>NC_142874.1:93404423-93707454 GCF_051225735.1 Oryctolagus cuniculus
ATATAATGAAGAAAGGAGTTTCAAGAATCAAGTAAAAGTAAACATAAAAAATGTCAGTGAGCACATGCATATTGGGAGGAAATTCACTATTATGTAGTTTATAAAATATTTATTTAAAATAACATGATAAAGAAAAATGTTAAGTACATGGATATGTCATTAAAACTCTAAGATAAATAAAGTGTGTGTTAGAGTTATTATCATAAGACAAAATAGAAGTTTTTTAAATAATGTTTAAAGATAAGAGTTATTGTACATTAAAAGATAAATACTCTCTATTAAAATAATAATTATTTGATTGAGTGGTAATGGTTCAAGATTGTCCCATATTGTACCTTTCCTCTCCATCCATGTTCTGAGCCAATTTCTAAAAAGGCAAAGGCGAGGTACAGGTATTACAGTACAATGGTTAAGCCTCCACTTGGAACACCCACAACCCATATCTGCTTTCTAACTCAGCTTTGCTAAAGCACACCCTAGGAGAAAGCCAATGATGGCTCAAGTGTCTGTGTCCCTGCCATCCATATAGAAGGCCCAGATTGAGTTCTTGGCTTTATCCTGGCCCAGCTCTGTTTGTTGTGGACATTTGGGAGTGAACCAGCAGATGAAAGATTTCTCTCTATCAATCTGTCTCTGCCATTATATTCTCTCTCTTGCTCTACTTAAAATTAATAAAAATAAATAAACTTTCTAAAAATTAATAACAGAAGAAATGAAAATGAGTATGACAAAAAGAGAATAAAATATTGGAATAAGTGGTTTCTCATGTGGACACCTAAATGAATCACAATATTGGACACCAGTTTCATTAGATACTGCAGGGCTCCCCATGCACAGTAGGTTCTACACTCCTAACTTTATCACATATATGTGAGCAGTTGAGCACGTACAGTCTCTACAGGAAGAGCAGTACCACAGGGGAAGAAGAAGCAGGATCATGCCTGCCTTTTCTTTATCCGTAAATCACCAATTACAGAAGTTACCCCCTAAGAGAAGAACAGGTGGAAGAGTAGAAGATCAGAGGTGATATGATAATGACAGGGTCTTCATTTGATACAAACTGTTAACTGCCATAAATGTCCATACTATCTTCCTTTAGTAATAATTTTTAAAGCTTAATTAATTTCATAGATAATGGTGAAAGGGACCCTACATTTCTAAAGTCTTCTCTGCAGTTTGATGAAGTCATAGAACAATTTATGGTAACTAGAATGAAAATAGGAGTGATGCACACCACATACAGACCAAGCCTTACTTTGTTAGCTTAAAGAGGATGAGAGCTTTGGACTCAAGGTTGTTTCCCAGAGAAAAGCAGCTGAGCTGTCTTCAGCTGTGCTATTTTCATGTCACCTGTACACATTACTGTAATTCATGTTGTCTTCATTACAGCTGCTTAGCCCTCTACTCTATCCTGAATGTCAAAATGTAAAACCCAAGAATATTAAGTTCACTATTAGTTGGTGGGTAGTGAAGAGAAAAATATTGTGTGGCAGAAAGTACAGATATTTATGATGCTGTGATATATTGTCATCTTCAGCAGCTTGAAGTACTATATTCCCCCCAACCCTGAGTGCTAAATTTTAGCAGAACTTTTTGATGTGTTAGAAGTTTCTTGCTACTTTCAACAAATTCCTTCCAAAGTTAATTATTAGAGGTGGTTCTGAAAGAAAATAGACAATGGAAGGCAATGAGAAACACCAAAAATCAATATTATGTTCTCACTGAAGCCTAAGTTTCTAGGAGACAGCAAAATAGTCAAAATAAAATTGGAGACAAAAACACTGGGTGAGGTAAAAAACAATTTAGGAAAAGAAGAGAGATGAAAGTAAACAATATTTCCAAAACCATCATGGAACATATAGACCAGGACTTTACAGATTTTGAGAGGGCAGTTTTGTTATTTAAAAAAATCATATGCCTGACCCTTAAAAGGCATGTGACTGTTTCACCCTGTAAAATAACATCCTAGTGCCAAACCAAATTGGCAGGAAGCAGGTGGTGAAAGCTGATCAACTTTTAGTGCTACGTATGATGTGGCTTCAAAAGATAATGGAATAATGTTCGCCCTCCGAGGGAAAATCTAGTGACCACACTGAATAATGGACTGGGGAGTTCTGCCCAGAGAACAGTATCAATGTTGAAAGGAAGAACTTTCTCCATAAATAGGGCTGGCGGTCAGTGCAAAATTTCCAGCAAGGCTTCATTATGGCTGTGGCTCAGTAATTGGATGTACTTCCTGTCCTTCCTTCTTCCATTTACTAATTGTTTTGTTAGTTCCAATTCACCATGTATGTTGGGTTTGGGGAGCCGTAGAGATAATAAATCAGTGAGGTCATCAATCACAGGGCAACAAAGAGCAGCACTTTGATCTGGACACAGTCAATTCCTGGAACATTGGGTTGTCTCCCGTTGGTAGGATTGAGTGTGTTCTAGATGAAGAAAGAAGAATCAGCTTGGATATGTGGCAACCAAGCACAGCAGACACAGTCTGTGACAGCTGTCCCATAATACCCACTGCTTCCTTCCTTAATTATAGAACTCTTGAATTAGCTGTCCAAATAAAAAACTACACAACAGATTAATATCCAGAATCTACAGAGTCTTTAGAAGTCAAAAATACAAAGAAAGAGCAACTCAAAAACAAAAACAAAAATCAAACAGGGTTCTGCTAAAGATGACCAACTGAGCTTAAGAATTGTCATTGAATATCTCCCCTACTTACCATATCAACCCCTCACATTGTTAAATAAAAGTGAGAGGCTCAAAAGAAAGCAGAAATTGCCATTCACAAAGGGAACAAATCTGTAGATGAGATTAGCAGCAGTATTTTGGAAGCTGGAAAGCTAAAGACAGTTTTAATAGATGTAGTAATCCTAAACACTGAATCCTGGATGAGCAGTGGAGAAAGAAGAAAAGCATCATTTGTACTGCAGAACCCCCAAAAAGGACAGGAGGTGGAGGCAAATGTGGATCTTACAAAGTCCAGTTTAGAAAACAACAGTCAGATTCCACAATCGCATTTCATGAAGCCTGGTATCTATTAAATGCCCTGGTTCCTCTTTCCTTACACCTTTTTTTTTTTATTTGACAAGCAGAGTTAGACAGTGATAGAGAGAGACAGAGAGAAAGGTCTTCCTTCCATTGGTTCACCACCCAAATGACCACTACAGCCAGTGCGCTGCGCCGATCCGAAGCCCGGAGCCAGGTACTTCCTCCCGGTCTCCCATGTGGGTGCAGGGCCCAAGCACTTAGGCCATCCTCCACTGCCCTCCCTGGCCCCAGCAGAGAGCTGGACTGGAAGAGGAGCAACCGGGACTAGAACCCGGCGCCCATATGGGATGCTGGCACCGCAGGCGGAGGATTAGCCAAGTGAGCCAAGGTGCCGGCCCCTCCTTACACCTTTTTATCTCCCACCAGGGCTTCCACAAAGAGCAAATTCTCTGGAGAGGGTAAGGCAGAGGCTTGGAAACCCATAAATACCAGGCAGAGAAACTCAAAAGCAGGAGCATGATGCATGAGTTTTCATTGTGAATGCTGCAGCATGAGTGCTTTTTATGAAAAATTTCATATTTAATGTCAATACCATGTCCTCTGGTTATTTTTATTTGAACCTACCTGATAAATACACACGTGTAATTGAATATATGTGCTTCTGATGAAAATTGAGATTTTTCTTCTTTCGAATCCTGGTTGAACTAATTTATCATTTCAAATAACTGATTTATCTCCCCTTACGTCTTATATGTTATTTTACATGCTTTTAATGTTTCCTTCATGATATTTTTTGCAAATTTCTTCCCATGCAAATATATTTCCTTTGCCTCTGTGTTCTTGTAAGGTATATATCTGATTGACATTTTTTTATTTACTAGCCTCTAAGACTTTGAAAGGTCATATTAAATTTGGAATTCAATTTAAGTCACAGCCATGTGTGACATGCCATCATTTGTTCATTGCCATGTCCTTCAAATGTATTAAATTTCTGCCTGACCACGTGTATGCCCAAAAAATTCTTCCGCCAACCTCCTCTTTGTAAAATAATTTTTATTAATATAAGCCAAACAAATTTCATATACTTCATATGTACATTTAGGAGTATAGTATTACTTCCCACTCTATCCTCTTTCCCACACTCCTATCCACTCTCCTCCTTCCTTTTTTATTCTTTTAATTTTTACAGTGACATACTTTTGGTTTATCTTATAATCATAAGTTTAACCCTCCACTAAGTAAAGAATTCAGCAAATAATAATAATAAGAAAAAAACACTGTTCCTCAACAGTAGAGACAAGGGCTATAAAAAATAATCAAATCTCAAAATGTCAATTTCACTCCTATACATTACATTTTTTGTACCCTATTAGTTACCACAGACCAGGGAAAACATATGATATTTGTCATTTCAGGACTGGGTTATTTAATTAAGTATAATCATTTCCAGTTGCATTCATTTTGTTACAAAAGACACAATTTCATTCTTTTTGATGGCTGAGTAGTATTCCACAGTGTATATATACAACATCTTCTTCATCTAGTCATCAGATGATGGATATCTGGGTTGATTCAATATCTAAGCTATTATGAATTGAACTTCAGTAAATAAAAATAACTCTTTCATATGCTGATTTAATTTCCTTTGGGTAGATTTCCAGGAGTGGAATGGCCAGGTAATATGGTAGCTCTATTTTGAAATTTCTGAGGAATCTCCATACTATCTTCCACAATGACTCTACTAGTTTACGTTCTACCAACAGTGGATTAGGAAACCTTTTCCCCCACATCCTCACCAGCATTTATTTATTGATTTCTACAGGAGAAGCATTCTAATTGGGGTAAGGTTAGGGTGGGGGTTAGGGTTAGGGTTGGGGATAGGGTTTGAGTTAGGGTTTTGTGGTTTTAATTTGCATTTCTCTGATAAGTAGTGATTCTGAGCATTGTATCATGTGTCTGTTGGTCATTTGAATTTCCTCTTTTAAAAAAATGCTTGTTCAAGCCCATTTCTTTTTTTTAATTTTTATTTAATAAAAGTACAACTTTTGGACTATAGTGGCTTTTTCCCCCTATAACATCCCTCCCACATGCAACCATCCCATCTTCCATTCTCTCTCCCATCCCATTCTTCATCAAGATTCATTTTCAATTATCTTTATATACAGAAGATCAATTTAGTATATACTAAGTAAAGATTTTAACAGTTTGCATCCACACAGAAACACAAAGTATAAAGTACTATTTGAGTACTAGTTTTCCCGTTAATTCACATAGTACAACACATTAAGGACAGAGATCCTACATGGGGAGTAAGTGCACAGTGACTCCTGTTGTTGATTTAACAATTGACACTCTTATTTATAACGTCAGTGATCACCCTAGGCTCTTGTCATGAGCTTCCAAGACTATGGAAGCCTCTAGAGTTCATACACTCTGACATTATTTAGAAAAGGCCATAGTAAAGTGGAAGTTCTCTCCTCCCTTCAGAGAAAGGTACCTCCTTTTTTGATGGCCCGTTCTTTCCACTGGGATCTCACTCACAGATATCTTTCATTTAGGTCATTTTTTTTTTGCCTTAGTGTTTTGGCTTTCCATGCCTGAAATACTCTCATGGGCTTTTTAGCCAGATCCGCATGCCTTAAGGGCTGATTCTGAGGCCAGAGTGTCAAGCCCATTTCTTAACTGGATTGTTTGTTTTGTTGTTGAGTTTCTTAAGCTCTTTATAGATTCCGAATATTAATTCTTTATTAGTTGCATACACCAACATCCACTTGACCTATGTTAGATATTTTAGAAGTTTTAAATTCAGATAATTACTATTTCATATTCTTATGTATTTAATATGTTTCATTTTAGAATAATTTTTATTTTATATTCTTTTAAACAGATTTATACTGATTTGGTTTTTATAGATTTAGCTCGTTTATCAGTAAAACAAAAAAAATAAATAAAAGAAAAGAAGAAACCACTTTACCTTCAAGTGCAAAGAATTTAATACAGGGGATTGGCTGCATAGGTGAAGGCTGGGCTGAAGTGCCAAGGTATAGTAACTGAGGTCACTGAGAGTTTACAGAAATCAAGTAGTCACTAATATCCTGCAACTGGTACTGGCCTAGGCTACCCAATGATGATCACAGTAGGTCTGTCTACAGAGAGCTGCAGACAGTAGAATCCTGTAGCCACTGAAGAAAATACTATAGAGGATGCTGCCCTTCTTCATTATTGTAATCTCCCATGAGTGTCTATCTTTGGCTAACCTTCAGCCAGAAGCCAGTACACATGAGGGGAAGACCAAAGTTAGAATTACATGATACATGACAGAGAAAAGAGACTAGAAATGGAGTTGAGGGCCAGGAGGCCTGGAGCTCCCACTGTCCACACTCATCTATTATTCAGTATCCATTCTCATCATTTTACTCATCTTTAATAATTATGTGTTTTCACCTGACATGAACCACCTATCTAATGTGCAAATGTAGACAGTCTCACCCTGATCCCAATAAGCCCAAGGATCATAACTCACTAAATAAAGCTCAAGTTTAGGATATCCAAGATAAGGAATACTTACCATTCAGGTCTAGATATGGGTCCTTCTGGACTACTACCTACGTATTAACTACCACCATCTCATCTCATAAAAGTAATGGTGGAAGAAGGGGAGTAGTGATTGACAAATATGTATATTGCTGCTCTATTTCTTGAGTCTGTACCTATTCTGTACCTATTTCCAAGGCCACATTTATAACTTTTTTCTTCCACCTGCTGTTTTGTTTACCTTGACCTCAGAAGTGATTCAGGTGGTTGGTGTTTTCACCCAGTGGGATAATCATAGGTTGCATTTGTTAAAGTGTCTGAATCCTAGTGTCTGTGCCTATATTGTGCTGCTATATCATTTTTCTGTAAATTATTGCCAAGCATAGAATTGCTAAGAGACATGTAAGGTAATTCCAAAAGTGTAAACATAATTCAAACTGCCCCCATTTGTAAAAGAATCCAATGTCCCCTTTCTAATTGGGATCAATCTTACAAGTTACTTCAATGTTAATTTTGTAGCTTGCAGATTCCCAAATATCTACCTAGTGGTTTGAACTTCTCATAGGCTGGGACCCTTAGTCCTTCTTCTACTAGAAATATCCCACTGTAAGAATAAAGAGCTCACTGCTATACAATTATTGTTAAGAAATCAGTTCCTTGGTCAGAAGCAACATACAGAATGTCATCATTGAGTAAATAAGGCTTTCTTCAAGTCCTTTGTTGTTTTTATTTGCAGTAGTAGCATGGTAAGTAACATGAGAAAATTCAAACCTAGAATAAGTATCTATTCTAATACAGAAATATCACAATCTTCTATATAGACAGTGTGATTAACCTGCCACTAGAAAACTCACTGATCTTTCTGAGAAGCAGAGCTATAATGAGTTCCCAAAATTATCCTATAATATTGGCAAGTTGGGCAGCCTTAATAGGTCAAATCGCTTTTTGTTCATAAAAAGTTTTTATCCCTACCACCATAATTATTTTATACATAGTTATAAGATGCCTTGGGGAAGAGCCTATCTGAAATACGTAAGACCCGATTAGTCCACCTAGTTTTGAAAGTCTCCTCTTAAGTGGCACTATATTTTTATGGGAAATCATATGTGGCATAATATCACCAAATTTATAACCATACAAAAAGATCCATCCATATAGATATTCTGCAACCGATCAATCCTGTTCTTTCCAAGTTCCTGACCAGCAAGACAAGCCATTAGCTGCTGCCTATCAGTAAAATTCTCAAACCATACCTTTTCCCAGGCAAAGTGGGAAATTATATTTATATTACTTGGCTTTTCCCCTTATCAGTAGGTCTATTTTGATTGGGCATGCCGTATGGTAATAGATCATTTCTAGCTGGTGCCAGTTTATGCAGCACAAATCTCTGTAACTAAGGCCTGAGGTATCTATTTGTCCTCTTATTTGTCAGCTATTCACAAGAAACCCTTCATGAGGCCATAGATGTTGTAGAATGAATTATGTCAATGCAACATGAGTAAGTGTCATGAGGGCCTGGTTCACCTGTCTGTGCAGTTTCTAGTTCACATATCTGCTTGAGCCTAGTATAAACCATAATACAGACATTTAATAATTATTATCCTCCATTATGGCATAGATGAACCTGATAACATGCATGATGAGCATCTTGGGTTATGTTGGACCTTTCTTTTCCATGGTCTAGCACTCAGCCTGTACCAGGTCTCAACAGCAAGTCAGGAATTGCATCTTAAAATAATTATCAGAAGGCTTTTCCCCACCAAACCCTGAAGATTTGTGTTATGCATCTTTGCTATAGCTTTTCAGTTTCCATATGGCATCCTTATTAACCACTGAACATGAATGGCAGCTTGCAGCAGCTCAACCTATTGCCAATACCCTTGAGTTCTGCTCCCACTCTGTATGCAGCATTATAGGTTTACTGAATATGTAGATAACAACATCACTCCCAAAAGGTCTTCCCAGAAACCTGCCAAGTGTCATCCTACTTGATTAATTGTAGGCAGTACAAAGTATAATGTCTTATATTCCATTTTGGTGGAAATATAAAAACATGCCTGACTATTGGCCTAGAAAACTTATGAGCTAGCAGGACCCCAAATGTTCATAGGGTTTATCTCTCATATTCTAACCTATATGTGTTCAATGAAAGCCTCTAGTAAGCTTGCTATTTCTCGACAGGTCTAATATGCATGAAGTGATCACCGTAGTTTATCATGTTCTGAATGATGACAAGATAATCAACATCCCAATCTTTTGGTTTTTCTGTCATGGAAGTAAGAGTCATTCCAAAGGCTTCTCTTGCCCCATTTTCTTCAAACAGCTCTCCCTCCACACGTGAAGAAAGCAATGAGGGGATTTTTCAGTGGACAAGAATATTTATTCCAACTCTGCATTCAGGAGCTGAGAATATATTTACAGGCTTGGTGAGTGAGCCTACTGGACTGTTTGTGCAATGAAATGAGCCTTATACCATTTTCAAGAAAGAAGTGACATTTGCCACTTTTGTTCACAGTCCATTGACCAGCACAAATCTTGTGCCTATGCCTAACTATAAGGGGGCTGAACAATACACAGAAGAATATAGACATTAGTTGAACAGTGACTTCTCTGCTACAATTATGTACTATCTTTTCAGGAAGAAAATAAAAACAAAAGAAACTAGCCTCAATTTTATTCCTCTGTAGGTAACTTTGTTGTTTTCATTCACTTAGATATTTTATGGCATTTTTTTCTTTATCTTTGTTGTTTAAATGTTTCCCAAGGTGAACATAGAATAGATTTATTTTCATTGATTTTTGCTGGGAACAAAACCCACTACTATAAATCTCTATTTCCTACCTGACTGTTTTCTGAAAATTGCTATCTTTGGTGTCAGTGTTGTTAATGATTTAAAAAAAGTGTGGAAAACTTAAGGATAGAGGCAGGAAGTATTTGGATGCTATGTAGATCAAAACAGTAGAGTATTTTCTTTTGTTTGACTTTTGATTATATGTCTGAGCTACTGGCTAAGTGGTAAAGTTATAAATTGGCTTTCTGCTTTTTTAAGTGGAAGGTCAAATCTAAGTGTGCTATGAAGTCAAACCACACTGGATTTTCTTAACTTTGGTTTCATCTGCCTTGTTGGAAAGAAAGCCTTCTCATTCTTTGTTTGCAATTGAAGTTGCTTATCATTTGTATTTTTCAGTGCTATGATGAGTTTCAATGTTTTCTATAGTTTTGTGGAAGGCTAGAAAGGACTACATAGACCTGTGTCATTTTAATCCAGAGTGTAGAATACTAACTTAATATTTTATTAATCACATTGAATACATCATTTGAAAATGACAGGGTGAGGCAAGCCAAATAATAGTCCTCCAAAAATGAACATGTCCTAATCACTAGAACCTGTTAACACATAGGCCACATAGCAGAGAGAAATGGGAAAGTATTCTGGATCACCCAAATGAGCCCAGCATAATTTTATGACACTTTGAAGAGTTATAGTCAGAGATTTTTAAAATGCTACCCTGCTGACATTGTAGATGGAGTAAGGGGCCAGAAGTCCAAGGTTGTAGATGGCCCCTAGAAGCCAAATAAGGCAAGGAGATAGATTTTCCCTTAAATGCTTGAGTCAGTCCAGTGGGACCCATTTCAGATTTCAGAACTCTAGATCTGTAAGATAATAATTTTTTATAACTTGAAGCCATAAAGTATGTTATTTTTTTTGTTATAGCAGCAATGGAAAACTAATACAGGGCCAAAAAAATTAACATAAATATGTTTTATATTCTAAATACACTAACAAGATGGACATATTTTATCTAACTTTTGGCTAAAAACTCTTACATAGAGGGATTCTTCCAAGATGGCAGAATAGGGAGGGAGCACACTGATAGTCCGGGAAAAGATAGTTTAACAAAAGGGTAGATCCTGTAGTTTCAGGGAAGAGTTAGGGGAAAAACTGCAGAGGAAACTCTTCTGGAACTAGTGGGACATGGTGGACCTACATGGAGGGCACGGACACCCCGGCTTGGGACCCCAGCCACCGAGTCTACACACCAGCCCTGGAAAGGGAGGTGAGGCGAAACCGCAGTAGCCCTAGACATGGGCCGGAAAGTGGCAGGAAGAGCCTAGAGGAATCTAGGCTTGAAGCCCCATGGGGGAAAGTTCACCAGGCTAACTAGAGGAGAGAAAAAAATTTAAAAATGAAAAAATAAAAGGGACCAGTACAGACATGATTCTCTCTGCACTCAACTTACAAAGGTGATCAACACAAAGAGCAGGCGCCATTTTGGACTTATGTAAAAGCTGCGCCTGCCATCAGCCAAGCAGAAAAACCTGACTCTGGTGGGGAGAAATAACAGGAGGTTAGGACCTAGTGAATATGTGGAACTAATGAACTGAGACTGTGGGAAAAAAAAAAAAAAAAAAACAAGAGTGTGTGAAAAGACTCACAGAGTACTGGAGACATGAATACTCTCCAGAGATGCCACAGTCTCGATAACCTTGGCAACCCGGTGGGGGATTTCAGGGGAATTTGAGCTTACACTGAAGACTGCACAGATCCTTTGTGTGGTCCTTGGAACAGAGCAGACAAATATTATACCCACAGGGGCCAGAGCACAGAGCTCAGTACTGCCTTCAACTCTGCTCAGCTGTGCGGATTTACTTCCCTTCTGAATAAAAAAAAAGAGAGAGAGACAGGATTTACACACCTAACCTGGGTGTGTCACATTTGGCACACCCTTAACATTGAAGAACCCAACAGAGTTCGCTGGCTACGGCTATCACAAGCCTCTAAGAATCCATCAAAAGCAGAAAGTCCATTTAATCTAGGGCCATAGTATACCGAGAAAACCCACCACAGTGAAGGGGGGGAAAAAAAAGAAGAAGAAACCTAAGAAGATCTCCACATGCCAAGCAGCACACACAGAAACCAAGGACACAAGAACAAGGAAGACATTATGAAGCCCCCAAATGAACAAGACACTCCAATTCAAGATTATGAAGATGATGAGGTAGAAGAATTGCAAGATAAGGATTTCAAAAAATGTATACAAACATTAAGAAGTTCTCAAAAACAAATTCTTGAACTACAGAAATCCTTACTGGACAGGATAGAAAATCTCTCTCATGAAAATGAAATCTTAAGGAGGAATCAAAATGAAATGAAGAAACTAGTAGAACATGAAATTGTGATAGTGAAGAGAAACCAAAATGAATTGAAAACGTCAATGGATCAAATGACAAACGCATTAGAGAGCCTTAAAAACAGAATCAGTGAAGCAGAAGAGAGAATATCGGACTTAGAAGACAGAGAACAGGAAAGTATACAGTCAAACCAAAGATAAGAAGCGGATATTAGAAATCTAGGGCCGGCGCCACGGCTCACTAGACTAATCCTACGCCTTGCGGCGCTGGCACACCCGGTGCTATTCCCGGTCGGGGCGCTGGATTCCGTCGGGGTTGCCCCTCTTCCAGGCCAGCTCTCTGCTGCAGCCAGGGAATGCAGTGGAGGATGGCCCAAGTACTTGGGCCCTGCACCCCATGGGAGACCAGGATAAGTACCTAGTTCCTGCCATCAGATCAGCGCGGTGCGCTGGCCACAGCACACCGGCCGCGGTGACCATTGGAAGGTGAACCAATGGCAAAGGAAGACCTTTCTCTCTCTTTCTCTCTCTCACTGTCCACTCCACCTGTCAAAAAAATGACCAAAAGAGATCCTCACCATGACACATTGTAATCAAACTCACCACAGTGAAACATAAAGAAAAGATTCTAAAATGTGCAAGAGAGAAACCTCAGCTTACTCTCAGAGGATCTCCAATTAGACTCACAGCTGACTTCTCATCAGAAACCCTACAAGCTAGGAGGGAATGGCAAGATATAGCCCAGGTACTAAGAGAGAAAAACTGCCAGCCCAGAATATTATATCCTGCAAAGCTATCATTTGTGAATGAAGGTGAAATAAAGACCTTTCCTATCAAACAGAAATTGAAAGACTTTGCTGCCACTCATCCAGCCCTGCAAAAGATGCTTAAAGATGTGTTACACACAGAAACACAGAAACACAGTCATCAATATGAAAGAAGGTAAAGGAAGGAAACCTCACAGCAAAAGATCACAGGGAATTCAAAGCATATATTAGAAAATATCTTTGGCAAATGGCAGGGCAAAGTTACCACTTCTCAATAGTCACATTGAACGTTAATGGCCTGAACTGTCCAGTTAAAAGACACCAATTGGCTGATTGGCTTAAGGAACAAAACCCATCTATTTGCTGCTTACAAGAAACACATCTTTCCAAAAAGATGCATGCAGACTGAAAGTGAAAGGCTGGAAAAAGATATTCCATGCCAACAGAAACCAAAAAAAAAAGCTGGTGTAGCCATCTTAATATCAGACAAAATAAACTTTAACACAAAAACTGTTAGGAGAGACAAAGAGGGACACTATATAATGATTAAGGGATCAATGCAACAGGAAGATGTAACTAATAAATGTATAAGCACCTAATTACAGGGCACCGGTTTATATAAAGATATGTTAAGGGACTTAAAGGGAGAATTAGACAGCAACACAATAGTACTAGGGGACTTCAATACTCCACTCTGAGAAATAGATCAACTGGACAGAAGATCAACAAGGAAACAGCAGATATAATTGACACTATAGCCCAAACAGATCTAACAGATATCTACAGAACTTTCAGTCCTACATCAAAGAATTTACATGCTTCTCAGCAGTGCATGCAACCTACTCTAGGATTGACCACATACTAGGCCATAAAGCAAGTCTCAGCAAATTCTGAAGAATTAGAATCATACCATGCAGTTTCTCAGACCACAGTGGAATGATCTGGAAATTAGCAACTCAGGAATCCCTAGAGAGTATGCAAACATATGAAAACTGAACAACATGCTCCTAAATAAACAATGGGTCATGGAAGAAATCAAAAGAGAAATCAAAAATTTTCTGGAAGTAAATGAGGATAACAACACAACATATCAAAACTTATGGGACACAGCAAAAGCAGTGTTAAGAGGAAAGTTTATAGCAATAGGTGCCTACATCAAGAAATTAGAAAGGCATCAAATAAATGAGCTTTAAGTGCATCTCAAGGATCTAGAAAAAAATGCAGCAAACCAGACCCAATCTAAGAGGAGAAGAGAAATAATTAAAATCAGAGAAGAAATCAACAGGATTGAATCCAAAAAAAATTACAAAAAAATCAGCCAAAGGAAGAGCTAGTTTTTAAAAAAAAATAAACAAAATTAACACCTCATTGACACAACTAACTAAAAAAAGAAGAGAAAAGACCCAAATCAATAAAATCAGAGATGAAAAGGAAACGTAACAACAGACACCACAGAAATAAAAAGAATCATCAGAAATTACTACAAGGACTTGAATGCCAGCAAACAGGGAAACCTATCAGAAATGGACAGATTCCTGGACACATGCAACCTACCTAAATTGAACCAGGAAGACATCAAAAACCTAAACAGACCCATAACTGAGACAGAAACTGAAACAGTAATAAAGGCCCTCCCAACAAAGAAAAGCCCAGGACCAGATGGATTCACTGCTGAATTCTACCAGACATTTAAAAAGAACTAACTCCATTTCTTCTCAAACTATTCAGAACAATTGAAAAAGAGGGAGTCCTCCCAAATTCTTTCTATGAAGACAGAATCACCTTAATTCCTAAGCCGGAAAAAGATGCAGCATTGAAAGAGAATTACAGACCAATATCCCTGATGAACACAGATGCAAAAAAAATCCTCAATAAAATTCTGGCCAATAGAATGCAACAACACATCAGAAAGATCATCCACCCAGACCAAGTGGGATTTATCCCTGGTATGCAGGGATGGTTCAGTGTTCACAAACAATCAATGTGATACACCACATTAACAGACTGCAGAAGAAAAACCATATGATTTTCTCAATAGATGCCGAGAAAGCATTTGATAAAATACAACATCCTTTCATGATGAAAACCCTAAGCAAATTGGGTATGGAAGGAACATTCCTCAATACAATCAAAGCAATCTATGAAAAACCCAGCATCCTATTGAATGGGGAAAAGTTGGAAGCATTTCCACTGAGATCTGGTACCAGACAGGGATGCCCACTCTCACCACTGCTATTCAATATAGTTCTGGAATTTTTAGCCAGAGCTATTAGGCAAGAAAAAGAAATTAAAGGGATACAAATTGGGAAGGAAGAACTCAAACTACCCCTCTTTGCTGATGATGTGATTCTTTATTTAGGGGATCCAAAGAACTCTACTAAGAGACTATTGGAACTCATAGAAGAGTTTGGAAAAGTAATAGGATATAAAATCAATGCACAAAAATCAACAGCCTTTGTATATACTGGCAATGCCCCGGTGGAGAAAGAATTTCTAAGATCAATCCCATTCACAATAGCCACAAAACAATCAAATACCTTGGAATAAATTTAACCATGGATGTTAAAGATATCTACATTGAGAATTACAAAACCTTAAAGAAAGAAATAGAAGAGGATACCAAAAAATGGAAAAATCTTCCATGCTCATGGATTGGAAGAATCAATATCATCAATGTCCATCAAATGTCCATTCTCCCAAAAGCCATTTATAGATTCAATCCGATAACAATCAAAATACCAAAGACATTCTTCTCAGATCTGGAAAAAATGATGCTGAAATTCATATGGAGACAAAGGAGACCTTGAATAGATAAAGTAATCATGTACAACAAAACAAAGCTGGAGGCATCACAATACCAGATTTCAGAACATACTACAGGGCAGTTTTAATCGAAAGAGAATGGTACTGGTACAGAAACAGATGGACAGACCAGTGGAACAGAACAGAAACACCAGAAATCAATCCAAACATCTACAGCCAACTTATATTTGATCAAGGATCTAAAAATAATTCCTGGAGCAAGGACAGTCTATTCAATAAATGGTGCTGTGAAAACTGGATTTCCACATGCAGAAGCATGAAGCAAGACCCCTACCTTACACCTTACACAAAAATCCACTCAACATGGATTAAAGATCTAAATCTACAACCCGACACCATCAAATTATTAGAGAACACTGGATAAAACCTGCAAGATAAGGTCACCAAAAAACTTCTTGGAAAGGACCCCGAAAGCACAGGCAGTCAATGCCAAAAATAACAATTGGGATTGCATCAAATTGAGAAGTTTCTGTACTGCAAAAGAAACAGTTAGGAAAGTGAAAAGGCAGATGACAGAATGGGAAAAAATATTTGAAAACTATGCAACAGACAAAGGTATAATAACCAGAATCTACAATGAGATCAAGAAACTCTACAACATCAAAACAAACAACCCACTTAAGAGATGGGCCAAGGATCCCAATAGACATTTTTCAAAAATGGAAACCCAAATGGCCAACAGACACACAAAAAAATGTTCAAGATTACTAGCCATCAGGGAAATGCAAATCAAAACCACAATGAGGTTTCACCTCACCCCGGTTACAATGGCTCACATTCAGAAATCTACCAACAACAGATGCTGGCAAGGATGTGGGGAAAAAGGGACACTAACCCACTGTTGGTGGGAATGCAAACTGGTCAAGCCACCATGGAAGTCAGTCTGGAGATTCCTCAGAAACCTGAATATAACCCTGCTATACAACCCAGCCATCCCACTCCTTGGAATTTACCCAAAGGAAATTAAATTGGCAAACAAACAAGCTGTCTGCACATTAATGTTTATTGCAGCTCAAGTCATAATAGCTAAGACCTGGAACCAACCCAAATGCCCATCAACAGTAGACTGGATAAAGAAATTATGGGACATGTACTCTATAGAATACTATACAGCTGTAAAAAGCAATGAAATCTGCTCATTTGCAACAAAATGGAGGAATCTGGAAAACATCATGCTGAGTGAATTAAGCCAGTCCCAAAGGGACAAATATCATATGTTCTCCCTGATCGGTGACAACCAACCAACCGAGCACCTAAAAGGAAACTTTTTGAAATGAAATGGACACTATGAGAAACAGTGACTTGATCAGCCCTTGACCTGATTGTTGATGGACAACTTAATACTTTATCCCTTTTAGTATTTTTTTGTCATACTTAATACTATTGGTTGAACTCTGTAATTTACAAACAATTATTCTTAGGTGTTTAAATTTAACTGAAAAGTGATCCCTGTTAAATATAAGAGTGGGAATAAGAGAGGGAGGAGATGTACAGTTTGGGACATGCTCAATCGGACTTGCCCCAAATGGTAGAGTTAGAAACGTGCCAGGGGATTCCAATTCAATCCCATCAAGGTGGCATGTACCAGTGCCATCTCACTAGTCCAAGTGATCAATTTCAGTTCACAATTGATCATGATAGGCCTAGGAGTCAAAGGGATCACATAAACAAGACTAGTGTCTGCTAATACTAACTGATAGAATTAAAAAGGAGAGAACGATCCAACATGGGAAGCGGGATACACAGCAGACTCATAGAATGGCAGATGTCCCAAACAGCACTCTAGCTCAGAATTAGCCCTTAAGGCATTCGGATCTGGCTGTAGAGCCCATGAGAGTATTTCAGGCTTGGAAAGCCAAGACACTCTGGCAAAACAAACAAACAAACAAACAAACAAAACTAAATGAAAGTTCTCTGCGAGTGAGATCCCAGTGGAAAAAATGGGCCATCAAAGGAGGTACCTTTCTCTGAAGGGAGAACTTCCACTTTGACTATGACCTTGTCTAAATATGATCAGAGTCGGCGAACTCAAAATGCTTCCATAGCCTTGGCAACTCATGGCAAGAGCCTAGTGTGATTATTGACGCCATAAACAAGAGTGTCAATTTGTTAAGTCAACTACAGGAGTCACTGTGCGCTTATTCCTCATGTAGGATCTCTGTTCTTAATGTGTTGTACAATGAGAATTAATGCTATATCTAGTACTCAAACAGTTATTTTACACTTTGTATTTCGGTGTGGGCACAAACTGTTGAAATCTTTACTTATTTTATACTAAATTGATCTTCTGTATATAAAGATAATTGAAAATGAATCTTGATGCAAATGAATGGGAGAGGGAGCAGGAGATGGGAGGGTTGTGGGTAGGGAGGGAAGTTATGAGGGGGAAAAAATCCACTGTAATCCATAAACTGTACTTTTTAAATTTATATTTATTGTATAAATGTTAAAAAGAAAAAAAACCTTTTACATAAAGATAAAATAAGATTTCACTTTTCCTTCTATTTTTCCATTGTCTTCTCAGTTGTGGAAGGAGGGAGTGTTGGGCTTTGCCATTCTCTTGAAATTTTTCCTATATTTGTTTATTTCTAATATGTACAAACCTTTTCATGGCTCTATCTTCTCTGATCATTTGCTGGGTGCTAAGCACCCAAATTATTTTCACTTAAGCTATTAAATAGTCACAGTTCTGAAAAGCAGCTCACTTTTATTTATAATCACATTTTTAAAATATGTATTTTTTAAATACATCTGAAATAGTTAGAACAGGAACAAAAATAGTTAACAACTTTTAGGAACTGTTTGCTTTTTTTGACTATGTTGTAAAAAAAAAAAAAAACTGTTATGCCCTTGATAAAAAGAGGAACCAGAACAAAATGACAGGATATGACTTTCTAACCACAGACTGAGGCTTCAACCTAGGGAGTCTGTGTCCAGAATCTTTGCCCTTCACCACTACAGCATATTGACCTTTTATGGGCTGACATCTGAAATGAAACGTGGACCACAGTATCACAGCAACGCACATGATCAAAACACAGTCACTTGGTCACAGAGCAGATCCTTAAGTCCTTTCCTGTCTGGTGACCCCCATACCTTAAAGCTTGTGAGTGTAAATAGGCACAATGAGGACACGAGATTTTGACAAGTCAAAGTGTCCTGCACTGTGACAGTGGCAGCTTCAAAAAATACAGAAGTATGTTCAGTGCTAACCACCATCCTGGGTCTTCTATACTAGGCCATGATGTTCCCAGCCCTCCTCAAATATGCTGGGTTGAGTAGTACTCTCCTCACTGCCTACACATTTCCCAGTGCAGTCCTAAATTCTACATATCATGGGAAATCATCAACACCACACACAAAAAAATAGAAATAAAAGAATGAAAACAAAATTAATGTTTCTATGTAAAGGAGTCTGGAGAATTTATTTCCATATTGAAAAATAAAACACATGTAGAAAAATCAGTTTCTGACCTGTATGTTTTCTCTTTCTGTCTTCCCTATGTCTATTTTCTCATTTCTCCAATTCACAGAGAATAAAGAGAGCCTAGAGAGAACATGTCATAGGCTAAAGCAGAATGAATCATGCAAATATGTTTCACTGTACACTTGTCAGACTCCAGAGTTGTCCACTGGCTCCTAGCAGAGGACATTTTGTATGACTAACAAGGGACAGAACTTTTCCATACTTATTGGCTAACAGTTCTAAATATTGGTCAGTGATTATCTGCGTGTTCATAGTAGGAATATAATAGAAATATGTACATAAGTCTGATGCATATCTTTTACTTTTCTCTGATGACAAAACCATTTTTGAAAAAAGAGCAATAAAAAAATTATATATTTGATCAGTAATTCTTTCTTCAATTCATATGGAAAAAAGAAAATGAAGCTTCTAACAAAACTGTAGTATTCATTAATTTTCTGCCCTTATTCATCATATCTGCTCTGAGGCATCTGGCTCATGAATATAAGAAATGGTAGCAAATACACTATAATGTGCCTTTACAAAACATATTTAACTTAGTCATAATTTTTTGAGGAAAATAGTTCCTCTTGCATAAGAGAGTTCTAAGTATGTGATAGACTAAGAGTAATCACAAAAGCAGTAATATTTACAAAACATAGTAAAAATTATTTTCCAGTATTCCCTGTTACCTTTATAATATTATGGATAAGATTGGAGAAATAATGAAAGACTAGTTTGAGAACTACAGAATATACAAATAATTTATAAATTTTTATTGATCTGTTATCTAGAAAGTCAAAGGAAATTTGAATTATTTATCAGAATATTAATATTAGGTAAATATCATTAGCCATTTTCCACTTTCTTCTAGAATATACAGTTTACAAGTTTTAATTGACCCCTTCTCAAATCTATAATACAATTTTAACTCCTCTCTCAAAATGTATGAAATTATAATTCATATTCTTCTAAAGATTTCAAAGACTATTATATGTAGAAACAGACATAATGTGAGAAATAGATATGAGATATACCAGCCACTGATGCAAAACAAGAAAAATAAGATAAAAAACATATAAGTGAATGTATAAACACTTGTAAAAGAGGAACTTTTCGATTTATAAAAAAGTCATCATTTACCTAAGAAAGCCAAAATAATTGCCTAAAATTTTTTAAAAGTTTTAAGAGTTTCATGAAGTTGTTATGAAATATTATGCTCCAAATCAATACCTTTTCTATATAGTTAAAATAATTAAGTATTAGACATAATGGCAGATATTCCTAGGTAAATCAGTTTGAACATATTTATTTACTTCCATTGCTTTCAAAATGGCAGTCATTTAAAACCTTAACACATTCATGTGCAAGGACTAAGGGAAAGGTACTGATTAGGGATGAAAGCAGATACAGGCAACCACAGTTCTAGAACACTGAAAGCAGGTGGACCAGGTGTGAAAGGAATGCAGGCTAAGGGCCTCCAGGAGGAGAAACTAAGAAATAAGCCCAGATGTTGTATGAGGTCACTCAGGAATTGAGGCTTCGGTTCCTTCTGAAGGGGAGGGAGCAGGTGGAGATGACAACAGGTCTGACTGAATCTCCATTATGAAAAAAAAAGCAAAGTCCTAGACCCATGCACCTCTTACCACACATGAGAAAAGATCTAAATATGGAAAAGGGAACCCAGGGGAAGCACAGTGGAAGCAGCGGGTGAAGACAGGTTCAAACAAAATGTATTTAGTATCTTCAGAGATTCTTTTTAAAGATGATGGCTTATTCTTGAACAGAGGGAGAGGATGATGTTCAGAAAGACTCATGGAAATTTGAAGTACCACAGCAGAAATAAAAAATTAAGTAGAAGAATAGGAAGATAAAATAGAAGAATGCTCTCACAGAAAGTGGAAGGTAGAGAAAAATGTAAACAGATTGTAATTTTTAGGAAATCTACTACAGAAAATTTTAAAATTAGAACATTAGACTTCTTGAAGAAGGAGGAAAGAGCAGAAAGCAACAGAAATGAAGGAGAGAAAACCATGAGAAGAAAAGCAAAATTTCAGATTAAATTGTGAAACAAGAAAACTCACACCAAAGTAAAAACTAAAATTTCAGGCCATCTAGAGGGTGAAAATTTCATGTCCTAAAACTTTTAATAGAAAGTGCAGGTGGGCATTTGGCATAGTACTTAAAATGCCATTTGGAATGCCCACATTCCATAGTGGCTTGTCTGTGTTCAGGTCAGGGCTCCATTTCCCCATTCCAGAGTCTTGCTAATGCGTACTCCAGGAGGCAGCATGTAATGGCTCAAGTTCTTGGGTCCCTACAGCCCACATAAGAGGCCTGGATTCAGTTTCAAGTTCCTGTCTTCCGACTAACCAAGGTCCAGTTGTTGCAGGAATTGGGGAGTGAAACAACCTATTTCTCTCCCCCCCCCCCAACTTTTCTTCCCCAGGGGTATGTGTGTATGCGTCTGCCATTCAATTTAAAGAAACAGAAAAAAGAAAGCAAATATGTAAAACACTTTACCAGCAACCCTGAAATCTAAAAGGCAAATCATAACTTAGCAAGGACTCAAAATGCCAGATTGGAAAGGTTTTCTAGTTAAGAATTCTATACTCAACCAACCAATTACTCAAGTAGAGCAATAAAAATGTTCTCAGCTATGCTATGCAAACACTGAAAAAAATTTACTCCAATAATCAGTTTCTTATTTTACTAGTTGTTCCCCCACAAATCAAGGAATTAAAATAAGATGAGGGAGACATGAAGCCCAGGAACCTGGGATCCAGAAGAAAGAGACTTAGTAGAAAGACCTTGAGAATGACAAGGAAGGGCAGCTCTGACCCACGGTGTGGGAAAGCCAGAAAGCAAAATATGGAATTGAGGACTGAAGGCTCCCAGAAGCGGTGTCCAAAATAAATAAATAAAACCAACATGATATATAATACATTTGGGCTCTCAGAAGATATTTCTATTTCTGGTGAGAATCTGGGGATTCATTAATAAGTAGGCAGAAAAAAGTAAGGCAAAAGAAAAAATGAATCACTTATCAACGTACAAACATATAAAAATATGAACAAGGAAAGCAATGCACCATGGATACATCCATTATAAATAACTATAACTGCCATAATAGTGTAAGCACTGAATATGAGGCTGTAAGAAATCACAGTAGGAACCTATGGATAATGTCTGAAATTAAAAGCTCAAAAAGCAAAAATATGATCATGAAATTTAGTAATATAGAGGTAAAAAGGAAAGTAATAAGATAATATATCAAAAACTGTTCCCTCCAGAGTATAACCATCAGATTGGGACCAAGCATTCTCATTCCTTCTTAGAAGCCTCTAAACTATATTTATGAAATACTTTGAATAATATTAGATTAAATTAAAATTAAAAGACAAGCAAACCTCTAGATTCTCTTGACAGGAAGTCAACAATATCTAATTTACCTACCTTCAACTTTATGACACCAGCATCCTATATGGGTGCCAGTTCATGTCCCGGCTGCTCCACGTCCATTGCAGCTCCCTGCTAATGGCTCGGGAGAAGCTCCAAAAGATGTTCCAGGTTTTTGGGCTCCTGCCACCCATGTGGGAGACCCAGACGAAGCTCCTGGCTCCTGGCTTCAGCCTGGCCCAGTACTGGCTGTTTCAGCTATCTGGGGAGTGAACCAGCATTTAAAAGGCATTTCTCTCTCTCTCTCTCTCTCTCTCTCTCTCTCTCTCTCTCTTTCTCCTCCCTCCCTCCCTTACTCTGACTTTCAAATAAATAAATAAATCTTCAGAAAAGAAAAAAGATATGAGTGGGCATGAGGGGAGATGATCCTGAGATAGGAGTATGGACAAATCCTCCGCTGTTTACTGAATGCAAACAAAAACAGTTGCACTTGTTTATAGGAGTTCTTTCTGATGATGTTTACTTTCTCTATTGTACCCATGGGGAAAGAGTATATACTATTCATCAGAAACTGTTGAGCCAGCGTGCCAACAATCTGGAAGCAAAATACAATCAGAATATCATATCTCAAAATACATTCCAAAATAGATTTCCAGTATATTAAAAAGTTACTATAATAAATGGAACAATAAAAAAGGAATTAAAACTACACAGTTTTGTAGCCCAGAGAGTTAATTTGCTGCCTAGGATGCCCACATCCCATATCAGTTCTAGTCCTATCTACTACATGCTTCCTGTCCAGCGTTCTCCTAATGTGCCTGTTAGGGCAGCAGGTGACGGCCCAAGTATATGGGTTGCTGCATCATATGTGGGAGATGCAGATGGAGTTCCTGGCTCCTGACTTCTCCCTAGTCACTTCCTGGCTGTTGTGGCAACTTGGAGAGTGAAACAGTGGGTAGAAAATATTTCTCTCCCCCCCTCTCTGTCATTCTAACTTTCAAATAAATAAAAAACTCTTTTAAAAAAATACATACATCTTGAGGAAAAGAGGACAACAGAGGAAATAAAAGCAAAAGCAAATTAATGCTCTTTTTAATGTATCCATTTCTGAAATGTATTTTTTAAACGATCTATGAGATTATGGACACCCTTATTTGTATCAGGAGATAGTATAAGTTGGTGCTACTGTTCTCAAGGTGACAGTGAATTGGTACCTTTTAAAACCGCTCGTGTTTTATACTCTGTGGAAATATGGTTTTCCTGCTTTTTACTTGTTGTATATTATGATTAGGGAAAATTAAGCCTGTGAATATAGAGTGGATTAAAAGTATGGCTTTCCAAAAACTGATGGGGGAGGAGTAAAGAATGGGGATTGGCTGAGAGCAGGGGAGTGAAGAAAGTGTGATTGTGTTCTTGAAAATGTTCCTTTGAAATGCATAGAATCTGTTCTCAATGTTAATAATTTTTAAATATTATATTTTTATTTTTTCTCTTAATTTATTCTAAGCAAATTATATCTAGATGTGGGGTTTGTTTTTGTTTTTGTTTTTGTTTTTTACAGGCAGAGTTAGACAGTGAGAGAGAGAGAGAGACAGAGAGAAAGGTCATCCTTTCCATTTGTTCACCCCCCAAATGGCCACCACGGCCGGTGCGCTGCAGCCGGCGTGCTGTGCCGATCCGAAGCCAGGAGCCAGGTGCTTCCTCCTGGTCTCCCATGAGGGTGCAGGGCCCAAGCACTTGGGCCATCCTCCAATGCCCTCCCTGGCCCCAGCAGAGAGCTAGACTGGAAGAAGAGCAACCAGAACAGAATCCGGCGCCCCTACTAGGACTAGAACCTGGGGTGCCAGCACCACAGGCGGGGGACTAGCCAAGTGAGCCACGGTGCCGGCCTAGATGTGGTTTTACATGCAATGATAATTATAATAAAAATAGCTTATAACAATTTTAAAATGGAGAAAATGTGAAGAATTTAAAATAAGGATTGACCAGCATAATCAAGATTCAGTCATACAATGGAATAGTATAGTATTAAAAATCATTTGAAAAAAATTTTCAGTGACTTGAAGCATTTATCTTCACAGTGCTAAGTGAAAAGAGTAAACTTATATCAGAGCATAAATTGAGTAATCCTAAATTTGTTTTTCATTGATGTGTTTAGTATGAGATACATATGTAATTCATAAAATATTAATGGTTGTGTTTGCTTTTTATACACACCTACATGTTTAGAACATAGTCTTATATTAATGTTTTTGTAATTAAGAACAAATGTTGAGTTGAAACATAGAAAGAACTGATTTCATAATTTTCCCACTGGTTATCATTCCTTGTTATATTTCATCCTTCCTATGGCATTTCCCTCTCAGCCAATCTTTCCTATTTTAAAGACGTTATAAATAGGCCGGCACCGTGGCTCAATAGGCTAATCCTCCTCCTTGCGGCGCCGGCACACAGGGTTCTAGTCCCGGTCAGGGCGCCAGATTCTGTCCCGGTTGCTCCTCTTCCAGTCCAGCTCTCTGCTGTGGCCTGAGAGTGCAGTGGAGGATGGCCCAAGTGCTTGGGCCCTGCACCCGCATGGGAGACCAGGAGAAGCACCTGGCTCCTGCCATCGGATCAGCACGATGCGCTGGCTGCAGCGCACCAGCAGCAGAGGCCATTGGAGGGTGAACCAACGACAAAAGAAAGACCTTTCTCTCTGTGTCTCTCTCTCTCTCACTGTCCACTCTGCCTGTCAAAAATTAAAAAAAAAAAAGACATTATAAATATAATCCAAAATTTTAAAATGGACTCATTGGGAAAGAGAAGATGATGACCACATTTATATCATTGCTGAATGCCAATATTTCTACTCAAGTATACCTCTATTTTTAAATTTTCCAATTATTGAAATTTATGCAACACAAATCCCTGCCTTTTAAGGAAAATTTTTTCATCAAATTATTCTTCTTTATTTAAACATTTCACATTCTCATGAGGAAGGCTTTTTATAAATCTAAATCTAGATTTTCAAACTTAACATCAGATTCATTGGAAATTTTAAAATTTTTTTGTGTGTACACTTCACCCATAGATGCTCCAGATAAGCAGGTCTGGGGTCCCCTATAAATCTGCAGTGGTAGGAAGCTCAGATGATTCTGATAATCAATCAGGCTAGAAGAACTCAACTTTCAATGCTTAAAATTGAATTCTATCAAGATGTTGCACCCTTCTCCTGTGAATAACAATGCAAGTAATTCTAGACAAATTATAGAGTGAAATGGGTGTCTTTGAAAATTAACAGAATTGGAGCTAAGGTGATAATAAGGAAACTTCCAATTCATCTATTAGTGTTTCCATAACTTCCATTCTTCTACAAATTGATTCCACAGAATTATGAAGGTATCCTAACTCTGTATGGATGACAGTCTTCTAAAGAAGATGCCTTCTTTCCTGTTCTCATGATAGAGGTAAATGATAACAAAAATCAGTCTTTGACCATATATGGGGAAATTAACCAAGAGCTTATACCTGTGCTATTCTAAAAAGGGATGATTCTCCTTTTAGAATCTCCTACAAGAGGATACTTCCAAAGTTTGAGGAAATGAAATTCAAGATAAGTTTATTTTTATGAAAAATATTTTGAAATCTGTTCTTACAAGGGATCTTAAAAATATTGAAGGAAAATACATAGTATGAAAAATCTATACATACATTAACTTTTTTGCACCAATAAACATCTTTAATTCTACTTTTTAATAATTTTTGAAGTCCATTTTTATATAAGAAAATTACAGTTGACATTTGGTGATAGCCAAAAGCTTAAGATAAAATGAGTACTTTTGTTGAGTTCATAAAGTTTTGTGGATAAAAGTTAAAGAAACATATGTATCCAGGAGAAATGTTTATATGTGAAGGTTGTTCCCAAGAAACAAAATTTCCTTTTCTTATGTAATGGTGCCGTGACTCGGATATGAAGCCTAGGCAGGGTTTAGTGTCGTTCCTCCACGAAGAGGGGGAGCGACATAATGGTGCTGTGACTCGGATAGCAAACCTAGGAGGGAAGAAACGGGAAGAAGTGGGAAAATACCAGAGAGAGAGACTAGCAAAGAGCCTAGGGAAAAGCCGGACAGAAAAGGTGCCGGAAGAAGCTATTGAAAGCCTAGGCATAGACTCGGACACAGACTGTGGGAAAGAAGTTAGGATTTAAAGTGAAAGCAAGAAGAAACTTAGACTCAGATACAGACTGCAGGTTGAAAGTGAAAGTGAAACCTAGAAGAAACTTAGACTCGGATGCGGACTATGGCGGGGAAGCTAGGAGATTAAAAGCGAAAAGTGAAAGCTACAAGAAACTTAGACTCGGATACGGACTGTGGGGAGAAGCCAGGAGAAATGAGAGGGGAATATTGTTGGAAGAAAAGTTAGGAAACATACTGGGTAGAGAAAAATATGTTAGGGAGGATGAAGCCGCAGGGATAAGAGAAACAGAAGTTTAGAAGTAAAATGAGAGAAATAGGAATGCTGGCAGATAGAAGTAAAATAGGAGAAATAGGAATGCCCGGAGATAGAGAAATAGAGAAAAATAAGGCCTCCCCACACCATGGCAATGAGAGAGCTTGGATTCGGTCTGCCTGATTAGTAAGACGATAAGCACCTGCTGGCGGCTAGCAGCTTACCCGCTGCAGGTCACCGAAGACAGGCATGTTATCAACACCAATAAGTCTCCCCACAAGATGGCAATGAGAGGGCTTGGATTTGGTTTGCCTGATTCACAGGGCTTGTAAGCACCAGCAGGCATTTCTAGCAGAGCAGAGCATGCGCTGAAGGGCACCGAAGACAGGCGCGTATCAACGCCAAAAATAAAAAGAAAGGGGGATCTGTGGGGAGCAACTCGGACTAGACTAAGTTACTGGAATTAAGACTTGTTCTATGCATCTGATCTCCCACAATATGGCGCTGGGAGAGGAGGAAACAGCTTCTACGCAGCTGCCTCCAGTTCAACCAATAAACAACAGGACCTGCTCCTGATTGGAGGAGAGCAGCGTACCGGGCGTGTGGGTAGCAGAGTTGGGATTGGCGGAAGAGGACTATAAAGGAGGAGAGAGATAACATGCACCAGGAACATCTATCTGAAGGAACACCTGTGCAGCCCCCAAGAGAGCCAGCCGGTGGTGTGCAGCTCCCCCGCGGAAGTGGGGAAAGTGGCTAGGGGGAACCGCCCTTCCACGGAGGTGGAAGGGTCGGTAGCCAACCTGGGAAGAACCGGCAGCAAACCCGGGAAGGGCCGAGCAGACAAAAGAACAGCGCAGGGTCCTGTGTTGTTCCTCCACGAAGACGGGGAGCGACACTTATGCAGCCATAATTTCTAAAAGAATTAATATTTTGAATTCTGGGAGGAAGTATGCTATGTAACATTAGGTATTGTAGTTTTGTAAGGATACAGTCATGATTCTAGAATTTTTTAATGGCTTAGTAAAAGACATGGTTGCATTGGAGCCATGATCAATTTGGTTTTTTTTTAATTTATTTATGTATTTTGAAAGAGTTACAGAGAGAGGAAAGAGACAGAGAGAGAGATATCTTCCATCTGGTGGTTCACTCCCCATTTGGCCGCAAGGCCAGAGCTGGGTCAAGCTGAAGCCATGAGCAAGTAGTTTCATCCAGTTCTCTCACATGGGTGGCAGGGACCCAAATACTTGGACCATCTTTTGCTGCTTTTTCTAGGCCATTAGTAGGGAGTTAGGTAAGAAGCAGAATAGCCGAGACTTGAACAAGCGCCTATATGGGATTGCTAGCACTCCAGGAGATGGCTTTATACTCCAACCTACCACACTGGCCCCAGAGCCATGTTTTGTTCTTGCTGGGTGGATTTACAAAACTGTGCAGCATGGTCTAGAGACAAAACTACTTATGTTGGAGAGGAGGCAAGATGGCGGAATAGGAAGGGAGTACACTGATAGTCTGGGGAGAGACAGTTTAATAAAAGTGGAGATACTGCAGGTTCAAGGAAGAGTAGGGGAGGAAACAGCAGAAGAAACTCTTCCGGAATGAGTGATTCACAGTGGACCTGCGTGGAGAGCGTGGGAGCCCACAGTTCGGGACACTAGAGGCAGACTCAACACACCAGCACTGGAACGTGAGGTGAGCCAAACCTCAATAGCCAGAGACACCGGCAGGCAAGTGGAAAGAGGATACTAGAGGGAATGACCCCAGGGGGAAAAGTTCACCAGGCTAACTAGGAGAGAGAGAGAGAGAGAGAGAGAGAGAGAGAGAGAGAGAAAAGTGACTGATACGGACACGGGTTTCTCTCTCTCCCCTCACCTCTCAAAGGCTAGCAAGACAAAGGGAAGGCATCATCTTGGACATACGTCATAAGCAGAGCAACCTCAGGTCTGCAGCAGCCCTGAGCCTAGCAGAAAAACCTGACTCTGAGCGGGGTGAATTAACAGGAGATTAGGACCTAGTAAATTTCTGATGCTACTGAACTGAGACTGTGAAAAAAGAGACGGTTGGGGAGAGAACTCACAGAATTCACGTGAGCACTCTCCAGAGACGCTACAATTCCGTAACTTTGGCAACCCAGTGGGAGACTGAAGGAGAATTAGAGCTCACTCTGAGGGCAGAACAGATTCCCTGTGTGGTCCTTGGGAAAGAGCTTCCAATCTCTGGCTCCTGTGGGTATATCATTTGCCTGATAACTACCTCCAACTTCGTTCAGGTGTGCGGAATTACTTCCCTTTTGAATCAAAAAAAGAAAGAGAGAGATCTACCACGCCTAACCTTGGAGTGTCACCTTTGGCACACCAAACAGAGCTCTCAGGCCACACCCATCTCAAGCCTCTAAGGCTCCATCAAAAACAGACAGTCCACTTAATCTAGAGTCATAGTATAACGAGAAAAAACACCACAGTGAAGAAACCAAACATCTCCAATATGCCAAATAACAAATGCAAAAACTGAGGTAATAAAAAAAAGGAAGTCGCTATGACGCCCCCAAATGAAAAAGACACCCCAATTCAAGATTATGAAGATGATGACATAGAAGAAATGCAAGAAGCAGATCTCAAAAAATTGATAAGAACATTAAGAAGTTCTCAAAAACAAATTCTTGAACTACAGAAATCCTTAATGGACAAGATTGAAAATCTCTCTCGTGAAAATGAAATATTAAGGAGGAATCAAAATGAAACGAAACAACTAGTACAACAGGAAACTGGGATAGTGACGAGAAATCATAATGAAGTGAAGAATTCAATAGATCAAATGAAAAACACATTAGAGAGCCTTACAAACAGAATGGGTGGAGCAGAAGAGAGAATATAGGACTTAGAAGACAGAGAACAGGAAAGGATACAGTCAGACCAAAGAAAAGAAGAGGAAATTAGAAATCTAAAACATATTGTCGGGAATCTTCAGTATACTATTAAAAAAACCAACATTCGGGTTCTAGGAGTTCCTGAAGGCAAGGAGAGGGAAAAAGGATTAGAAGGCCTTTTAGTGAGAATTAGCAGAAAATTTCCAAGGTTTGGAGAAGGACAGAGAAATCCTAGTACAGGAAGCTCATAGAACCCCTAATAAACACGACCAAAAGAGATCCTCACCATGACATGTTGTAATTAAACTCTCCACAGTGAAACATAAAGAAAAGATCCTAAAATGTGCAAGAGAGAAACGTCAGATTACTCTCAGAGGATCTCCAATCAGACTCACAGCTGACTTCTCATCAGAAACCCTACAAGCTAGGAGGAAATGGCAAGATATAGCCCAGATAATAAGAGAGAAAAACTGCCAGCCCAGAATATTATATCCTGCAAAGCTCTCATTTGTGAATGAAGGTGAAATAAAGACTTTTCATAGCAAACAGAAATTGAAAGACTTTGCTGCCACTCATCCGGCCCTGCAAAAGATGCTTAAAGATGTGTTACACACAGAAACACAGAAACACAGTCATCAGTATGAAAGAAATAAAGGAAGGAAAGCTCACAGCAAAAGATCACAGGGAATTCAAAGCATATATTAGAACTTATCTTTGGCAAATGGCAGGGCAAAGTTACCACTTCTCAATAGTCACATTGAACGTGAATGGCCTGAACTGTCCAGTTAAAAGACACCGATTGGCTGATTGGCTTAAGGAACAAAACCCATCTATTTGCTGCTTACAAGAAACACATCTTTCCAACAAAGATCCATACAGACTGGAAGTGAAAGGCTGGAAAAAGATATACCATGCCAACAGAAATGAAAAAAGAGCGGGCGTAGCCATCTTAATATCGGACAATATAAACTTTACCACAAAAACTGTTAGGAGAGACAAAGAGGGACACTATATAATGATTAAGGGATCAATTCAACAGGAAGATATAACAATTATCAATGTATATGCACCTAATTACAGGGCACTGGTTTATTTAAAAGATTTGTTAAGGGGCTTAAAGGGAGACTTAGACCCCAATACAATAGTACTGGGGGACTTCAATACTCCACTCTCAGAAATAGACAGATCAACAGGACAGAAGATCAACAAGGAGACAGTAGATTTAAACGACACTATAGCCCAAATGGATCTAACAGATATATACAGAACTTTCAATCCTACAACTAAAGATTTTACATTCTTCTCAGCAGTACATGGAACCTTCTCTAGTACTGACCACATACTAGGCCATAAAGCAAGTCTCAGCAAATTCAAAAGAATTAGAATCATACCATGCAGCTTCTCAGACCATAAAGGAATGAAGTTGGAAATCAGCAACTCAGGAATCCCTAGAGCATACGCAAACACATGGAGATTGAACAACATCCACCTGAATGAACAATGGGTCGTAGAAGAAATTAAACGAGAAATCAAAAATTTTCTGGAAGTAAATAAGGATAATAGCACAACATACCAAAACTTATGGGATACAGCCAAAGCAGTGTGAAGAGGAAAGTTTATATCAATAGGTGCCTACATCAAGAAATTGAAAGGTACCAAATAGATGAGCTTTCAGCGCATCTCAAGGATCTAGAAAATCTGCAGCAAACCAGACGCAAATCTAGTAGGAGAAGAGAAATAATTAAAATCAGAGAAGAAATCAACAGGATTGAATCAAGAAAAACATTCCAAAAAATCAGCCAAACGAGGAGCTGGTTTTTTGAAAAAATAAACAAAATTGACACCCCATTGGCCCAACTAACTAAAAAAAGAAAAGACCTAAATCAATAAAATCAGAGATGAAAAAGGAAACGTAACAACAGACACCACAGAAATAAAAAGAATCATCAGAAATTACTACAAGGACCTGTATACCAGCAAACAGGGAAACCTATCAGAAATGGATAGATTCCTGGACACATGCAACCTACCTAAATTGAACCAGGAGACATAGAAAACCTAAACAGACCCATAACTGAGACAGAAACTGAAACAGTAATAAAGGCCCTCCCAACAAAGAAAAGCCCAGGACCAGATGGATTCACTGCTGAATTCTACCAGACATTTAAAGAAGAACTAACTCCAATTCTTCTAAAACTATTCAGAACAATTGAAAAAGAGGGAGTCCTCCCAAATTCTTTCTATGAAGCCAGCATCACCTTAATTCCTAAGCCGGAAAAAGATGCAGCATTGAAAGAGAATTACAGACCAATATCCCTGATGAACATAGATGCAAAAAAAATCCTCAATAAAATTCTGGCCAATAGAATGCAACAACACATCAGAAAGATCATCCACCCAGACCAAGTGGGATTTATCCCTGGTATGCAGGGATGGTTCAGTGTTCACAAATCAATCAATGTGATACACCACATTAACAGACTGCAGAAGAAAAACCATATGATTTTCTCAATAGACGCCAAGAAAGCATTTGATAAAATACAACACCCTTTCATGATGAAAACCCTAAGCAAATTGGGTATGGAAGGAACATTCCTCAATACAATCAAAGCAATCTATGAAAAACCCACAGCCAACATACTATTGAATGGGGAAAAGTTGGAAGCATTTCCACTGAGATCTGGCACCAGACAGGGATGCCCACTCTCACCACTGCTATTCAATATACTTCTGGAAGTTCTAGCCAGAGCTATTAGGCAAGAAAAAGAAATTAAAGGGATACAAATTGGGAAGGAAGAACTCAAACTATCCCTCTTTGCAGATGATATGATTCTTTATTTAGGGGAACCAAAGAACTCTACTAAGAGACTATTGGAACTCATAGAAGATTTTGGCAAAGTAGCAGGGTATAAAATCAATGCAAAAAAATCAACAGCTTTTTTATACACAGGCAATGCCACAGCTGAGGAAGAACTTCGAAGATCAATCCCATTCACAATAGCCACAAAACAATCAAATACCTTGGAATAAACTTAACCAAGGACGTTAAAGACCTCTACGATGAAAATTACAAAACCTTAAAGAAAGAAATAGAAGAGGATACCAAAAAATGGAAAAATCTTCCATGCTCATGGATTGTAAGACTCAATATCATCAAAATGTCCATTCTCCCAAAAGCAATTTATAGATTCAATGCAATACCAATTGAGATACCAAAGACATTCTTCTCAGATCTGGAAAAAATGATGCTGAAATTCATATGGAGACACAGGAGACCTCGAATAGCTAAAGCAATCTTGTACAACAAAAACGAAGCTGGAGGCATCACAATACCAGATTTCAGGACATACTACAGGGCAGTTGTAATCAAAACAGCATGGTACTGATACAGAAACAGATTGATAGAACAATGGAACAGAATAGAAACACCAGAAATCAATCCAAACATCTACAGCCAACTTATATTTGATCAAGGATCCAAAACCAATCCCTGGAGTAAGGACAGTCTATTCAATAAATGGTGCTGGGAAAATTGGATTTCCACGTGCAGAATCATGAAGCAAGACCCCTCCTTTTCTCCTTACACAAAAATTCACTCAACATGGATTAAAGACTTAAATCTACGACCTGACACCCTGCAAGATATAGGTACCGGCAATGACTTCTTGGAAAACACCCCAGAAGCACAGGCAGTCAAAGCCAAAATTAACATTGCATCAAATTGAGAAGTTTCTGTACTGCAAAAGAAACAGTTAGGAAAGTGAAGAGACAACCGACAGAATGGGATAATATATTTGCAAACTATGCAACAGATAAAGGGTTAATAACCAGAATCTACAAAGAGATCAAGAAACTCCACAAAAACAAAACAAACAACCCACTTAAGAGATGGGCCAAGGACCTCAATAGATATTTTACAAAAGAGGAAATCCAAATGGCCAACAGGCACATGAAAAAATGTTCAAGATCACTAGCAGTCAGGGAAATGTAAATCAAAACCACAATGAGATTTCACCTCACCCCAGTTAGAATGGCTACCAACAATCTACCAACAATAGATGCTGGAGAGGGTGTGGGGAAAAAGGGACACTAACCCGCTGTTGGTGGGAATGCAAATTAGTTAAGCCACTATGGAAGTCAGTTTGAAGATTCCTCAGAAACCTGAATATAACCCTACCATTCAACCCAGCCATCCCACTCCTTGGAATTTACCCAAAGGAAATTAAATTGGCAAACAAACAAGCTGTCTGCACATTAATGTTTATTGCAGCTCAAGTCACAATAGCTAAGACCTGGAACCAACCCAAATGCCCATCAACAGTAGACTGGATCAAGAAATTATGGGACATGTACTCTATAGAATACTATGCAGCAGTCAAAAACAACGAAAGCTACTCATTTGCAACAAGATGGAGGAATTTGGAAAACATCATGCTGAGTGAATTAAGCCAGTCCCAAAGGGACAAATATCATATGTTCTCCCTGATCGGCGACAACTAACTGAGCACCAAAGGGGATTCCTGTTGAAATGAAATGGACACTATGAGAAACAGTGACTTGATCAGCTCTTGTCCTGACGGTTGATGTACAATGTAATACTTTATCCATTTTAGTATTTTTTTTTTGTTCTAGTACCATTGGTTGAACTCTGTAATTAACAGACAATTATTCCTAGTATTTAAATTTTAACTGAAATGTGATCTCTGTTAGGAATTTGGAAAACATTATGCTGAGTGAAATAAGCCAATCCCAAAGGGACAAATACCACTTGTTCTCCTTGATAGGTGACAACTAACTGAGCACCAAAAAGGAAACCTGTTAAAGTGAAATGAACACTATGAGAAACGGTGACTTGATCAGACCTCACCCTGACTGTTGATGAACAACTTAATACATTATTCCTCTTAGTATTTTTTGTCTGTTCTACTTAATAATTTTGGTTGAATACTGTAATCAATACACAATTATTCTGAAGTGCTGAAACTTAACTGAAAAGTGATCACTGTTAAATATAAGAGTGGGAATAAGAGAGGGAAGAGATGCGCAATTTGGGACATGCTCAAGCTGATTTACCTCAAACAGTAGAGTTAGAAACATACCAGGGGATTCCAATTCAATCCCATCAAGGTGGCATGTACCAATGCCATCTCACTAGTCCCAGTGATCAATTTCTGTTCACAATTGATCATAATGATAGGACTAAGAACCAAAGGGATCACATAAACAAGAATAGTGTCTGCAAATACTAGCTGATAGAATCAAAAAGAGAGAGAATGATCCAACATGGGAAGTGAGATACACAGCAGACCCATAGAATGGCAGATGTCCTAAACAGCACTCTGGCCTCATAATCAGCCTTAAGGCATGCGGATCTGGCTGAAAAGCCCATGAGAGTATTTCAGGCATGGAAAGCCAAGACACTCTGGGGAAAAAAAAAAAAACCCTAAATGAAAGATCTCCGCTTGTGAGATCCCAGTGGAAAGAATGGGTCATCAAAGAAGGAGGTACCTTTCTCTGAAGGGAGGAGAGAACTTCCACTTTGACCATGGCCTTGTCTAAAAATTATCAGAGTCAGTGAACTCAGGGTGCTTCCATAGCCTTGGCAGCTCATGACAAGAGCCTATGTTGATTACTGATGCCATAAACAAGAGTGTCAATTTGTTAAGTCAACAACAGGAGTCACTGTGCCCTTCCTCCTCATGTAGGATCTTTGTCCTTAATGTGCTGTACATTGAGATTTAATGCTATAACTTGTACTCAAACAGTATTTTACACTTAGTGTTTCTGTGTGGTTGCAAACCTATGAAATCTTTACTTAATGTATACTAAACTGATCTTCTGTATATAAAGAGAAACGAAAATGAATCTTGATGTGAATGGAAGGGGAGAGGGAGTGGCAAAGGGGAGGGTTGAGGATGGGAGGGACGTTATGGTGGGGAAGCCATTGTAATCCATAAGTTGTACTTTGGAAATTTATATTCATTAAATAAAAGTTAAAAAAAAAGAAAGTGAAGACAAAAAAAAAGAACTACTTATGTTCTAGAATTCTTAAGACTGAAAAGTCTGGAATTAATTGAAGATTTGAAGAATATGGAGAAAGATGAGATTAATGTTTAAAAGAAAGCTGTGGGTAGACAAATTTCAGGAAGTACAGTGTCAGTGTTAAACTGTTTGGGAAAACTATTATTAAAAATTAGCAGGAAGCATTTGGGTTTGCTCAATTTGTGTGTCATTTCTCTGCAATTGCACCTGCCAGGAAAGCAACCTATTCTTTCTCTTTATTCTTCTTTATTTATCCATTTCTTTAGTGTGCCACATGGAAAAAAACTATTGACAGACCAAAAGAAGGACCCTACTTGGTGTTCTGGAAAGAACATTAGGTTGAGTTAAGTGCTCTGTGAGCTTGGTTTGAGTCTTCTATAAACTTCTATGTGAACTTGAGAAAATCCCTCGTGCTCTTTGGGCATGAATTTAGTAATCAGGCATAGAGGCAGGAAGATGTTTCAAAGCCTAGATTTTGAGGCTAGCTGCCAGGTTTAAATCTCAGCTATACCACTTATAAGATGTGCAATCCTGTAGAAGTTTCTTCTGTGACTCAGTTTCCTTGTGTGCACGATGGGAATAGTAATAACACTTATCTCATAGTGTTACTAAAAGAATAAAATAATTTATGATAAGTTAAACACCTAGAGGAATGCCTTCCAAATAGTCATTGTTTTGGCAATTTTATGATAAGAAGATTTGTGTAGAACTTGGCTAGCGGCTTTTAATACTTAAATTATGAGTCAGTTCAAACAAAATGTTGCACCAATGTCTAAATAATAAAACTGATGAAACTAGAATTGTTTTTATCTCTAGTTCCAAGGTAACAGAATGAGAAAATCATGCCCCCTATCTTTCCAACCTTTCCCGATTGACCCCTTGGACAACATCAAGAAACCACAAAACTTTGGAACACTGTTTAAAACACCAATGAGTCCTTCCAAAGCTGTTGTAACTTGTATTTCCTTTGGGAATAGTGGCTAGTCATAGAAATCTGATCACAGTGGTTGGAACAGAGAGAGATGTATTCCCTTCTCTAGAAGTTCAGCAATGAGAAGCCAGAGAAGCCATAGGCTGAATGGAAGCTCTCCAACATCATCTGCAAGCCCTTTTCTCAGTCCTCTGGGCTCCAGCCATGACAGTCATGATCCAGACAGAAAACTACAGGAAAAGGAAAAGGAAAAGGGGAGATTTTTAACAAGCTTCACCAAACACCTTCTGTTAGCACTTGAGTATTCATCTCTAGATACAAGAGAGGCTAGAGAATGTAATCTTTTACTTGGATACTTTACTTGGAATTAAATAATGTTTCTGCTACTATTGAAGGATTCAAAGAATTCTGCTTGGTTATCACCGCAATATATTAATTTTGGAACACAATCTTGATTTATATGTAAAAGACTTATTAAGGGTGCCTCTTGAATCAAAGAAACTGGGGAGAACAGCATGTCAAATCACACTATTCTGATTGGCTTTTAATCTTCCTTAAATTTTATATAGCTTCTGAAAAGTATGTAAATTCCTCCAGTGATTAAAATAACTCTCAACAAAAGTCTGCCAAATTAGTTCCAAATAGTGTTTTGTTAACCAGAGGAGCAGAAGGTTAAATACATGTCCATCAATGCAGTGAGGGTAAATATGAAATTAGAAAGGTCATGCATGTGGGAAGTGAGATACTCAGCAGACTCATAGAATGGCGGATGTCCTAAATAGCACTCTGGCCTCAGAATCAGCCCTAAAGGCACTCGGATCTGGCTGAAAAGCCCATGAGAGTATTTCAGGCATGGAAAGCCAAGACACTCTGGCAAAAAGATCTCTGTGAGTGAGATCCCAGTGGAAAGAACAGGTCTTCAAAGAGGGAGGTGCCTTTCTCTGAAGGGAGGAGAGAACCTCCACTTTGACTATGACCGTGTCTAAACAAGATAAGAGTCGGAGAACTCAAGGGGCTTCCATAGCCTTGGAAACTCATGACTGGTGCATAGGGAGATTACTGATGCCATAAACAGGAGTGTCAATTTGTAAAGTCAACAACAGGAGTCACTGTGCACTTACTCCTCATGTAGGATCTCTGTCCTTAATGTGCTGTGCATTGAGATTTAATGCTATAACGAGTACTCAAACAGTATATTTCACTTTGTGTTTCTATGGGGGTGCAAACGATTGAAATCTTTACTTAATGTACACTAAACTGATCTTCTGTAAAAAAAAAAAAAAAAAAAAGAAAAAAAAAGAAATTATCAATTCCCAACTTGACTCTCACTGGGATTAAACATGACAAGAGGTCTGATCTGATTTCATCATCATTTAAAAAAAATCATCTATTATTTTTCACTTTATGTTTCTGTGTGGGAGCAAACTGTTGAAATCCTTACTTAAGGTATACTAAGCTGATCTTCTGTATATTAAGATAATCGAAAATGAATCTTGATGTGAATGGAAGGGGAGAAGGAGTGGGAAAGGGGAGGGTTGTGGGTGGGAGGGACGGTATGGGGGGGGGAAGCCATTGTAACCCATGAGTCGTACTTTGGAAATTTATATTCATTAAATAAAAGATAAAAAAAAACATAAATTTCATACAGTAAAAAAAAAATTTCTGTTAAAAATGGAACTGAAAATACATTGGCTTTTTTCAATAAACAATTTTTTTTTTCAAAAAAAAAAAAGAAAGGTCATGCATGCATGAAATATAAGGGAACTCAAAACATTCATGAAAAATTGAAGTAAAATAAATGTTAGTGCAACAACAATTGAAATCCAATGCTAATTTTTTTTCATATTTATATTATATATGAACTTTTTGAAATATTCTTACAGATTAGTGTCTAGCACATATTTGATTTACAATAGATTATATTCTCTATTTCTACACATATTTGATATAAACCTCAATTTTTTCATCTCTGTTATGAGACATTTAGGTCGAATAATACCTAAGAGATCATAAAACCCAAATATCTTGTGAGGCAGTAAGAAAATTCTGAAATTCTAAATATTTTATGGGAGAACGGTTTTAGATGCCTTCAGAAATAGTCATCAAACATATGACTTCATGAATCTAAACACTTATATAAAAAGTAGACAAGAGGTACTATAAGCACATAGCAAAAGATAATTAATCCCCAAAGCTGAACTTCTTTTTTTCAAGTATATGTTATGCCATTGCCAAGATAACTTTATAGAACTGAAAAGGGGAGTGAAAAATTTTTAACCCTCATACAGTTCATTACACGTTGCTTTTCTAATTTCATGTCATCAATTATTCCATTAGATTCATTGAGCTCCTGCCATTTACAGGACTACTATAATTTGTAGAACTTAATGAAAACAAAAATAAAAAGAAGATGAAATACCTGCCCTAGATAATCTTGAAGTACAGCAAGCAAGGAACATTAGGTTGGCAAATAGTCACTTAGCCTGCACTGTTAAGTTACATGCAAACAACTATGTGTTAAATGTCAAATAAGGTCCAAGGATTGATATGGATATTGATAGTTGAACTGGCCATCAAATGGTATGCCTAGAACCACTGCATCCCTTGCATAACTAATGTCATGTTATTCCTCAAAATCTACCAGAAAAAATTATCTTCCAAATAGCTCTTCCTGTTCTATAGGTCTCCCACACTTGACAATACTTAAAGCCAGCTCAATTACTATAGGCTAAAGAAATCTTTGTTCTTACACAGAATAGATGTTCAGAGAATTTTAGCATGATATTCATTGTTCTTAACAAGAATCTTGGAGCAAGGGAGATGTTGAATAAGTATATTTCTCTTTAGAGCGTACATGAAAATCAACCTCTGTAACTTGCAGCAATGTAAAATTGGGAGACAAATGTCTCCCTAAATATTGGAGGAAACCAACTAACAAAGTCAACTTCCAGTTAAGAAATAAAAATGAGAATGGATATGTTTGCCATGCTCACTTCTCCAGGACAGGAGATGGGAGACAGTTTGTTTGGAGGCTGAGCTTGGTCTTTCTTATCATCTACTTTCTATAGCATCTTCTCTATTTTTCCTTTTATCTTTTTTGCCTTAAATTTCTAGTTTTGAACTTCCGTGAACTGAAAATCTCAGGAGGTGCCAGACTGAGCATCACATCCATCTCAAGGTGTATACCAAATCCCAAAATCTTCTCCTTCCCTATATACAGCACCTTTAGGAGGCTTGGGAGATGTCCTTATCACTGTCTTTTGTCACGTTACATGTATTTTATACTATAACATTTATTGAATTCTGAGTAAGTTTAGAGTGGTTTTCTTCGTTGTTAGTGGCACTAAGGGTGAGAACATGATGATGGCTATCAGAAAGGGAAGAGTGCTAGAAGAAATGAGGGATGGCCCTTATCTCAAAATAAACAGATCATCACCACTAAAATTTCTCATTCTGGCCTGTCATCATACACTGGAAAAATCTAAAGACCTACTTACAACCAATACCATGGACTGAGATGTTGGCATTAGAGCTTCTACCCTCACACAAAACTAAAAAGGCCTTCTGTAGCACACAGATATATTAATTTGAATATCTATGTAGGAACAGCAAGTCCAAGATCTCAGAAATAATCTCTATTGAAATTTGATTTTAATATTTTTTCCCTCTAGAGTTAGAAGAAAAACATAAATTCCAGGAGGATGAGACTTGTCAAAGAAATTATCTAAAAGGCAGTATTTATTAATTCATTGATGAATGCTAGAATTAAAACTCTCCAGGCAGGAAATGTTTTGAGACATGACACTGTTAAATAAAAATTATCTAGTGTGATCTAAATTATGCTTAGTATTATATTTACTTGTATGCAAAATAAAAGATTAAAAAGCATTAAAATTTCAGTAGACATTATAAAAAATGAAATACAATAAATCTAGACCAAAAAAAAGTATCTTAGTAATGGCAGGAATTTGGTCTACAGTTAATATGCCTACATCTCACATCTGAGTGCCTGGGTTTGATATCTGGCTGTGCTCCCATTTCCACCTTCTGACTAATGCAGATCATGGGAGGCAACAGTTACAGCTCAAGTATTTCAGGCCACATCATCCCCATGGGAGATCTAAATTATGTTTCTGGCTCCTAGCTTCAGCCCTCTCCAGACCAGCTGGGGGCTGTTGTGGGTATTTGGAGAGTGAATCAAATAATGAGAGCTCTCTCTCTCTCTCTCTCTCTCTCTCTGTGTGTGTGTATGTCTGTCTCTCAAATAAATACTTATTTTAAAGTTGTGACACTATTGAGTTGAAATCACCTTTAAAACAATTGAGTGTCGTGTTTTGGAAAATAGAATTCTTGTGTTCTATGAAAACAGGTAGGTAGAGAAAATTATATTAACTGAATGCAGGATGATACATAGAGTATAAAATATGTTTCAGTGTCTTAGAATTTGCTTGATGATGCAGAATGGAGTACAGTTCCTAAGAGTTAGTGTTATGCATGTATTTTCACTCTTTTTCCTGAGACTATGTTTAAATATAATGAGTCAATTCTGAACTAGTAATGCAGAACCTAATAGAAAAGGCTAGATTCAGTGAAGTGACAATGCTAACAGAAGAAACATTCAGTTATCCTTTAGACTGAAGATCACACTCCAAAATCTTTCTCATCCTAAAATATAGACCCATGTAAATGCCAAAACCCAGAAGTACATAGCAACAGAAAACAAAATTGGCTTATGACAATATCAAAGGCTGCATTGTTATCAGCAAGGTCAATCAAGTATTCAAAGAGTTTCACTATGTACCCAAAGCTGGACTTGGCAGAAAAGTACAGGAAGATCCTGCCACACCCTGCATCTCCAGAAAGTGTGAAAATAAAATGGATAAGGCGTGACTTCTCACCTCTAAAGTGAAGCCCAGTGCGATTGTCCATCACTCAGATCTTTTCCTTCATGGTAAGTCATGCCTAGTTAGTAAGGTTATTCTCTTTAGAATACTTTGTGAGGATGAAAAGTTTATAGAAGACTGATCTTTCTTTATACGTCTACCAAAATGACCCAGAAAGAGCACTGGTATTAGATTCAGTCATCTTAGTTTGGAATTCAGCTGGGCCTCTACTTGCTGTGTGACCTCAGGGAAATATGAGACACTGCGTCTCAACTTTAAACTAAAGGTAATTATCATAACAACTATTGTCCAGAGTTGCTTGCCCTATGAAGAGCTTGTAGGTGCTTTGTAAATGTGTCCATGTGTCGCTCCCCCTCTTCGTGGAGGAACGACACAGGACCCTGCACTGTTCTTTCGTCTGCTCGGCCCTCCCCGGGTTTGCTGCTGGTTCTTCCCGGGTTGGCTACCGTCCCTTCCACCTCCATGGAAGGGCGGTTCCCCCTGGCCACTTTCCCCACTTCCGCGGGGGAGCGGCACACCGCCGGCCGGCTCTCTCGGGGGCTGCACAGGTGTTCCTTCAGATAGATGTTCCCCTTAGATGTTCCTGGTGCATGTTGTCTCTCTCCTCCTTTATAGTCCTCTTCCACCAATCCCAACTCTGCTACCCACACGCCGATTACGCTGCTCTCCTCCAATCAGGAGCAGGTCCTGCTGCTTATTGGTTGAACTGGAGGCAGCTGCGTAGAAGCTGTTTGCTCCTCTCCCAGCGCCATATTGTGGGAGAGCAGATGCATAGAATAAGTCTTAATTCCAGTAACTTAGTCTAGTCCGGGTTGCTCCCCACATCCATGCATACCTTTCTACATTCTAAATTAAAATTGGCGTTTCATTTGGTGAAGAAGGAAGATAAGAAAATAGATCCTTGTGAGAAAACCATGTTTATCACTTATCACTTGTAAGTCTTCCACACTAGGAAATCTATGAACATTATTTTTCTGGAATAGTAAAATGGATTTCTTTGACTTTCATCATAGACTCACTTTTCTTCTAGGACTATATCTAGTGTTAATCCTGTTGTGTGAATAGGAGTTTGAAAGACTGGGATAAGTACAATTTTAAATTAATCTCAAGCACTTACATATATATCTAATATTGTGTTACTAAAAGTTCTAACTTTAAAAGTAGTTGTGAAATAGTTTAAATAGCAGAAATGGTATCTGTAATTCTGGTGGAATAATAATATAATCCTTTATTTAGAAATGACTATCACACAAAGAATTTAGATTGCTACAAAGATAGGCTGTCATCAAATACCCACCATTTCCCTGAGGTATCCAAAGTATCTCTTCTCCTAATGAGGAAAAAGAATGCAAGTCCTTTAAATTACTGAAATCAAGCAGAATGACAGTGTTAAAGATACCAACAGAAACCACAGTTTTTATTTTACTTCCTATATATAAGATAATGATCTATCTTTCTCTGTGTAATGAATGTGAGCTACGAAACTCATTAAAGGACCAGAAATGTGTTAGGAGAACATCAAAAAAGAAACCTACATGTAATAACAGGGAAGGATAAGGTTTCTATCATAATTTATCTGTCTTCACTGGGCATTCTGTGAGTCATTGAATTCATAACCAAAACAAGGAATCTGGAGTTTTGAGTCAATAAGATGATCCATAAGCTGAGATTACATTTCTATACAAATATATGTAATTCATTATTTTCTAAGTAGAAAATTAGACTTCACATTACTCTTCCTTCAATTTTGTGAATTATGATATAGATTCAATACAATTTCCCAGCTTCTGCTGGAAAAAATGATAATAATCAGTTTGTAACTTATGTAAATATGGTGTAGTCCATATAGTCACAAGTTGTTACAGGTCTACACATGAAATTTTGAATATAAACAGTAAAGAGATAGAAATATTGTTCTTTGATAAAGGAAATAGTAACAAGACCCCTAACAGGAAGAAAGCATGGTTAAGAAAAATTCAATGCAGTAAAAAAAAAGAAAAGTGCAACATGGTCATAAAAGCATGTTGAAGCTTACAGAAAAAAGAAAATCTAGATATCAAATGGAAAAAAGTAGTAATTCCTTAAGCTTGTGCAATAACTACTAAAGTTCAGGATCCCTAGGCAATTGAGCTGAACAAATCACTGATCATAATGCTGAGCATTGAGATATGAGTCTCCAGCAGGTCTGAAGCATTCCAATAGAGGGGAAAAAGAAATAAATTGTATCATTTTATAATCATACTCATATGAAATCGTCAAAAGTGGTATTATAACACAGATATCCAAGAACCTGTAGAAAGAGGAATAAATATATTTTGCATATGTGCCATATGGAAAAAATAGTTTTAGTTGTTAGCAGCAGGTGGGCTAAGTACACCAAAGACTTGTTAGAAAAAAGCACCACTGAGTTTAGTTACACTGATATGGAAAGAAGTAAGTTTAAGCCATTTTAATATTCACTATCAGGCACATATTTCTTTGAAAGTCTTGCCTAAATTGATACAATATGGCTGCCTCTTATGGAATGTACAATTCGTAATTCTCACTTTTGAGCTTAGCTGTCAAATTTCCTGACAGAAAAGGGATGGAATAGGTGGGTTCAATAATAGGTGTAGTCCAATTTAATGAATGGACAACACACAAGGCATAGTGGAAAGTTTAAAAGAAATGAAGAAGTTGTGATGTAAAATCACAGGACTGGAAACTAAGAAGACATTGCAATTCCTAAAGAAGGAAAGATGTGATTAGCAAGAGGCTTACTGTCAGAGAGAATCTCGTTTTAGCAACTATGGCCTTTGGGATAGGAACAAAGACAAAGGAAGAATCACACTGAACCGAAGATGGGAACAAGAAGTGGGGCATAGGTACCAGGGCCTCTTTACCTTCTAATCCTCTGGTTTCCTGTCAGTGTTGCCCATATACCAAACCTAACTGAAACAGAGGGAAGTAAAGCTCCTCGTTTTAGCCCTTAGAATTATCCCAGAACACAAAGGGTGGGAATGAAAGTATAAAGCAGATCCAGAGAATCAGATGGAGAATATCTGCAACACCTCTGAGCATTTGAAACATCTTCAGAGTTGCTTCAGTGGATTGTTGACTGTTAAGAGAACATTTGGACAAAAACAAGACTTTTAATTTCTTTTGCACATTGTTCATAACCAAATAACATAATGAAAGAGTTGAACTGGAAGTGTACAACTATAAAATGGAAAACAGATATGAAAAGTGTCTTTGATGCTTCAAGGATAAAAATGATGTTTTAAAAGAATGAGGATTTTAAAGTTTGGAATAGTACTTTCATTTTTATACCACAATCAAAACAATGATGTAAAATACAAGTTTAGGTGAGAGAATGAATCACACAGGTTATTTTAGAATAGGCATAGAAAGATATTAACCAGAGACAGCCTTGAATTTCGGGGTAACCGAGAACACTACAATAATCCCAGTACTGATCAGAAACCAAAGAGTAACAAAAAACTCTGAGAATATTTTACATCCAATTGAGCCAGAGTTAGTGATTTCAGAGTGATGAAGCATTAAAATCAGTTTCAAGCACTGGTTGAGCAGCATAGACCAGTCAAGAAATTATTGCTGGTGAGGTGAGGACAAAGAATTGAGACAGTGAACAAAGACATAACTATGTAGTTCTTAAGTTTGCGAGTGAGTGTTCCTATAACCAAAATATACTTGAAAACAAGAACCAATTGCTGTAAAATTCTGACACAAAGATCAGTTCAGGTTAATGAAGTTATGAGTTGTAGTAGTAAGTTAAAGACAGAACATAATGAAAATCCTAGTGAATTAAAGCTAGAATACAAATAAATTGAGCATATTCTCCAATGTTCTGTTCTGCACTTCAGTTCCCTGAATTTCTACTGAAGGCTATGCCTCCTTTTCAGAAGCCAAAGGCAGAAACAAATAAGCCCTGATTAGTGCCCTCTGGGAGGCTGAAAGGGTTCATGGGGGAAAAGAACACAAAGACAGATTTTAATCATTTTCTCTAAAAAGTTGCTTGGAAAAGTCTGATAGGATAGAAAGATCATGAAAATGGCCAGGGCTGATCATCATGAATACCTACATCTGCTTCTGCCATGGACACCTGCCTAAGTCCCCTGAGGGAGATTGATGGTCAAGAGAAAACATCTGATGAGGAAAAACTTTACTGAAAGCTGTGACAAGCAAACACCAGGACAGAACCATAGAAGTAGAAGGAACTTTCAAAAACGTCATGGAAAATACCTATTTATGACATAACAACAAATGGACTTTGATTATCTTTGCACCAGAGTAATTTACCTCTTAATTTCTTTTGCCATAAACAATTTGAAAGATTTATTTATTTGTTTATTTAAGAGAACAGAGAGAGAGAGAAATTGATGTACTGTCTCACTCCTCTAATAGCCCAATGTCCAGGGTATATAGGTCCAGCCAAAACCAGGAGCCAGGAATTCCATCCAGGTCTCCCGCATGGGTGTCAGGGGCCCAAGAACTTGGGCTATCTTCAGCTGCCTTCCCAGGAAGCCAATTAGCAGGAAGCTGGATCAGAAGCAGAGCTGCTGGGACTTGAATAGGCCAATATGGGATGCCAGGATAGCAAGCAGCAGTTTAACTTACTGCTCCAAAAAGCAGGCCCCCACAAACATTTCTTTAAATACATATATATATCATATACATCTTATATACATATATGTCATATATATAACATACATTTATATATCATATATCTTTTATACACTTATTATATATATATTTACTGACTTGCAAGGCAGACAGAAAGAAAGGGAGGTATCTTCCATTCTCTGGTTCACTCTGCAATAGCCACAACAGTCAGGGCCTAGCCCAGCTGATGCCAGGAGCCAGGCAACTACCCAGGAGCATTAGCAGGGAGCTGGATCAGAAAAAGAGCAGCCAGGATGGAACCAGCACTCTGATATGGGATGTAGTCATTCCATGTGGTAGCTTAATCCATTGTGGCACCATGCCCACACTTCCACGAATTTTGTGAAGCCCCATTATATTTCATGATTGAAGAGGCTTTGCATCAAGACAAGCCAAAGGGTCTTCCTTTTACCCATAGAAGACTTATTTGGAGACTGAAGGAAACAAGGAAGTCAGCAACTCTCAAAAGGAAACAGACTATGACATCCCAGATACAAAGAAGACAAAAACAAGCAAATCATTGGGCCAGTGTCGTGGCTCACTAGGCTAATCCTCCACCTGCGGCGCAGCACACCAGGTTCTAGTCCCGGTTGGGGCACCGGATTCTGTCCCAGTTGCTCCTCTTCCAGTCCAGCTCTCTGCTGTGGCCCGGAAGTGCAGTGGAGGATGGCCCAAGGCATTGGGCCCTGCACCCGCATGGGAGACCAGGAGGAAACACCTGGCTCCTGGCTTCGGATCAGCGCGGTGCGCCGGCCATAACGGCCATTTGGGGGGTGAACCAACGGAAAAGGAAGACCTTTCTGTCTTTCACTGTCCACTCTGCCTGTCAAAAAAAAAAAAAAAAAAAAGCAAATCATTGACCCTGGAAAGAACTACATTGACAAGATTCTCATGACATAAATCCCCTTTCTCTCACCTTGACCTTGCCAATATGTACTACCACATCTGAAAAAATCCTCTGTTTATATTAACTATTGCCATTTAACCAATTGCCCCAACATTTAATGGCTTAAAACACCAGTTGATGAGGCTCACTGGGCAGTTCTCTGCTTGTTGTTGGCTGAGACCACAGTCATCTGAGGGCTCAGCTGGGCTGGAACATCCAAGATGGCTCATTCACATGGCTGGCAGTTGATGCTAGTTGTTGGCTGGGAGCTCAACTGCAGCTGCTGTCTGGAACACCAGCCTGTGTCCTGTATCCTGTCCATGTGACTGGAGCTTCTCATAGCATGTCAGCTGGTATCTGAGGGGATGCATCTCCACTGTTTAAGAGGAAGAAAGCCAAAGCTTCCAGCAATCTCTAAGTTTAGGGCTGGAAGACGCACAGTGTCATTTCCACCTCATTCTAATAGTTAAGCCATCCAAGGGCTGGACCAGACTCAAAAGGAAGGGAATTGAGTTAAAATAGAATTGCCAGCCATCTAGAATCACTATCATTATTTTTTTTTTTTTACAGGCAGAGTGGACAGTGAAAGACAGAAAGGTCTTCCTTTTCCGTTGGTTCACCCCGCAAATGGCCGCTACGGCCAGCGCACCGCGCTGATCCGAAGCCAGGAGCCAGGTGTTTCCTCCTGGTCTCCCATGCGGGTGCAGGGCCCAAGGACTTGGGACATCCTCACTGCACTCCCGGGCCACAGCAGAGAGCTGGCCTGGAAGAGGAGCAACCGGGACAGAATCCAGTATCATTCTTGAAGATAAAACATTCATACCATCACTGCTAAGAGTAGAATTAAAAGGTTGGGGTGAGGGGCTGTGGCACATCTTGGCTTTGGGTTCTCTCTAGGGGCCAGCATCTTTTGTATAGGGACCATGAAAAGTAACAGGTAATGCTTATTAACCAGTATTATCAACCGAGTCACAGTGGATATGGTTGCCTAATTGCTGACTTACCGAAGGATAGATCAGAATTGGCAAGTGGAAGAACACATGAGACTAAAAAAGAGTCATGGGGAATGAATGCTCAAAATGAAATACATTCAGGGAAGTAAGTCAGGGGGACCAGGTTCTAGGTCTTTCTTGAATCTATAAGGTACAACTTCATCCATAAAGCGAGATTCATTTGGGAACAAATGAAAACCTTGTGGAATTAACACAGTGCTTAGCAAAATGCTTTCTTAGCGAATATGGAGATAGAATTGTGGACTCGTCCTGCCTGAGGCCTGCACTGCTGGGGAGAGTGGGGTGACAGTGTTCTTCCACAAGAAGCACCGGGGTCAGGCTTCAGTGAACATGTCTGCTTTATTAACGACCGTGTACACTTTTTAAAGGGCAGGCAGAAGGGGCGTAACTAATTCAGCGCAACACTAACTCTACAGGACAGAACCAACACTGGCGCCAATATGCCTCTCCAATCAGCTTGAAGGTCACATAGCTACGGTAGCTTTCCAGGTGGGCCTGGGCAACAATCAGGAGTTTACCTGATTAGTGGGGATGGGGAAAAATGTGCCCGGGGCTCCTGCCACCTGCCAGCAGCCAGACTGTGGGGTCCCTCCCAGGAGGCATGGCACACCATACCCTCTCAATCTCCTGTATGGGCAAGGCAGGCAGCCTCATGGAATCACCAGCGTAGAATATGCAATATGAGTATGCAAATTCAATTTTTGTCACTTAAGTTGTTGTTCCTCTTGTCAACCCCATAAACATGCTTATTATTTTAAAAATTATAATGATTAAAGAATTCTTAAACTACCTGTAAGCAAAATCTGTCTAATGAAAGGAACCAATAGGCATGCTTCTGTTTCTGAATATGAAGGAAGGAAGACAGAAAGAAGTTGAAACTGAGCCAAGAGTGTTTCCTTTTCTGTTTGAACTGATTTACTTTACCTTTCAAATTTATTCCAACTTGAAAACATAAAAATAACTCCTACTATTTCAGACTCATTTAAATGTTTGTATAGATTGCATTAATTAGTTTTAAATATGTCTGAAATTTTCTGCCTTTAAATCTGTTTCTTTTATTTGTCAGAGATTTTCTGGTGGAGCAGTCTCCAATTTTATAATAGAAGGCAACAAGAAAATGAATTTTTATGAGTCAAGAATTGCTTTCATAGGCAATATTTGTTTCCCAGAGAGAGGTTCATCTTCATTCTCCAGCTGACAGTTCATAGCTAATAGCTATACTTTGGAAATACTGTTCAGATCCTACATTAACATTAACAATTTGTGACTCCTTTTTATTGGGGGAGGGCAAGAGATAGAGGCTTTGAAACAATTTCGATAGCTGATACAGAAGTAGACAGGCAGAGTTCCAGGGAGCCGCCGAGGCTATAACTGCCCAGTTCCCACTGACATCAGTATGAGTAATAAAACTAAATCCTCTGGAGATACTTTGAAATTTTAGTCTGCAGTATCTTTGGAAATGTTCCACAGTGAAATTGTATTTCCAATTCCACAGCCAATAGTCACCTAACCAACTCCTTCCCTTTCTCCCAAACATGCAATAACCTCTAACTCTCATCATTTGTAGTGCAGTAATCACTGCAGTTTATATCAACTGTGCATGATAAAGGGTAAGTCAGGCAGCCACTTCTGATTTGCCCGCTTACAGCAGTGCTACAATAGCCCTTCCCCTTGCCTAGTTGAAAAAGGAATCATGCAGAATTTTCATTAAGAGTTCTCAACTCTACCTGAAGAATAGTCAAAAGCAATGATTGGTCATGCTCTACAGGAGTGAGCTGATTCCTAAGACTCAACAAGCAAACCTAACTCTTTCTCATGAGCAGAGAGAGAAGTCATACATACGTTCTCTCTCCTTTTCCTCTCCTTGCTGGCTTTTCACCTTTCACAAAAGGGCTCAAACCACAGCAACCATAAAAGAATATGGCCTATGTGCTTTGAACATTTTGTGTGCTTTTGTGCCTATGTGCTTTTGAACTCTGTGCCTCATCTAATAAGGATGCATTCAGAGCACTTACCCTATAGGGTGATCATAAGGATTAAAGAACTTGAAGTTCTAAGAGAGTGCCTGGCACAGAATAAATTCAATAAGAATAATATGTGCTTTCATATCATTACACAGGGTGTAGACTGATATGCAATGTGGTCTAGACCTGGTCCTCTTCTAACCTGGCAACTTATGCAACACATAAACACACACACACAGTTGCCCATTATATTTCTATAGACATAATATTTTAAAACTTACATCTAGAGAGGCCAACATGTGGCACAACAGGTTAAGCGGCCACTTGTAACACCAATATCCCATGAGTGTGGGTTCAAGTCCTGATGCTCTGTTTATAATCTAGCTTCCTACTAATGCACCTGGGAAGGCAAGGGGAGATAGACAATGTCCCAAGGGATTGGGCCCCTGCAGCCCCCATGTAGAAGATAAGAAGGGAGTTCCTGACTCCTGGCTTCAGCCTGGCCCAAACCTGGCTGATGCAGTCATTGGGGAGTAACCAGTAATCAGCAGACAGACAATAACATATTCTCTCTCTATATATATATATATGTGTGTGTGTGTGTGTGTGTGTGTGTGTGTGTCTCACTCTCTCTTTGTCTCTGTCACTCTGTCATGCTAATAAATAAATCGTTAAAAAAAATACTTATATCCAGGGGCCAGCACTGTGGCATGGTAGTCTAAGCCTTTGCATGTGGCATCGGCATCCCATATGGGTGTGAGTTCGTATCCCGGCTGCTCCTTTTCTGATCCAGCTCTCTGCTGTGGCCTGAGAAAGCAGTCAAAGGTGGCCCAAGTGCTTGGGTCTCTGCATCTGCATGGAAGACCCAGAAGAAGATCTAGCTCCTGGCTTTGGATCAACCCCACTCCAGATGTTGCAGCCTTTTGGAGAGTGAACCAGCAAATGAGAGCCCTTTCTCTCTCTCTCTCTCTTTCTGTAACTCTGCATCTCAAATAAATAAATAAAACCTTTAAAAAAAAGCTTATACCCAGAATTCTAAAGAAGTGAGTAGGGGGGCAGAGCCAAGATGGCGGAATAGTGAGGGCGTACACTGATAGTCCAGGAAAATTTAGTTTAATAAAAGTGGAGTTACGGTAGCCTCAGAAAAAGGATCAGGAAAAAATTGCAGAGGAAATTCTTCCGGATCTAGTGGCTGTGACTTGGAGGACCTACTGGGAGAGCAAGGTCGCCCACCATGTGGAAGCCGAGCCGCGGGAGCTGCAGGGTCTGTGTGCCAGTGCAGGAAGGGAAGTGGATGTCACACAGACACCACCGGGGAGAGCAGGGATGCCCAGGGCTCCGAGTGCACACATCGGCGCTGGAAGGAGAGGTGAGCTCAGTAACCAGAGACATTGGCGGGGAAACGGCGGACAGAATCTAGAGGGAAGCGGGCTTTGAGGCGGGAAAGTTCACCAGACTGACTACAGGAGAGAAGGAAAAAAAAAAGAAAAAAAAAGGGTGGGGAGGGTACTGGTACAAACAAGTTTCTCTCTCTCCGCCAACCTTGCAAAGGCGAGCAAGAGACAAAGAGCAAGCCCCACTCGGGATATACATAACAAAAGGGGAGAGTTAAGGCTACAATTCAGTAGCCTACGCAACCCAGTGGGAGTCCGCAGGAGAAACCCAGCCTGCACAGACTCTTTGGGTAGAAGCCAGAGATTGGAAGCTAAATACCATCAATTCTACTCAGCCTTGCAGTATTACTTACCTCCTGAATAAAAAATAAAATAAAATAAAATAAAATAAAAGAGAGATTTACCATACATAACCTGAGGGTGTCACTTTTGCACACCCATAACAAGGAAGAATCAAGCAGAGCTCTCAGGCCACACCCATCTCAAGCCTCCAAGGCTCCTCCAACAGCAGGCAGTCCACTTAACACAGACATAGTATAAATAAAATAAAAAAAAACTCACAGTGAGAGAAGAAGAATTAACAATGCCAACCAACAAACAAAAAAAATCGAGGGAACAAGATCAATGAGGCCTCCAAATAAACAAAACACCCCAAGCCAAGATTATGAAGATGATGAGATAGAAGATGCAAGATACAGATTTCAAAAAATTTATGATAAGAACATTTAGAAGTTTTCAAAAGCAAATACTTGAACTACAGAAATCCTTATTGGACAGGATTGAAAATCTCTCTCGTGAAAATGAAATTTTAAGGAAGAATTAAAATGAAACACAGAAACTAGTAGAACAGGAAAGTGTGATAGTAGAGAAATCAAAAGGAAATGAAGAGCTCAATATATCAAATGACAAACACATTAGAAAGTCTACAAAACAGAATCAGTAAAACAGAAGAGAGAATATCGGGCTTAGAAGACAGAGCACAGGAAAACATACAGTCAAACCAAAGAAAAGAAGAGAAAATTAGAAATCTGAAAAATATTGTTGGGAATCTACAGGATACCATTTGAAAAACCAGCATTCGAGTTCTAGGAGTTCCTGAAGGCATGGAGAGAGAGAAAGGGTTAGAAGGCCTTTTAGTGAGATACTAGCAGAGAACTTTCCAGGTTTGGAGAAGGACAGAGACATCCTAGTACAGGAAGCTCATAGAACCCCCAGTAAACATGACCAAAAGAGATCCTCACCACAACACGTTGTAATTAAACTCACCACAGTGAAACATAAAGAAAAGATCCTAAAATGTGCAAGAGAGAAACGTCAGATTACTCTCAGAGGATCTCCAATTAGACTCACAGCTGACTTCTCATCAGAAACACTACAGGCTAGGAGGGAATGGCGAGACATAGCCCAGGTAATAAGAGAGAAAAACTGCCAGCCCAGAATATTATATCCTGCCAAGCTCTCATTTGTGAATGAAGGTGAAATAAAGACCTTTCATAGCAAACAGAAATTGAAAGACTTTGCGGCCACTCATCCGGCCCTGCAAAAGATACTTAAAGATGTGCTACACTCAGAAACACAGAAACACGGCCATCAATATGAAAGAAGGTAAAGGAAGAAAACCTACCAGTAAAAGAGCATGGGAAGCTCAAAGCATATACTAGAAAATATCTCCGGGAAAATGGCAGGGCAAAGTCACTATGTATCAATAGTCACATTAAACGTTAATGGACTTAACTCTTCAATTAAAAGACACCGATTGGCTGATTGGCTTAAGGAACAAAACCCAACTATTTGTTGCCTACAAGAAACACATCTCTCTAACAAAGATGCAAGCAGACTGAAAGTGAAAGGCTGGAAAAAGATATTCCATGCCAACAGAAACCAAAAAAAAAAGCAGGTGTAGCCATATTAATATCAGACAAAATAAACTTTAATACAAAAACTGTTAATAGAGACAAAGAGAGGCACTATATAATGATTAAAGGTTCAATTCAACAGGAAGTTGTAACTATTATAAATGTATATGCACCTAATTACAGGGCACCGGTCTATTTAAAAGATATGTTAAGGGACTTAAAGGGAGACTTAGATTCCAATACAATAGTACTGGGGGACTTCAATACTCCACTCTCATAAATAGACAGATCATCCAGACAGAAGATCAACAAGGAAAGAGCAGATTTAATCAACACTATTGCTCAAATGGATCTAACAGATTTCTACAGAACTTTCAATCCTACATCTAAAGACTACATTCTTCTCAGCAGTACATGGAACCTTCTCTAGGATTGATCACATACTAGGCCATAAAGCAAGTCTCAGCAAATTTAAAAGATTTAGAATCACACCATGCAGCTTCTCAGACCACAGCAGAATGAAGTTGGAAATTAGCAACTCAGGAAACACTAGAAAGCATGCAAACACATGGAGACTGAACAACATGCTCCTGAATGAACACTGGGTCATTCAAGAAATCAAAAGAGAAATCAAAAACTTTCTAGAAGTAAATGAGGATAACAACACAACATATCAAAACTTACGGGATATGGCAAAAGCACTATTGAGAGGCAAGTTAATAGCAATAGGTGCCTATATCAAGAAATTGGAACGGTACCAAATAAATGAGCTTTCAGCGCATCTCAAGGACATAGAAAAACTGCAGTAAACCAGACGCAAATCCAGTAGGAGAAGAGAAATAATTAAAATCAGAGAAGAAATCAACAGGATTGAATCAAAAAAAAATTCCAAAAAATCAGCCAAGCGAAGAGCTGCTTTTTTGAAAAAAAAAAAAAAAAACAAAATTGACACCCCATTGGCCCAACTAACTAAAAAAAGAAGAGAAAATACCCAAATCAATAAAATCAGAGATGAAAAAGGAAACATAACAACAGACACCACAGAAATAAAAAGAATCATCAGAAATTACTACAAGGACTTGTATGCCAGCAAACAGGAAAATCTATCAGAAATGGATAGATTCCTGGACACATGCAACCTACCTAAACTGAACCAGGAAGACATCGCAAACCTAAACAGACCCATAACTGAGACAGAAATTGAAACAGTAATAAAGGCCCTCCCAACAAAGAAAAGCCCAGGACCAGATGGATTCACTGCTGAATTCTACCAGACATTTAAAGAAGAACTAATTCCATTTCTTCTCAAACTATTCAGAACAATTGAAAAAGATGGAATCCTCCCAAATTGTATCAATGAAGCCAGCATCACTTTAATCCCTAAGCCAGAGAAAGATGCAGCACTGAAAGAAAATTATAGACCAATATCCCTGATGAACATAGATGCAAAAATCCTCAATAAAATTCTCGCCAATAGAATGCAACAACACATCAGAAAAATCATCCACCCAGACCAAGTGGGATTTATCCCTGGTATGCAGGGATGGTTCAGTGTTCACAAATCAATCAATGTGATTCACCACATTAACAGACTGCAGAAGAAAAACCATATGATTATCTCAATTGATGCAGAAAACATTTGATAAAATTCAACACCCTTTCATGATGAAAACTCTATGCAAATTGGGAATAGAAGGAACATTCCTCAATATAATCAAAGCAATTTATGAAAAACCCACGGTCAGCATCCTATTGAATGGTGAAAAGTTGGAAGCATTTCCACTGAGATCTGGCACCAGACAGGGATGCCCACTCTCACCACTGCTATTTAACATAGTTCTGGAAGTTTTAGCCAGAGCCATCAGACAAGAAAAAGAAATTAAAGGAATACAAATTGAGAAGAAAGAAGTCAACTATCCCGCTTTACAGACGATATGATTCTTTACAGAGGATCCAAAAACTCTACTAAGAGACTATTGGAACTCATAGAGGAGTTTGGCAAAGTGGCAGGATATAAAATCAATGCACAAAAATCAACAGCCTTTGTATACACAGACAATGCCATGGCTGAGAAAGAACTGCTAAGATCAATCCCATTCACGATAGCTACAAAAACAATCAAATACCTTGGGATAAACTTAACCAAGGACGTTCAAGATCTCTAGAATGAGAATTACAAAATCTTAAAGAAAGAAATAGAAGAGGATACCAAAAAATGGAAAAAGTCTTCCATGCTCATGGATTGGAAGAATCAATACCATCAAAATGTCCATTTTCCCAAAAGCAATTTGTAGATTCAATGCAATCCCAATCAGGATACCAAAGGCATTCTTCTCAGATCTAGAAGAAATGATGCTGAAATTCATAAGGAGGCACAAGAGACCTCCAATAGCTAAAGCAATCTTGTACAACAAAAACAAACCAGAGGCATCACAATACCAGATTTCAGGACATACTACAGGGCAGTTGTAATCAAAACAGCATGGTACTGGTACAGAAACAGATGGATAGACCAGTGGAACAGAATTGAAACACCAGAAATCAACCCAAACATCTACAGCCAACTTATATTTGATCAAGGATCTAAAACCAATTCCTCGAGCAAGGACAGTCAATTCAATAAATGGTGCTGGGAAAACTGGATTTCCACAGGCAGAAGCATGAAGCAACACCCCTACCTTACACCTTACACAAAAATCCACTCAACGTGGATTAAGGACCTAAATCTACGACCTGACACCATCAAGTTATTAGAGAACATTGGAGAAACCCTTCAAGATATTGGCACAGGCAAAGAGTTTCTGGAAGAGACCCGGGAGGCACAGGCAGTCAAAGCCAAAATCAACTATTGGGAATGCATCAAATTGAGAAGTTTCTGAACTACAAAAGAAACAGTCAGGAGAGTGAAGAGACAACCGACAGAATGGGAAAATATATTTGCAAACTATGCAACAGATAAAGGGTTAATAACCAGAATCTACAAAGAGATCAAGAAACTCCACAAAAACAAAACAAACAACCCACTTAAGAGATGGTCCAAGGACCTCAATAGATTTTTTCAAAAGAGGAAATCCAAATGGCCAACAGACACACGAAAAAATGTTCAAGATCACTAGCAATCAGGGAAATGCAAATCAAGACCACAATGAGGTTTCACCTCACCCCGGTTAGAATGGCTCACATACAGAAATCTACCAACAACAGATGCTGGTGAGGATGTAGGGGAAAAAGGGACACTAACCCACTGTTGGTGGGAATGCAAACTGGTCAAGCCACCATGGAAGTCAGTTTGGAAATTCCTCAGAAACCTGAAGATAACCCTACCATTCAACCTAGCCATCCCACTCCTTGGAATTTACCCAAGGGAATTTAAATTGGCAAACAAAAAAGCGGTCTGCACCCTAATGTTTATTGCAGCTCAAGTCACAATAGCCAAGACCTGGAACCAACCTAAATGCTCATCAACCGTAGACTGGAAAAAAGAAATTATGGGATATGTACTCTTTAGAATACTATACCGCAGTAAAAAGAAAATGAAATCCGGTCATTTGGAACAAAATGGAAGAATCTGGAACACATCATGCCGAGTGAAATAAGCCAGTCCCAAAGGGACAAATATCATATGTTCTCCCTGATCAGTGACAACTGACTGAACACCAAAAAGGAAACCTGTTGAAGTGAAATGGACACTATGAGAAATGGTGACTTGACCAGCCCTCACCCTGACTGTTGATGAACAACTTAATACATTAATCCTCTTAGTATTTTTTTGTCTGTTCTACTTAATATGACTGGTTTAATTCTGTAATTAATACACAGTTATTCTTAAGTGTTAAAATTTAACTGTGATCCCTGTTAAATATAAGAGTGGGAATAAGAGAGGGAAGAGATGTACAATTCGGGACATGCTCAAGCTGACTTACCTCAAATGGTGGAGTTAGAAACATACCAGGGGATTCCAATTCAATCCCATCAAGGTGGCATGTACCAATGCCATCTCACTAGTCCCAGTGATCAATTTCTGTTCACAATTGATCATAATGAAAGGACTAAGAGTCCAAGGGATCACATAAACAAGTCTAGTGCCTGCTAATACTAACCAATAGAATAAATAAAGGGGAGAGTGATCCAACATGGGAAGCGAGATACACAGCAGACTCATAGAATGGCGGATGTCCTAAACAGCACTCTGGCCTCAGAATCAGCCTTTAAGGCATGCGGATCCGGCTGAAAAGCCCATGAGAGTATTTCAGGCTTGGAAAGCCAAGACACTCTGGCAAAAAAAAAAAAAAAACAAGCAAACAAACAAAAAAGGTCCTAAATGAAAGATCTCTGTGAGTGAGATCCCAGTGGAAAGAACAGGTCTTCAAAGAAGGAGGTACCTTTCTCTGAAGGGAGGAGAGAACCTCCACTTTGACTATGACCTTGTCTAAATAAGATAAGAGTCGGAGAACTCAAAAGGCTTCCATAGCCTTGGAAACTCATGACTGGAGCATAGGGTGATTACTGATGCCATAAACAAGAGTGTCAAATTGTTAAGTCAACAACAGGAGTCACTGTGCACTTACTCCTCATGTAGGATCTCTGTCCTTAATGTGCTGTACATTGAGATTTAATGCTATAACAAGTACTCAAACAGTATTTTTCACTTTGTGTTTCTATGTGGGTGCAAACTGTTGAAATCTTTACTTAATGTATGCTAAACTGATCTTCTGTATATATAGAAAATTGAAAATGAATCTTGATATGAATGGAAGGGGAGAGAGAGTGGGAAAGGGAAGGGTTGCAGGTGGGAGGGAAGTCATCGGGGGGGGGGGGGAGCCAATGTAGTCCATAAGCTGTACTTTGGAAATCTATATTCATTAAATAAAAGTTTAAAAAAAAAGATTAGGAAGGTAATATTATAGCTTGTGTAATCGGCTTCTGCATAGCTCAGCAGTACTCCAGGCTTTGGCTTCTGTAGGCAGCCTGTTATCTCACACCTGTCTATGATAGTAACCCAGGCTTTGAATATGCCCTTGAAAATCAAATAAATTGTAACTAGATGTAGACATAGAATCTAAAGGCAACATAAAATACAAGGTCAATGGTTCTAAGAAAATGGGTAACAGACTTGTTATTGTAAGAAGAAAGAATCATTATGTGACTTATGATGTAAAAATAAAGTTTGGTGCTCAAGAGCTGAGTCATGCCATCAAAAAAAAAAAAAAAGAAGTGAGTAAGGATAACTGAATTAGGGCCATCAATGACTGATAGCATGGTAATATGTAAACACCATATCTGAAAATTAGCTACCTCCAGAGAAGATGACAATGGTGATGTTGGTGGTGATTGTTCACATTTAACAAACAATGTCAATTGTCCAGAAATTGTGCCTTGCAGATTATGTATTGTATCATTTTATATATGCATACATATATGCATATATAAAAAGTACCATAAACCTTCTAAAAATTGCTTTCTATCCTTGGTTTCCATGTCACTACCTTGTCCAAGTTTTTACTTTGTCTACTTTTTATCTTTCTTTTTAGGTAGGTTCCTATTTGTGTCCCTTAACAGAGTGGATTCCTAATACTTTTATTTCAATCTTGGCAGTAAATATATCTCATATGATACTCTTGGTCACAAGTCATCCAATTATTTCAAATTTTTGTATTTCAACATTCATGTTTTCTCTTGCTTGTGATTCAAACAAATCCTAAAATGACCAATCTACTTGATCACAGCTGCCCAAATATTTGTCACATACTAGCACATGGTGATAACACAAAAGACTAAATAATCTTGGAAGAAAATTATAATTAAGTCCCCAGACTATTCTTTTAAATAATGTCATAGAAATCAAAGTGGGGGGGGCAGCATTGTGGTGCCTGCACCGCCTACTTCAACCTGGCTTTCGTAGCTATTTGGGGATTGAATCAGCAATGGAAGATTTTTTCTCTGTGTGTCTCTTCCCCTTTCTCAATCACTTTGCTGTTACAATAAATAAAATGAATAAAATAAATCTAAAAAAGTAAGTCAAAGAGGAATTTTGCTAAAAGTTTTCAACAAGTGGATAAATACTATACTGGGAAATGGGTTTCAAGTACTAGAGAATATATGTCATGTTTTGTGGTTTTGAATCGATAAAAATATCTCTTACCAATGAGATGTTGTAAATTCAATTAAAATATGGCACTAAGATTATTATATAATTTTAACATTACAAAGCCTGATTTTACTGATAGTATGAAGTCAAATAAAACTACACATCTCTTGACATAATTTCTAATATCACTTTACTATACGTTAATTCATTCACTCAGTAATAATTAACACTTTCTATGCACAAAATATTGTGCCTGCCTGATGCTACAGAGGATAAAGAGGTCGGACATGAACTTACCTCTCAAATATCCTCCATACTGGGGAGGCGTTGGTGCTCAACAGATTAAGCTGCTAACTTCAATGCCTGCATACCCTATCAGAGTGCCAGCTCAAATCTCAACTACCCTGCTTCCAATCTGCCTTCCTGCTAATGTATATGTGGGAGGCAGATGATGACCCGATACTTGATCCTTGTCACTCACAAGGGAGACCTTTTGGAGTTCCAATCTCCAGGCTTTGACTTGGTCCAGCCTTGATTGTTGGATGCATTTAGGGGGTTAACCAACAAATGGAATCTCTCCCTCTTTCCTTCATTCTCCTTCTCTCCCTCTTTCTATTTCACTCTGTCCTTGCAATAAATAAATATTTTTTTAAAAAACAGTTCATATTATTCATTTATTCATTCACTTTAATATTTTAACTAATAACAATTTTTAGTTTTTCTCTCTCCCAAATATTAACTTTTTAATCCAAGATCAATATTTTTAATCTTGCTCATTCAATTGCTACTATAAACTGAAAACCAACAAGTCACATGTGTAGGATTTTGTTTTCCTATATTTAATTTTTGTCTATAAAACTCAAGTACTCTTTCCATTCTGAGAAAGCTATATGTCATGACAGTTCACAGGAGTGAGTGATTAGCATTGATCCAGTTGCATTTGCATGAAGTCAATATTAACCACCAAATAGATTTTAAAACCACATAACAAAATGTCAATAAAGTGGATTTTTGTCTATTTTTAAGTTGTGATTTCATGACTTTATAAGTTCATTATTTAGGGGCCTGCACTGTAGCGTAGTGGGTAAAGCAGTGCCTGCATCCCATTTGGGCGCCTGAATGCCTTTGCCTGTGGCATCGGCATCCCATATGGGCGTGAGTTCATATCCTGGCTGCTCCACTTCTGATCCAGCTCCCTGGTATGGCCTGGGAAAGCAGTGGAGGATAGCCCAAGTCTTTGGACCCCTGCACCTGCTTGGGAGACCTGCAGGAATCTCCTGGCTCCTGGCTTTAGATCAGCCCAGTTCTGGCCATTGAGGCCGTTTGGGAAGTGAACCAGAGGATGAAAGACCGACCTCTCTCTCTCTCTCTCTCTCTCCTTCTCTCTCTGTGTAACTGTGACTTAAATAAATAAATCTTTTTTTTTTTTAAAGTCCATTATTTAGACAGCAACCTGCTATTGATTGGTTTCTAATCTCAAAGAAAATGAGAGTTTTTTTTTATTTTCAGAGCCTATGGAGTATGAATATTTTTGATCTAGTAGAATTATTTTCCAAAAAGCCATAGCAGAGAGCCGGATTGGAAGAGGAGCAGCCAGAATACGAACTGGCATCCTTAAGGGATGCCGGCAACACAGGCAGAGGCCTAGCCCACTATGCCATAGCGTCAGCCACCTCATTTACACTTTTAATGATCTCTATAAGAACTTGAAATACATTTAGCCAAGTCTTGGTACTTGTCAAATCCAGGTGTTAGGACAATTTGTGTATTTGATTCTCTTTGATTGTCTTTGTGATTCAAAACACTAGTGATTTTTAAGCTATTCTTTTAAATAACACAAGTGTTAAAATAAGCATGAACATGTAAAGTTGGGTCAAATATAAGGAAGAAAATCAAAACTCTTGTCATCAAGTGGTCTATCAGTCTTATCAAGCTGATGGCACAGTTAAGACTCCAGGAAATAAGTCTACTTTAAAGCAGATCCTAGATGAAGGTATTCATTAACTAGTTCTCAGAGAGGCTAATAGGTTGATTTGAGTCACATAGTGCTAGACTCCACCCATAATGGAAAACAGGAACACTAAAGAGGAACCTGGTCAAAAGTTAATGTACTATCTGGGATCCCCTGACAGGCAAGGCACATATTTAGCTTGCAAAAATACAACTAAATTGAGACCATACCTAGTGATTTTGATAGCATTCCTAATTTCCTCCATAACTTTGTTAAACTATGTAAAACGAAGCATTGTGCCATGTAAGCTCTTAACATGCGAAATTTCACTTTATTCTTATGTCTAGTTTGATATTATTAACTTTTATAGATTAGGGAAGTGAGGCACTATTATCAAATACTGAAGCTAGAGTTTAAACCCAAGGGAAGGGAAAGAGAGAGGAGGAAAAGAAAGAAGAAAGGAAGGAAGGAAGAAAAATAGAGAGAGAGAGAGAGAGAGAAAGAAAGAAAGGAAATCCTCTCAATGTATTTCAGTAAAAAGTTTAAAACATTTAGAGGAGGGAGAAAGCACTCATGTCATCTCAGGCCAATAAAATCTTATTTTTTCCATATCCAGATCTAATGTTGCTACAAATGGAAAAGTTGACTGACAGGGCTTCTCCTGAAAGAATTGTTTAAAATTTTCCTTATGCAAACAATTTTCAAATTTTTCTCAAAGATTTATATATATTTATGTCTTCAAACTGAAAATAGAAAATTAATAAATACAAAATTACCTTAAACCAGAACAAAGCATGTAAATGATTCACTGTAAATTTATATTAACATTCAGTTGGAGAAGAATGAATAATACTGAACATACACAAGTCCAATGAGAAATTTGTTTTTAAAGCTTATGTTTGACTTTCTAGTTTTACAATAAAAAGTAATTTTGAAACTTTTTAAAACAAAAGCAATTTTAAAAGCTTTGGTTGGCTTGCATTCTTATTAATGTCTGCTCTTTTCAACAGGCAAAATGCAATGTAGACCGAAAGTCTGAATGGCTAAGGGTCCTTTGGAAATACAGTCATTTAAGCAGTTCACAAAAAATATGAAAAAAAATTATGTAGAGAATAATTTCTAAATTTAATAGTCAAATCATAAATCAGTTATGATAACTTCATGGAAAACATTTTTAGTTAGGAATATTTTTAATTATGAGAACCTGTAACAATTGCCATAGTTGAGAGTTAGGCATATTTTGTTTTCAACAATTAAAAATAAAAAATCCTATGTGACAAGAACAAATGGTGACTCATAAACCCTGTTTGGTTGCACGCCATGAACCCACCCGCACCTCTGTCAAAAAGACAAGCCAATGAATGCATAAAACAAAATTGAGACCTATATCACTCTCTAGATAACAGAAAATGAAACCGTTTTTTGTGATTCTAGCACATCCTGAGGTAGAACTGAAAAGAATTCTTGGGATTGTCAAAGAAATTATGGGGCTCTATTGACTCAAAGATTTGCTAACTACAAGAAGACCATTACTTTAACGCAGATTTTCAATGTGCTTTCATGAGGGGGAACATATGAATAAGCTGGGGCATCAAAGCAGAATAAATACTGTATTACAAAGGAAGTGTTAGACAAAAGATCAAACTCCTAAAGCAGTTTAAGTTTTTTTAAAAAGCTACAGGATTTTTTAAAATTTTATTTAAAGTATACAAATTCATATATTCCCATATACAGATTCAGGAACAAGTGATAATTTCCATACTACTCTCCCTCCTGCCCACACACTCACCCTTCTTCCTCCTCCTTTTCCTATTCCTGTTCTTATTTTTTAAGATCTATGTTCATACCAGGGGATTCCAATTCAATCCCATCAAGGTGGCATGTACCAATGCCATCTCACTGTTCCAGGTGATCAATTTCAGTTCACAGTTGGTCATGGTGGAGGGACTGGGAGTCAAAGGGAGCACATAGACAAGTCTAGTACCTGCTAATGCTAACCAATGGAGTAAATAAAGGGGAGAGTGATCCAACATGGGAAGTGAGATACTCAGCAGACTCATAGAATGGCAGATGTCCTAAATAGCACTCTGGCCTCAGAATCAGCCCTAAAGGCATTTGGATCTGGCTGAAAAGCTCATGAGAGTATTTCAGGCATGGAAAGCCAAGACACTCTGGCAAAAGATCTCTGTGAGTGAGATCCCAGTGGAAAGAACAGGTCATCAAAGAAGGAGGTACCTTTCTCTGAAGGGAGGAGAGAACCTCCACTTTGACTATGACCTTGTCTAAACAAGATAAGAGTCGGAGAACTCAGAGGGCTTCCATAGCCTTGGAAACTCATGACTGGAGCATAGGGAGATTACTGATGCCATAGACAGGAGTGTCAATTGGTAAAGTCAACAACAGGAGTCACTGTGCACTTACTCCTCATGTAGGATCTCTGTCCTTAATGTGCTGTGCATTGAGATTTAATGCTATAACGAGTACTCAAACAATATATTTCACTTTGTGTTTCTATGGGGGTGCAAACTGTTGAAATCCTTACTTAATGCATACTAAACTGATCCTCTGTTAAAAAAAAAAAAAAAAAGAAAAGAAATTATCAACTCCCAACTTGACTCTCACTGGGATTAAACATGACAATAAGTCTGCTCTGATTTCATCATCATTTAAAAAAAATCATCTATTATTTTTCACTTTATGTTTCTGTGTGGGAGCAAACTGTTGAAATCCATACTTAATGTATACTAAGCTGATCTTCTGTATATTAAGATAATCGAAAATGAATCTTGATGTGAATGGAAGGGGAGAGGGAGTGGGAAAGGGGAGGGTTGTGGGTGGGAGGGACGGTATGGGGGGGAAGCCATTGTAATCCATAAGTCATACTTTGGAAATTTATATTTATTAAATAAAAGTTTAAAAAAAAAAAGATCTATGTTCAGTTAACTTTATACTCACAAGATTAATCCTATACTACGTAATGAGTTAAACAAATACTATGAAGAAAAAACACTGTTCTTTTTATTTTTTTAACTTTTATTTAATAAATACAAATTTCCAAAGCACAGCTTTTGGATTACAGTAGCTTTTACCACCCATAACTTCCTCACACTCGCAACCCTCCCATCTCTCACTCCCTCTCCCATCCCATTCACATCAAGATTCATTTTCAATTATCTTTATATATGGAAGATCAATTTAGTATATAGTAAGTAAAGATTTCAACAGTTTGCACCCACACAGAAACAAAATGTAAAGTACTATTTGAGTACTAATTATAGCATTAATTCACATTGTACAACACATTAAGGACAGAGATCATACATGGGGAGTAAGTGCACAGTGACACCTGTTGTTGACTTAACAAATTGACACTCTTGTTTATGGCATCAGTACTCACCCTAGGCTCTTGTCCAAGGACCTCAATAGATTTTTTCAAAAGAGGAAATCCAAATGGCCAACAGACACACGAAAAAATGTTCAGGATCACTAGCAATCAGAGAAATGCAAATCAAAACCACAATGAGGTTTTGCCTCACCCCAGTTAGAATGGCTTACATACAAAAATCTACCAACAAGAGATGCTGGCGAGGATGTAGGGGAAAAAGGGACACTAACCCACTGTTGGTGGGAATGCAAACTGGTCAAGCCACCATGGAAGTCAGTCTGGAGATTCCTCAGAAACCTGAATATAACCCTACCATACAACCCAGCCATCCCACTCCTTGGAATTTAACCAAAGGAAATTAAATTGGCAAATAAAAGAGTTGTCTTTACTTTATTGCAGTTCAATTCACAATAGCTAAGACAAGAAATCAACTTAAAAGCCTATCAACAGTAGACTGGATAAAGAAATTGTGGGATATGTGCTCTATAGAATACTATACAGCAGTTAAAAAAAATCAAAGCTGGTCATTTGCAACAAAATGGAGGAATCTGGAAAACATCACGCCGAGTGATATAAGCCAGTCCCAAAGGGACAAATATCATATGTTCTCCCTGATCGGTCACAACTAACCAAGCACCTAAAAGGAAACCTGTTGAAGTGAAATGGACACTATGAGAAACAATGACTTGATCAGCCTTTGTCCTGACTGTCAGGGAACAACTTACTACTTTATTCCTTTTAGTATTTTTTGTCCTACTTAATACCATTGGCTGAGCTCTTTAATTAACACACAATTATTCTTAGGTGTTGAAATTTAACTGGAAAGTGATCCCTGTTAAATGCAAGAGTGGTAATACGAGAGGGAGGAGATGTACAGTTTGGGACATGCTCAATTGGACTTACCCTTAATGGTAGAGTTAGAAACGTGCCAGGGGATTCCAATTCAATCTCCTCAAAGTGGCATGTACCAATGCCATCTCACTAGTCCCAGTGATCAGTTTCAGTTCATAATTGATCATAATGATAGGATTAAGTGTCAAAGGGATCACATAAACAAGGCTAGTGTCTGCTAACGCTAACTGATAGAATTAAAAAGGAGAGAACGATCCAACATGGGAAGCGGGATACATAGCAGACTCATAGAATGGCAGATGTCCTAAACAGCACTCTGGCCTCAGAATCAGCCCTCATGGCCTCTGGATCTGGCTACAAAGCCCATGAGAGTATTTCAGGCATGGAAAGCCAAGACGCTCTGGCAAAAAAAAAAGTGACCAAAATGAAAGATCTCTGTGAGTGAGACCCTAGTGGAAAGAACGGGCCATCAAAGAAGGAGGTACCTTTCTCTGAAGGGAGGAGAGAACTTCCACTTTGACTATGGCCTTGTCTAAATAAGATCAGAGTTGGCGAACTCAAGAGGCTTCCATACCCTTGGCAACTCCTGACAAAAACACTGTTCTTTAACAGTAGAGATAAGGGCTATTAAAGATCATCAGTCTCAAAATGTCAATTTCATTTCCATAGATTACCCATCAGGGAAAATATATAATATTTGTCTTTTTTGGAACTGACATATTTCACTAAGAATAAAGGTTTCCAGTTGCACCCATTTTATTGCAAAAAAAAAACAAGATTTCAGGTTTTTTACAGCAGTGTAATATTCCATAGTGTCTATGCTATAATTTCTTATTGAGTCTTCAATGATGGACATCTGGGTTGATTCCATATCCTAGATACTGTGATTTGAGCTGCAACAATCATTGCAGATCATTCTATCGTATGCTTATTTCATTATGCTTGGGTAAATTCCCAGGAGTGGTACTATTGGATCATATGGCATACAGTAGATCTATTTTGAGATTTTTGAGATATCTCCATACTGTCTTCCTCAGTAGCTGCACCAGTGAACATTCCCACCAACAGTCGATTAGGATACCTTTCTCTACATCCTCACCAGCATTTGTTGATTTTTGCATGACAGCCATTCTAACTTGGGTGATGTGAAAACTCATTGTCATTTAGATTTGCATTTCCCTGAAGACTAGTGATCTTGAGCATTTTTTCATGCGTTTGTTGGCCATTAGAATTTCCTCTTTTGAAAAATACCTGTTCAAACCCTTTATGCATTTCTTAACTGGGTAGTTTCTTTTGTTGATGGTGATTTTCCGGAGCTATTTATAGATCCTAGCTGTTAATCCTTTATCAGTTTCATATGTTCCAAATATTTTCTCCCATTCTGTCAGTTGCCTGTTCACTTTGCTGAGTGTTTCTTTTGCAGTACACAAGCTTCTTAGATAATGTAACCATGTTTGTCAATTTTGGCTTTGATTGCCTGTGCTTATGGGCTCTTTTCCAAAAAGTCTTGGCCTATACCAATATCTTACAGAGTTTCCCCAATGTTCTCTAGTAATCTGGTGGTTTCAGGTCTTAGACTTAAGTCTTTGATTCATTTTGAGTGGACTTTTGTGTAAGGTGTAATTTAAGGGTCTTGTTTCATACTTCTGCATCTGGAGCTCCAGCTGTCCCAGTACCATTTGTTGAAGAGGCTGTCTTTGCTCCAGGGATCATTTTAGCTCTTTTGTCAAAGACACAATGGATATAGATGCATGCATTGATTTCTGGAGTTTCTATTTTGTTCCTAGGTCTACAGTCTGTTTTTTTGCCAGTACAAGGCTGTTTTGATTATAACTGCCCTGGGGTATATCTTGAAATCCAGTATTGTGATGTATCTGGCTTTTGTTTTTGTATAAGATTGCTTTAGCTATTTATGATCTCTTGGGTTTCCATATGAATTTCAGCATCATTTTTTTCTGGATCTGAGAAGAATGTCATTGGTATTTTGATTAAAATTGCATTGAATCTCTAAATTGCATTCAGCAGTATGGACATTTTGATGATACTGATTCTTCCAATGCTGGAACAAGGAAGATTATTTTCATTTTTTGTTTCTTCATTTCTTTCTTTAATGCTTTGTAATTTTCACCAGAGATCTTCGACTTCCTTGGGTTAATTTATTACAACATATTTAATTTTTTGTAGCTATTGTGAATGGGATCAATCTTAAAATTTCTTTCTCAGCCTTTGCATTTCCTATGTATACAAAGGCTATTGATTTTTGTGTATTAATTTTATATACTGCCACTTTAACAAACTCTTCTATGAGTTCCAGTATTCTCTTACTGGAGTCTTTTGGTTCCCCTAGTATCATGTCATCTGTAAATATGTATAGTTTGACTTCCTCCTTCCCAATTTGTATCCCTTTGATTTCTTTTTCTTGCCTAATGGTTCTGGCTAAAACTTCCCAGACTATATTGAATAGCAATGGTGAGAGTGAACATCCTTGTCTGGTTCCAGATCATAAGGGCAATGATTCCAACTTTTAGGATGCTAGCTGTGGTTTTGTCATAAATTGCCTTGATTGTTTGGAGGAATGTTTCTTCTTTACTCAGTTTGCTTAAGGTTTTCATCATGAAAGGATGTTGTATGCTTTCTCTGCATCTAGTGAAATAATCATAAAGTTTTTGTTCTTCATTTTCTTAATGTGATGTATCTCATTTATTGATTTACAAATGTTGAACCATCCCTGCATTCCAGGATTGCACCCTCTCATGCAATCACAGAGTTCCCACAGTCTCAAGACATGGGGCTTCCATGGTCACAGGGTGCAGGGGATCCATTCAGATCCACTAGCTTGTTCGATACACAGAGAGGCTGAGACATTCCACAGCCAACTGCCTGTGGATGTTCTGCCAAGGCAATTTGAGTCCTAGAGCCTGTAATATGTTGAGAGGCTGGGGGCACATCATAGTCATACATGGGTGCCCAGCCCCATGTCAATCTTCCCAACCAAACTCAAAGTCATTGCGGAACATGGATTTTTTTCGCTCTGGTAAAATCCCCAGATCAGATTTGTGCACAATACCCGCCAACCTCAACCCTATTTGTTTCACAATTGTCCCTTCTCCCCGCCAATTACTAGGATTGTACAAAAGTCTTTGTACCCAGTACTAATGTCAGAATGGCTCCTTCTCACTGCCCATTGCTGAGTTCACGTACCCCAGTTGCTGTGATTGCCTCAGCTGACAAGATAGTGACTGTCCCTGCCAGTGTACCAGCTAGGTGTACTCAAAAGACCTATAGCAGCTGCAACCTACTTATGTCCATAATGGTGCCATTTGGGAGGTAAGTGGGAGAAGATATGTGCCCCTATTCTTTCCATTTGGGTGAGTTGGTACCTTGTTCCCCTCAGGGCTCTGGGCTGGGCTCAGACTCAGTATATTCCACTAAGCTCTCCCTCCAGCTGTATCACCAGTGGCATGGGTCACTGCAGTCTGATCTCACCTTGCTCTCCAAAGCTAGTACTTTCTCTTGGTCAAGGATACTGGTATCATGTGTTTTTTCCATGCTCACTGCAGCACATCTGTACTTTCCAAACAGATGCACAGCATCTCTTCTCTTCTGAAGAATCTACACTGCAGTTTTCCCTCCAACTCTCCCCTGAGAATGCACTTTTCTTTTTTACTATTTTTCCTTAGCCTAGAGTAGTCTACCCTGTCCCTATTCTGCCATCTTGGAATCCTCCTGTCAACTACATGATGCTTGTAGCTTGTTGGCCACATTCATGAGGAAGAGTTTTCTGCAGAGAACTGCCCCACAACTCACAGAGGAAATAGTAAAAGATAAAAAAGTAAAATTTGATGGAAATTCAGATAAGAGATATCCATCAATGGAGGGGGACGTCAGTATAACCCATAAAAATACTCCACAAATGAAGAATTTGCTCCAAGTATCTGCTGGGATCAAGAGCATGAAGCTATCATTTTCCAGGATGGTCTGCTTTCTTTTCATCTGTCCAGTTCCCCCACATGTTTTGCCCACTCTACCCTGAAGCCCAGCAGAGACAGAAAGTGAAGCCAGTAATTGGGAAAGGAAGTAAATAAGAAAAAAAAAGTTACTAAACACATATTCTTCCCATTAGGCCTGGAACAAGAATAATGAATGGTTATCAAGGAAGCCACTATAGGAAGCAAAAAGCAAATGAGAGTGTTTCTTTAGAGAACTCCAAATAAGTACATCTATTTTAACTCCTTTTCTGTATTTATATATAATGAGTTTTTCATCTTTCAAGTTATCACTTACAAATCTGTTTTATTTCCTGAATCTCTACATGTCAGTAACCAGCTCTATTAGAAATACAGTTCTTATTCTCTATGTGTCAATAGTAACATGATCACAATGAATATCAAAACTGATTTTTGTTTTTATTTTTGGCCAATGCATTAAAGATAAATACAGAAGAGTAAAAATTTGAAGAATCAATCATTACCACATTACTTCACAATCCCATCTTTTCATGCATAAAGATCCCAACTTGAAGAAGGTAACGTGAATAACAAAATCAAATTACTTTATTACCTGCTACATGGAAAAGAAAAGGGATCAAAGACCCCCTTGCATATAAAATTGATAACACCGGTGAGGAATCTCTGTAAAAGTACAGTCTAACAAGTAAAATTTGTGATTTGTCACTAACAATCACTTAATACTATAGCAACTTTGGAAATGTTCTATTTGAGGAGAACCTTAGTTATTATATTATATTATATTTAGTTATTATAAATTCATTGTTATTTAACTTCCAGTTGTAATTTTGGAAGAAAGTTATTTATTGGATTACTTTAATTTTGATGTGATTCAATTTAAATTAGTTCTTCTAAATACAATATTCAGTACTTACAAAGTCATTACATTTTTTTTTAGAAAATGTGAGTGTCCTACAAATGACACTAGAGTCAGTGTCTAAAAGACACTTGAGTAGTCTCTAAAAGAATATTCTGTTCTTACAGTGATGGTGTAGTGATGTTCATCTATTTTCCACTAAACGGATCTTAAACATGCCAGCTCACACAAAACTCATGGACAGTTTAGTCATTCTGGCATTTTTACTGCCTAGATTTGAGTGAAAACTACTCAAAAATCAGTCATTCACTAAGAGCACTAATCTTTGTGAAACACTGGAGTAGTAACACCAGCATTTATATTTGGCCCTCATCCCCCAAACTCTGGGGAGAAGCTAATAGTCCTGCAGAGGACTTGGAGTGACTCTGTGTAAGAAGGCATTCCCTAGCTCATAAGACAAGTATTAGTAAAAGTTTTCTTCTAAACAAGGGAAAGGAATGTATGTTATTCCATTTCTGCTTCTGTGACAAAATATATGAGACCGGGTAATATATTAATAATAGAATAGAAACTGAAAAGTCTAAGATCAAACACCATCAGTTCTGGTATCTGGTGGAAGAGCAGAGAAGCAAAAAGCCCAAATCCTGGGTGAAGCCTGTATAAAAGGTTATAAAGACCTTAACAGCATTCTTGAGGGCTCTGCTTTCATAATCCAGTCACTTCCCCCTCATCTTAACACTGTCACACTGGCAATTGAATTTCATAAGACAGCCTGGGATGGGCAGACGTTCAGACAGTAGCTGAAGGATATACTTTTCGATAAAGGGTAACAGGTGTTTTCTGCCTGGGGGATATTGAGAAAGTATGCTTCGATCGGGGTTCTCACAGTTCATAAAGAAGTTCTGGCAGACTGTAGAAAACCCAGAGAGGGTATATTTGGGGTTTCTTGTGATCCTAATCACATTAACCTAAATCTTCTTCATAAATATCTACAGTGATCAAGAAAACTGCCTTCAACAAAGCACAAACCAAATTTCATCATTTGGTTCCAAGTAAATGTCTTACCATTCTTAATTATTATATGAGTAGGCATCACACATGAGCAATCACATTGCAATCATTTAACAATAACAGAGCTACAAACATGTCTAGTCATTCAAGGCTTAAGACAGCTTGGGTGAGGCCACTCAGAGCCTGCAAAGACAGCACCCACATAAAGATATTATACTCAGGAAATAAATAACATCATTAGGAAAATCACAGTTCTTAATAACATTACTAGAAATTAATATAAATAAGAAACAAATAGCCCATGACCTCTTTGATTCCCATTCTGTAAGATAAATAGACCATTTTTTAAAACATTTAACATTTTCTGGACTAATATCTCCCATGAAAAAACAGCTTAGAATGTAAAGATGATCTCTCTGGTGAAACAGAATGGAGAATGGGCCTTTAGATACATAGACAACCAGGACACCATATTTTCCAGTTGACTCACAGGACCTAGATCCAGACTCTCCAGATTCAAGTGACAACAGAGGTTTAAAAAACACATACAAATTACAAAAACAAGGAAATCCCACACTTAGAGCAGTTTTCAGAAAACAACCTCAAACAGAATTCACACCAACAGAAATAGCACAAGGAAGTAATCTGAAAAGGCTTTAAAACAACTATACTTAGATTCTCATGTGGAAATAATATCTTTGAAATTTAAAGTAGACATTTATATATATATTTTATTTTTTATTTAGTGAATATAAATTTTTAAAGTACCGTTAATGGATTACAATGGCTTCTCCCCCCCCATAATTTCCCTCCCACTCACACCCCTCCCATCTCCCGCTCTCTCTCCCATTCCATTCACATCAAGATTCATTTTTAATTATCTTTATATACAGAAGATCAATTTAGTACATATTAAGTAAAGATTTCATCAGTTTGCACCCACACAGAAACACAAAGTGTAAAATACTGTTTCAGAACTAGTTATAGCATTACTTCACATTGGACAGCACACTAAGGACAGATCCCACATGAGAAGTAAGTACACAGTGACTCCTGTTGTTGACTTAACAATTTGACACTCTTGTTTATGGCATCAGTAATCTCCCTAGGCTCTAGTCATGAGTTGTGAAGGCTATGGAAGGTTTTGAGTTCGCCGACTTCGATCTTATTCTGACAAGGTCATAGTCCAAGTGGAAGTCTCTCCTCCCTTCAGAGAAAGGTACCTCCTTCTTTGATGACCCCGTTCTTTCCATAAAGTAGACATTTTTAATGAATGTAGAGGCACTGAGAATCAGCCTTCACAAATTTTTTTTTATTTTTGTCAAAATAAACAGAACAGATTTCATGTATTTCATAGATAAAATTCAAGGATCATAACCATAATTCTCTCCCTGCTTCTCTCCTCCTTTATTTTTTTTTTCTTTTAAAGATTTGTTTATTTATTTGAAAAGCAGAGTTACAGAGAAGGAGAGAGAGAGAGAGAGAGATCTTTTATCTGCTGATTTATTCCCCAAATGGCTGCAAGGGCCAGAGCTGAGCCCATTCAAAGCCAGGAGCTAGGAGCTTCTTCTGGGTCTCCCACACAGGTACAGGGGCCCAAGGACTAAGGCAATCTTCTACTGTTTTCCCAGGCACATTAGCAGGGAGCTGAATCAGAAGTGGAGCAGCCAGGCCTGAAACTGGCACCCATATGGGATGCCGGCAGTGCAGGCAGTGACTTTACCCATGATACCAAAGTGCCAGCCCCTCTCCTCCTTTTTTCTTTCTTTATTTTTTCTTATTCCTTTTAATTTGATTAATTGTGATAACATCCTTTAAAGTTACTTTATAATCACAGGCTTAATGCACTATTAGTCATAGTGTTTAACAAGGAAAAAGTAGAAAGACCACTTTCCACAGGAAAATAGGAAAGAGCTGAAAACAATAATTAAATAAGATATCAGTTTCATTCTTAGCCAAGCATTCAGCCTTTTTTGTACTGTATGTAATAGCTACCACATATTAGAGAAACCATATGATATTTGTTTTTTGGGGTCTGGGTTACATCAGTAGGAAAATGGTCTTTATTTGCATCTATTCTATTTCAAAAGGCAGAATTCATTCATTTCATGTCTGATTAATATTCTATTGTGTATATATTCAACTGATACCATATCTTAAATATTACAAATTGAGCTGCTGTGAAAATGGGGGGTACACATTAAGTTGGCAGGTACCAATGCCATCTTACTAGTTAAAGTGATCAGTTTAAGTTAATAACTGATCATAATGATAGGATTAAGTGTCAAAGGGATCACATAAATAAGACCAGTGTCTGCTAATAATAATTGATAGAATTAAAAAGAGGAGAACGATCCAACATGGGAAGCAGGATACACAGCAGGTTCATAGAATGGCAAATGCCACAGACAGCACTTGGGCCTCAGAATCAGCCCGTAAGGCATTCAGTTCGGGCTAAAAAGCCCATGAGAGTTTCTCAGGCATGGAAAGCCAAGACATTATGGCAAAAAATTACATAAATGAAAGATCTCCATGAGTGAGATCCCAGTGGACAGAATGGGTCATCAAAGAAGGAGGTACTTTTCTCTGAAGGGAGGAGAGAATTTCCACTTTGATTATGGCCTTTTTTTTAATTTTTTTAACTTTATTTAATAAATATAAATTTCCAAAGTACAACTTTTGGATTATAGTGGTTTTTCCCCCCATAACATCCCTCCCACATGCAACCATCCCATCTCCCACTCCCTCTCCCATCCCATTCACATCAAGATTCATTTTCAGTTATCTTTATATACAGATCAATTTAGTATATACTAAGTAAAGATTTCATCAATTTGCACTGTTTCAGTACTAGTTATACCATGAATTCACATAGTACAATACAATAAGGACAGAGATCCTACATGGGGAGTTAAGTGCACAATGACTCCTGTTGTTGATTTAACAATTGACACTCTTATTTGTGACGTCGGTGATCACCCAAGGCTCTTGTCAATAGTTGCCAAGGGTATGGAAGCCTCTTGAGTTCGCCAACTCTGATCTTATTTAGACAAGGCCATAGTCAAAGTGGAAGTTCTCTCCTCCCTTCAGAGAAAGGTACCTCCTTCTTTGATGGCCCGTTCTTTCCACTAGGGTCTCACTCACAGAGATCTTTCATTTTGGTCACTTTTTTTTTTGCCAGAGCGTCTTGGCTTTCCATGCCTGAAATACTCTCATGGGCTTTGTAGCCAGATCCAGAGGCCATGAGGGCTGATTCTGAGGCCAGAGTGCTGTTTAGGACATCTGCCATTCTATGAGTCTGCTGTGTATCCCGCTTCCCATGTTGGATCGTTCTCTCCTTTTTAATTCTATCAGTTAGCGTTAGCAGACACTAGCCTTGTTTATGTGATCCCTTTGACACTTAATCCTATCATTATGATCAATTATGAACTGAAACTGATCACTGGGACTAGTGAGATGGCATTGGTACATGCCACTTTGAGGAGATTGAATTGGAATCCCCTGGCACGTTTCTAACTCTACCATTAAGGGTAAGTCCAATTGAGCATGTCCCAAACTGTACATCTCCTCCCTCTCGTATTACCACTCTTGCATTTAACAGGGATCACTTTCCAGTTAAATTTCAACACCTAAGAATAATTGTGTGTTAATTAAAGAGCTCAAGCCGGCGCCGTGGCTCAATAGGCTAATCCTCCACCTTGCGGCGCCGGCACACCGGGTTCTAGTCCCGGTTGGGGCGCCGGATTCTGTCCCGGTTGCCCCTCTTCCAGGCCAGCTCTCTGCTATGGCCAGGGAGTGCAGTGGAGGATGGCCCAGGTGCTTGGGCCCTGCACCCCATGGGAGACCAGGAAAAAGCACCTGGCTCCTGGCTCCTGCCAGGATCAGCGCGGTGCGCCGGCTGCAGCGGCGGCCATTGGAGGGTGAACCAACGGCAAAGGAAGACCTTTCTCTCTGTCTCTCTCTCTCACTGTCCACTCTGCCTGTCAAAAAAAAAAAAAAAAAAAAAAATTAAAGAGCTCAGCCAATGGTATTAAGTAGGACAAAAAATACTAAAAGGAATAAAGTAGTAAGTTGTTCCCTGACAGTCAGGACAAAGGCTGATCAAGTCATTGTTTCTCATAGTGTCCATTTCACTTCAACAGGTTTCCTTTTAGGTGCTTGGTTAGTTGTCACCGATCAGGGAGAACATATGATATTTGTCCCTTTGGGACTGGCTTATATCACTCGGCGTGATGTTTTCCAGATTCCTCCATTTTGTTGCAAATGACCAGCTTTGATTTTTTTTAACTGCTGTATAGTATTCTATAGAGCACATATCCCACAATTTCTTTATCCAGTCTACTGTTGATAGGCTTTTAAGTTGATTTCTTGTCTTAGCTATTGTGAATTGAACTGCAATAAAGTAAAGACAACTCTTTTATTTGCCAATTTAATTTCCTTTGGTTAAATTCCAAGGAGTGGGATGGCTGGGTTGTATGGTAGGGTTATATTCAGGTTTCTGAGGAATCTCCAGACTGACTTCCATGGTGGCTTGACCAGTTTGCATTCCCACCAACAGTGGGTTAGTGTCCCTTTTTCCCCTACATCCTCGCCAGCATCTCTTGTTGGTAGATTTTTGTATGTAAGCCATTCTAACTGGGGTGAGGCAAAACCTCATTGTGGTTTTGATTTGCATTTCTCTGATTGCTAGTGATCCTGAACATTTTTTCGTGTGTCTGTTGGCCATTTGGATTTCCTCTTTCGAAAATTGTCTGTTGAGGTCCTTGGCCCATCTCTTAAGTGAGTTGTTTGTTTTGTTGTTGTGAGTTTCTTGATCTCTTTGTAGATTCTGGTTATTAATCTTTTATCGGTTGCATAGTTTGCAAATATATTTTCCCATTCTGTTGGTTGCTTCTTCACTTTCCTGACTATTTCTTTTAAAGTACAGAAACTTCTGAATTTGATGTAATCTGATTATGGCCTTTTCTAAATAAGGTCAGAGTGTGTGAACTCATGAGGCTTCCATAGCCTTGGCAGCTCATGACAAGTTTCTTGGGTGATCACTGATCTTATTTGTGAATAAGAGTGTCAATTGTCAAATCAACAATAGGAGTCATTGCATTTACTCCCCATGTGGAATCTCTGTCCTTAATGTGTTGCACTATGAGAATTAATGGTAAAAATAGTCTTCAAACAGTACTTTATACTTTGTGTGTCTGTGTAGGTGCAAACTGTTGTTACTTAGTATATACTAAGTTGATTTTCTCTATATAAGGATATTTAAAATGAGTCTTAATGAATAATGGGGTGGGAGAGGAAGTAGGAGATGGAGATGGTTTGCAGGTGGGAGCGTGGTTTGGGGGGAAAAAACTGCTATAATCCAAAAGTTGTATTTGAAAATTATATTTGTTAAATAAAAGTTTTCTAAAAAACAAGAGACAGAAAATGGGGGTTACAGACAATTGTTTTGTATGCAGAGTTTATTTCCTTGGATTAATTCTCTGGAGTGGAATGGATGGTACATATCATAGATCAATTTTCAGATTTCTGAGGAGTATCCATACTATCTTCCAAAGTGGTTATACTAATTTATATTCTAACCAGTAGTGTATTAGTATACCTTTTCTCTACTTCCTCCCCAACATTTGTTAGTTTTTTATTTTTGGAGAATGGCCACACTAAATAGAGTAATATGATAACTCATTGTGATTTTTTTATTTGTATTTACCTAATGGCTAGTGATCCTAAGCATTTGTTCATGTCTCTGATGCCTGTTCATTCCATTTTCCCATTTCTTAAATATATTGTTTTGTCATTGTTGAGTTTCTTGAGCTCCTTATATATTCTGGATAATAATCCTTTATCAGATGCATAGTTTGAAAGTATTTTCTCCCATTCTGTTGATTGTTTCTTCATTTTGTTATTTCCTATGTTGTGCAGAAGAATCTTAGCATAATTTAATCCCATTTATCTATTTTTGCTTTTATTGCCTGTGCTGCTTTTCCAAGAAGTCTTTGCCTAAGCCAATGTCTTGCAGGGTTTACCCAATGTTCTCATGATGGTATTGAGTCATAATTTAGGTCTTTGATCCATTTTGAGAGGTTTCTTGTGTAAGATGTAAGAGGTTTCTTGCTTCGTACTTCTGCATGCAGAGAGATCAACAATTTTAATTTACATGTATGTGCAAGGAATTGGAGTATTTGTCTTTCTGTGTCTGATTTATTTCACTTAAAATAGTGCCCTCTGATTCCATCCATATTGACACAAATTATAAGATTCAGTTCCTGTTTATAGCTCAATAACATGTTGTGCTTATAAACCACACTTCCTTAACTATTCATCTATTGATGGACACATTCATTGATTCCATTTGTTGGCTTTTATGAATACAGTTGCAGTAAACATAGGAGTGCAGGTATCTCTTTGATTACTGATTTTATTCCTTTGGACATATACCCAGTAGTGAGATAGCTATATCATATGCTAGTTTTCTTTTTAATTATTGAAGAATTTCCATAGTGTTTTTCATGGCAAATATAGTAATTTACATTCTCATCAATGGTGCATAAGTGTTCCCCTTTCTCCACATCTTCATCATTATTTGTTATTTTTTGTCTTTTTAAAAAAACCCACTCTACCTGGAGTGAGTTATCTCATAGTAGTTTAATTAAAAATCTATGAAGATTAATGACATTGAGAATTTTTCATTTCTGAGGGCACTTCAAATAGATCATGGAAAATACAATCTATAAAAAATATACATTATTTTTAATTTGTTTTTATTTTAATTTTAATTAGTTTTTACAGATTCAACATGATTTGTTGATACAATTCCAAGAACATAATGAGATTCCATTCCTTCCTGTTCCTTCAACATCATTGGTTTCCATTTTTCTGTGAACTTTGAAAAGAGTTTTGTTCGTTTGAAAGTTATTGAGAGAGAGAAAAAAAAAAAAAAAACAGAGAGACAAAGAGATCACCATCTCCTGACCATTCCCCAAATGAGTACAACAACCAGGTTTTGGCCATTAGTTTAGCTAGGGATCCTCTAAAGATAATCTGGCATTTCTCTCATTCCCGTTTTAGAATCTTTTCTAATGTTTTACTGTTGAATGTTTGACTACAATGTTTCTTGGTGAAGATCTTTTTTGATCGTGTCTATTAGGAGTTCTATGTGCTTTCTTTTTTTTTTTGTATTTATTTATTTTTTTTAACTTTTATTTAATGAATATAAATTTCCAAAGTACGATTTATGGATTACAATGGCTTCCCCCCCATACCGTCCCTCCCACCCACAACCCTCCCCTTTCCCACTCCCTCTCCCCTTCCATTCACATCAAGATTCATTTTCGATTATCTTAATATACAGAAGATCAGCTTAGTATACATTAAGTAAGGATTTCAACAGTTTGCTCCCACACAGAAACATAAAGTGAAAAATAATAGATGATTTTTTAAATGATGATGAAATCAGATCAGACCTATTGTCATGTTTAATCCCAGTGAGAGTCAAGTTGGGAGTTGAGAATTTCTTTTTTTTTTTTTTTACAGAAGATCAGTTTAGTATGCATTAAGTAAAGACTTCAACAGTTTGCACCCCCATAGAAACACAAAGTGAAATATATTGTTTGAGTACTCGTTATAGCATTAAATCTCAATGCACAGCACATTAAGGACAAAGACTATGTGCTTTCTGTATTTGGATGTCCCTTTCTCCAAATTAGGGAATTTTTCTTTTATTTCAATGAATAAGCTTTCTAATCCATTCTCTCTTTCCATGGCTTCAGGAACTCCTAAAATATGTACGTTTGGTGATTTGATAGTATCCCATAAATCTCAATCGCTATTTTCAGGTTTTCGATTTGTCTTCTTATTTTTTTGGTCTGAGATATTTCCAAGCTCAGATATTTTTTTCTTTTGCCTCATCAAGTGTGTTGTTTATGCTTTTTACTGTATTTTCTATTTAACATATTGAATTCTTCATTTCTAATATTTCAGTTTGATTTCTCTTCTATATTTCTATCTCCTGGCAGAATTTCTTATCCATGTTATGTACAGATTTCTTTATCTCATCAATTTGTTTTTCTGTGTTTCTCTGAGTAATCTTATGATTATTCTTTTTGAATTCATTTCCAGGCATTTCATTAATCTCTTTTCTTCACATTCTAATATTGCAATATTATTGTGTTCCTTTGGGGGAATCATATTGTCTTCTTTGTTCTTGTTTCTTGTATTTCTGTGTTTAGTTTTAGGCATTTGTGGAAACATTTGTTGGTTTTCACGTCTGATAGCTTTTGTCTTCAACTATGCTTCCGTGGCTTAGCGGAGTATCTGCTCGGTGGGGCCAGGGAACTCTGGTCACTGCTCAAGAACAGGGCAAGAGTCCAGGTGACACCCAAGGTGGGAGTGGTAGATCTCCTCTATTGTCAGCAGGGGGAAGTGTATGCTCATTTCTGTTGGCATAATCACAGCCTCACCTCTTGTCAGTGCCAGGTGTTAACCTACAGTGTGTTAGCCCACAGTGGTGTTAGCCACACAGACACATGAACCACACAAAGGATCTGTGCAGTCCTCCGTTTGAGTATGGAACCCTCTGCAATGACCCACCCCAGGCAATCAGGGAACTCTGAGCCACTAAGATCAGACACAGTGATTGCCCAGAGACTTAGCTATACCACTCTCCCTCTCATGGAGTCACAGTATTCCCACAGTCATAACACACAAGGCTCCTACTGTCACAAGGTACAGGGTCCACTCTCAGCCCCACATGTCTGCCCTATCCACAGAGTGAGCAGAGGCCTTTCCAGAGGCAGCTGCCTGTGGGTGCTCCACCTTGGTATTTTGAGCTGCAGAGCCAGTGGTAAGGTGGGGAGATGGAAGCGTCTCACAGTCCTGAGTGCCCAACCCTCTGCCAGTCCTCCAGGCCAGACTCAAAGTCAGTGAGAAATGTGGAATTTCTCTCTGATAAAATCCTCTAGTTGTGTGCAAAAGAGCTGCCACAGTCTCTACCAGATTTAAGATGATACTTTCTCCCTGTTTGTTGACGGATGCCCTTGTGGGAGGACAAGGAGAAAGAAATATGCTTGTCTTTCCTGGTGCCCTTCTAGGGATCCAGGCCAGCCTCAAAGTCAGTGTGGTTTGCAGGTACTCCGTCAGGCAATATCACCAGTAACAGGGGCTGCTGCAGTTTGCTCTCACCCATTCTCAAAAGCTGGCATCTCCTGCAGCCCCCAGCTTTGGGAGTCATGGATGGTGCTCCCACACACTATTGCATGTATATACTGTCCATACTACTGCACAGCATCTCTCTTCTTTCTGTAGAATTTCCACTGCAACCTTCTCTCTAACTCTTCCCTAGGAGTGTACTTCCTCTGCTTTATTTCTGTTATCTTCCCCTGGTCAAAATCAGTACGTCTTTTCACTATTCAGCCATCTTGGATTCCTGTATCCCAATGCTTTTATACAAAGTGCTTTAATTTTAATTTGTCTCAAGACAGTTTTTAATTTCAATTTCAATTTTTTCAATGTTGTCTTTGGTTGGGAGACAGTGAAGTGAAGTCTTTTCACTGTGTGTATTTGTCAGAAACCCAGGAGAAAACAAATTACAAATTTTAATAAAGATAAACTGATATATATATGTATAATAAAGAAATATTGACAATAGTGTGGGAAGGGTGTAGGGAAACCAAAAGGAATAGGTCAATATACCATGACTGATAATAATGTAACTCTAACATCTAAATCTAGAGATTTGAGGGATGGCACAGTCAACAGAAACTGGATAAGAAAGTATTGCATAAGATAGCAGCTGGAAAGGAGAAATGGCTATCTGTTAAGGGACATAGGTGACTGAGGATGACTTCACAGAGAAGGTTCTAGACAAATAGGTATTATATTTCTAAAGCCTCTTCTTTGAGACCCTTCTAGAACTAACTGGAACCTAGAGGTTAAGAAAGCCTTCCTAGGTAATTCACCAGTGTGAGACTCCAAGGACATAAAACAGAGTGAAACAGGTGACACAGAGCGTATAGATGTTCTAGATCTGCATAAGCCAAGTCATATAAACCACTTCTATTTGATAGTAGAATGCCACTGTGCATGTAGTTTTATGTTTTAGTAGATTAGATAATACCCAGTTCATGAGAGTACGTTGTTACTTGGTGTTCTCTGGTCAGTTGTTCTCTTTGTACCAAATCCCAGTAGCAATCTAGGAGCCTCTTTTCTTTTCTCTTTTTTTTTTAAGATTTTATTTATTTATTTCAGAGGTGAACTTACAGACAGAGAGAAGGGTCTTCTATCCTCTGGATCACACCACAGATGGCTGCAGAAACCAGGAGCTTCTTCCAGGTCTCCCACACAGGTGCAAGGGCCCAAGTACTTGGGCCATCTTCCACTACTTTCCAGGCCATGGCAGAGACCTGGCTAGGAGGAGGAGCAGCAGGGACATAAACCACTGTGCATATTAGATGCCAGAGCCCTAGGCAGAGGCTTAGCCTACTAAGCCACAGGGCCAACCCCAGAGCCTCCTTTCAAATGGAGAATGGTTATTAGCCAAAGAAAATGGAACTTCAATGTAATACCCGAAAGGCATGTACCCTTATTCTCTTTCAGCACTTTCTGATGAGTTTATTCAGCATACACTTTGTCTCATTTTTTTTAACTTTTATTTAATGAATATAAATTTCCAAAGTACAGCTTATAGATTACAATGGTTTTCCCCCCCATAACTTCCCTCCCACCCACAATCCTACCCTTTCCTGCTCCCTCTCCCCTTCCATTCACATCAAGATGCATTTTCAATTCTCTTCATATACAGAAGATCAGTTTAGTATATATTAAGTAAAGATTTCTGTCTCATATATTTTCAATAACATTACATATGTTAAGGAGTAAGTTGTTAGGCAGAACACACCATGGCCCAGAAATGGTACAAGGCCCTTTTCTTCTCCACATTGCATTCAAAACTAGAAACCTTGCTAGATACACAGAAAATGGGTTGATAAACAAATCCAAACATATTATACATCGGCTCCAAAATCCAGAGATCCACAAAGGAGAGTGCAAGGTGCTATGAAGTACAGAAGAGGTCTACGGCATTAGACTCTACCTATATAAAGGGTAATATGACATGGCCCAGAATACCCGAAGAGCCTCACCAATATGAAAGGAATATTGCTGACCTTCTAGCACTGATGTTTTACTGAGATTTCTTAGGTATTTGCTACTTATTCTTGCTGGATCCAATCAACATACTGTCACAAGTATAATAAACTTTCCTAATATTCTGCAGGTTGCTGAGGTAACCAAGGACCTTCTGCATTCCATTGCAAGATTTAGAGAGAACATAAAATTTAAAAACATCCTTGAGCAAGTCAGTAAAATTGTACTGTTGTCTCTGCCGTGTAAATTCAAATTGCTTCTGATTTTATTTATTGATGGGAAATAATTAGAGAACATTTGCCTGGCCAATAGCTATATATCAAGTTCCAAGGATTGTGTTAATTTGTTCCAGCAAAGACATCACATTTGGACTCTAAACTATGATCCACATGGTTATCTTATCTTATGTATCGTGATCTATTCTGGTTTTCAATGGACCACCTGAATTATGAGACAAATTTTCAGTTAATGTTCAAACAATTGAATTAAACATAGGTAGGATATGGTAGGAATCACTTCTATATTTCTTAAGTCTTTGATGATACACCTCATCCCTTTTATTTCTACAAAGATAAAGAATTCTTTCTATATAATATTTTGGTGAGGACTGTTAGAAACAGTTGGTTCCTTCAACTTTGTTATCCCTGTTATATTAACCTTCACTGTTGTGATTCTGACAGAATATTCCCACCATATATTCCGAGACTGGGAATGATAATAGGACAGTTCTATAGTCTGTCTAAGAAATACTTATACTGTGAGATGGAATAAAGCCAAAATTTTATCACTTGACCTACATAGAGCTCCTTCTGGATCTAGTAGCTTAAAATTACATTTGAGTTTTTTCATTATCATCAAAATTCAAAGTCACTGTCAAGTAAGTCCTAGAAATTATAAGCTATTCCTGTTATCTAGTGCCCAGTCTCTTAGGGTGATGTCTGAGGTCCCAAGGGGAAATTTGGGGGAAAGATTCATAGTGCATACCTGTGGCTTATTGATGAGTTCTTTCCTCATTGTATTTATTTATTTATTTTTGCTGCTCGTCACGGGGCAGCAGGTCCGATAGAGCTCCTCAGGGCCAGCCTGGGGAGCTCAGGGGCTGAGCAGGATGATGAGTGTCGGCGACAGAGGAACCACACCAGAGCCGGGAGATCAGTCAACGCCCATGGCACAGCAGGGTTCTCGATTTTATTGGGAGGGGAAGAGCTTTTATAGACACAGAAAGGGGGCTGTCCAGGGCACAAGGGGACCGAGCCAGCCAGCTGAAAGGTAAGGCAGGACACGAGCCAGGCACGCCCTCAAGGGCCAATCACAACCGAGGACTCATACTGTTCACAAGTACGGAAGTCTCCTGTCAGGCTAGGTACCTCCCCCAGGGGCCATGTTGGATTGTTGGAAACGCTGAGTCACTAGGATGCGGAAATGTGGCAAACTCAAGCAAAGGCTTAGCAGCCTTTTTGAGTGAAGGCTTAGCAACTTTGTTTCCTTTTCGATTGGAGCCCCCTACATATTTTATTTATTTGAAAGACAGAGTTACATAGAGAGATAGAGACAGAGAGAGAGAGAGATGTCTTCCATCGGATGGTTCACTCCCCAGATGGCTGCAATGGCCATATGAAGATGGCGCCAATCTGAAGCCAGGAGCCCGGAGCCAGGAGCTTCTTCTGGGTCTCCCACGTGGGTGCAGGGGCCCAAGGACTTTGGCCATCTTCTACTGCTATCCCAGGCCATAGCAGAGAGCTGGATTGGAAGAGGAGCAGCCGGGACTAGAACCAGTGCCCATATAGGATGCCAGTGCTTCAGGCCAGGGCTTTAACCTACTGTGCCACAGTGCCAGCCCCCTCTTCATTGTATTTTAATTTCTCTCAATGAAATCTGTTTGGAGATGCAAAAATGGCACAATTACAGAAACAGGATATAAAACTACATAATATAATCCTCCTGCAATAAAGTCAGTTATGGTTCGTCTCAGCAGAGCTAGAAAGTCTTAAGATATATAGTATATGTTCTTTGATGCACAAAATGATCGATGAGCTCAGGCCACATATCTCTGTGTCAAAACACTTGTAAATTTCATTTCTAAGGCTTATTGTGTTAATGGGCTATGATTATTAAGCACTTATATATGGCATCACACATTCTGTGAACCATATATGTGCAGAGAAATCAAGAAACATAATGCCAATGGTGCGTTGTTACTTTTGTCCCTGGCCTCTTGAGACTAGTCACCACAGAGCACACCAAGATTCTTGGTATCCTCAGAACCAATATTTTTTTTAATATTTGGCAAAAAAACAGAGTCCTCCATACCCTCACAGGAGTTACAGCTGAAGGAGTAAGCAAATAATGAAGGATAGAATTAAAAGGGAGAGAATGATCCTGCGGGGGAAACAGGACACACAGTAGACTCTTAGAATGGCAGCACTCCTGCCTCAGAATCAACCCTTGGGACATTCGGATCTGGCTAAAAGATCCATGAGAGTCTCACAGGCATGGAAAGCCATGACACAGTGGCAAAAAACAATCTAAATGAAAGATCCTGGTGAACAAGACCCCAGCAGAAGGAACAGGCCATCAAGGAGAGAGGTGCCTTTCTCTGAAGGGAGGAAGGAACCTCCACTGTGATATACGGCCTTGACTAAACAAGTTCAGAGTCGGTGAACTCAAGGGGCTTCCATAGCCTAGACAGCTCATAGCAAGAGTCTCGGGTGATTGCTGACATCATAAATAAGAGTGCCAATTGTTAAATCAACAATGGGAGTCACTGGGTACATGGTCCCCATGTAGGATCTCTGTCCTTAATGTGTTCTGCTATGAAACTTAAAAACAACACTACTAGTCGAACAATACCCTATACCTTGTGCGGTTGTGTGAGTGCAGCCTGTTGAAATCCTTGCTTAGTATATACTAAGTTGATCTTCAGTGTATGAAGGTAATTGAAAATGAAACTCGATGAAGGGCGGGATGGGAGAGGGAGTGGGAGAGGGGAGGGCCACGGGAGGGAGGGAGGTTGGTGGGGGGAAGCCACAATACAAAAGCCGCACTTTGTAAATTCACATTTATTAAATAAAAAAAAACTATATAACAAACAAAAAAAGAACTTAATACTTTACCCTTTTAGTATTTTTTATGTTCTACTTAAAACTATTGGTTGAACTCTGTAATTAATACACAATTACTCTTAGGTGTTTAATTAATGCTATAACTAGTACTCAAATAGTATTTTACACTTTGTGTTTCTGTGTGGGTGCAAACTGTTGAAATCTTTACTTAATATATGCTAAATTGATCTTCTGTATATAAAGATAATTGAAAATTAATCTTGATGTGAATGGAAGGGGAGAGGGAGTGGGAGAGGGGATTGTTGTGGGTGGGAGGGCAGTTATGGTGGGGGAAGCTATTATAATCCATAAGCTGTACTTTGGAAATTTATGTTCATTAAATAAAAAAAAGAATGAAAAAACAAATAAGAAATGAATAAATGAGATCATTAGAAATAGTATATTTAGCGACAGATATGGCTAAGAACTTTCAGCAATGAACAGTCATTCATTAGACACCCCAAGATAGCAAGAACTTAACAATATCCATTCAACCTTTGAACAATTCAGGATTGGAAAGTTACTGTTTTTCTTTTTTGGTTATGATTGATTTGGTTTATTCTTTAATAAATGTTTCTGTCCATTGTTTTCTCCACTTGATTTTTGTCTTACCTCTAGAACCAAGCAAATCTTTTTCACTGAACAAAAAAGACTGTAGAAATTAGAATTATCCAATAATAAAAAAAGTTAATTCATGAAGTAATATGCTTCCATTCCTAGAGCATCACAGGGAGAAAAGAAGTTATTTTTCACAATCTTATGGAAGTTCCTATGCATTAAATGATTTCCCAAGAAAAGTCTGGGATTGTGTTTCTCACTATTCAAGTAATATCCAAATTCCTGACATTATTTCCTGGGGAAAGCATATCCCATGAACAGAGCCCCTCCAGTCTGCTTCCTGCATCTACTCTGGCAGCTGTAGCTAGATGTTGCAGAAATGGCAATAGCTGGCAGTGCAGGAACAAGGGAGAGCCTTGGTGCGTGGTATCAAAACCCCTTGCCCAACCAAGAACCTAATCAGTTTCTATGTATATCAGACCAGGCACTCGGAGATTTCCAGTTGTGCTGTCCAGCGTAGTCACTGGCCTCACACACGGCTATTAACCTTTCAAACTGTAGCTAATTAGAATTGAAATGCATAAAGTACATACTGGATTTCAGACTTAGTATGTATATAGTGTATAGAATGTGAAGTAAGTCATAATCTTTATGATTGATTTTATAAGGACTGATTGCATGTTGAAATGATAATACTTTGAATAGCCAGGGTAAACAAAATATATTATAGATTTAATTTCATGTTTCTTTTCGCTTTTTGATGTAAATACTAGAAATTTTATACTGTATGTGCAACACATGCATTGCCACAGAAGCTAAGGTAGTGCTCACAACTTGGTACACTGGGAGATAAATACTGATTGTGGAACTGTTTTGCTTGTCTCTTACACCACAAGGATACTTCAAAAGTTTCATGGAAAATGGTATTAAAAGATAAACCTATTTCTGTGCAAAAAAAAAAAAAAAAAAAAAAAAACAAACAAACAAAAAAAAACACCTTTTGAAATCCATTCACTCAAGGAGTACACAAAAACTTAATAATGCTTACTATATAAAACTTCCACTTTTCCCAATTTTTTGGACCAAAACTCATCTTTAAATTCCATTTTCCATGAACTTTTGAAGTACCCTTATATAACTAGAATATAAATTTGGTTGCCAACCTTGAAAAGTCATCAATATTTTCATACAGTTGAGTTTTTTAATGAATTTTAGTTTTTCTTGGAAATCCAGGAGATTGGGTAAGCCTTGGGCTGCTTTGTTACATTACATCAATTTCTAGAGCAGAAGAGCTGCTGATTATTTTTTTAACCAGGCTTTCCACTTGACCTCTCAGTTCACAACATTCTTCGTTGTTTCGTCTTAACTCCCTTCAACATCAGTTGTGCTTGTTACCTACCTAATCACTATAGGCTTTTGAGTTTTAAGCTCTTTAAGATCAATATTTTAGTATTTAGAGGATTGTTGCTATGTTTGGGAAATAGAAAAATAGCTTTTGATGGTATATTATCCTATCATTTACATGTGGAGAAATGACCTGTAGGAATAATTGTTGCCAATTAAATCAGTTGAATGAATGAGATATGGGTTCAGCAGAGGATTACTTTCAAAATGCCTATGAGGATCCCACATCCTGAGATCAATAGAGAGTAGTAATACATGTGTATAATAGAAAAGAATTCAACAGTAAGTGGTTTGTTGATTCTTCTTGAAGAGAAACCAAATGGCAGTCATCCAAGCTTTAGAAACAAAAGTCAAAGGAAGCTACAAACCATAACAAACAAGGAAACCTTAAGGAGGTGGTGCCTCAAATCAGAGAAGTCCTCATTCCCCTTTGATAATCAGTTTATACGATGGCCACCAGGGAGACCTATGACTTCCAAACATGTCGACATTTACGATTGCCTTGTAGTCAAGATGGCCTGATAATGGTCCCTTATACACTCAGTCCTTCCCAGAAATTCGATTTCTCCTTCATTACCATTTGTCCATTTACAGAACTGGTCTTTCAAAAGAGGCACAATTGCACATTGTTTTCTAACTCAACACTCTTCCTGACAGAATTATTGAGGAAGCATAATGCAAATCTATTGTTTACTAAGGCCATAAAACCATCTGGTCCTAGAAGTTCATTTTCCATAGCTGACTTCTGGAAATCAGCATGAGTTTAAATTCCTCTGTGCTTCCTATTCTAGCTGCCAAGCTACTGTTGACAAACACAAGGTGTTTTAAGTTTCTTGTTTTTTGATGGGCTTTCCATCCTGATCTTTGCTTTGTGAAACTGTTCTACTTTAAGGTCATCTTTTCTGCAGCATTTCCATGTCCTAGTCAGTTGCCCTATTTTCACTTAGAGTTCTTTGAAAACCTTCTGCCTAGTTCCAAACCTAGTCAAATATTTATACGTATATCTGAGATACAAAGCACATTTGTAGGAAGTCATAAAAATGTCCTTAGTAATAAAACTTGAGGACCTGGCCATAACATTTAGATGGTAGCATCTGGGTTTACAAAATCAGTTTTTGGTCCTTCTCATTTAGCCACATTTTGAATTATAAACACTAGGAAATCTAAGATTTTGTTGCCATTGAATAGATTGAAAAATGAATTTAATTTTTTTAAAAGACTTATTTATTTATTTGAAAGGCAGAGTTACAACGAGGCAGAAGCAGAGAGAGAGAGGTCTTCTTTTTGCTGGTTCACTCCCCCAAAATGGCCACAATGCTGGGGCTGGGCCAATCCGAAGCCAAGAGCCTGGAGTTTCTTCCAGGACTCCCACATGAGTGCAGGGGCTCAAGGACTTGGGCCATCTTCTATTGCTTTCCCAGGCCATAGCAGAGAGCTAGATCGGAAGTGGAGCGGCCAGGATTCAAACTGGCGCCCACATGGGATGCCAGCACAGCAGGCAACGGCTTTACCTGCTATGCCACAGCACTGGCTTTGGATTTAATTTTTAATATCATTACAAAGTGACTTCAACAAATTGTGAGAAAGCAGAATTAAAAGATTATTTTATTTTTGGTACAATAAATTATGAAATCCATATTGCTTTTTTTAAAATGCACATTCCATAAACATTTTGAAGCCTCTACATATGTAAAATTATGCTCCTTAATTCTCATTTTCTAAAAGAATTTTGGATATTTCTTTTAACATATCACAACCATCTCTCCAAATCATAGCAATTTCTGCACTTACATGGAATCATATTTCTCCCTGCAGAGTTTCTCCAGCATGAGCTCTGGAGGCTGAAGTACATCATAATATAGAAGGTGAGTGATGTCTCTTCTCATGCACTACATATCTTAATTAAGGGTAGCAGTCACTTTGGAGCAGTTGGAAACATACTCTTGCCATCTCTATGAACGTGAGCAGGAAACCACAAGGAAGTTCTCTTGTTCCAGTGATGCATACAAGTAAAGAGGCACATAATACAATATTTATTTTCTACAACACACAAAGTGTTATTGATGCCAAAAGTTTCTTAAGATTCTTGTTGGAGTCACTGCTTGGTCCAAGAACTGTTAGAACAGCTTGAAACTTCTGTTTGTTCAGATAGCTGCAAGTTAAAGGCAACCTGAGAAGAAATTCTGATGGTTTCTTAAGATAAGAAAGGACAGATCATTTTTTAACATAGCACAACATAGCATGAGCAACTTGTTTGGTTACATTTTCATGCTTCTCCCTTGTTTAACCAGTTTGGCTAAATGAGCTAGGTTATTTGAAATCTCTAGGGTCTAATATTTCCCTAATTAAGTGAATTCTAAGAAGCATTGGTGGAAAAAAAAAGGAATATAAGAAGAATTCAAAGGAGATGTGAAAGTTGGGTAGCACCAGAGTTCTGGGGGTTGCCATCAGCTAAAAATAGAACTGGTGGGAGGAGGATGTGGCTCCTTACTCAAAGACTTATAGCACTTTCTGGCAGCCACATCCTGCCTGTGGCTAGGTCAACCCAAGTGTCACATCTTCTTGTTTCCTTGAATGATAAAACATCATCTGCAATTGAAGAAGGGAATTCTCTGCCATAAGCTAATGTCATTAGGAAAGGTTCATGAACATTAGGGTTACAGGAAACCTAAGGCTTTGAACTTTGCAAACATCACATGTAAGTATGCATGAGAAATGTTTGTGGCCAAAATATTTACTGATAAAAAAGTGCCATAATTTGAAAAGAATCTGGAAAACAACCATAAAAATACAAAGAAGAAATAATTCAAAATTACCAGCTCCAAGCATGAGTGTTGTGGTATAGCCAGTAAAACCACTGCTTGAGATACCCACATCTGAAATCAGAGTGCCAGTCAGAGTCCTGGCCACCTCCACTTCCAATCCAACTCCCTGCTAATGTGCCTGGGAATGTGGCTAGTGATGGCCCAAGAATTTGGGCCTCTGCACCCATGTGGTAGACACAGATGCAATTCCAGGTTCCTGGCTGTGCCCTGGCAGAGCCCTGACTGTTGCTGACATTTGGGAGTGAACCAGCAGATAGAAGCCCCCTCTGTCTCTCTTGTTATCTGTGTCTTTCTTTCTCCCTCTCTGTCATTTTGCCTTTCAAATAAATAAATCTTCTCTTAAAATTACTTCCTCTGATATATTGAGAATAGTATTTTTTCTGTGAGCACATAAATATGTACACATGAGTACATACATACACATACAGAGGAATGATTTCACAAATATATGATAGCACTGATGTATTTACCAAATGGAAAGCATACCCATGATAATTTTCACAGGATGGGTTTCTATGATGGAAATAACTGGCTAAAAAGTGTTACAAAATTTTTAGAGACTTAAAGAAAGACACAGAGAGACAGCAAGAGAGATAGAGGGGGCTTCTATCTACTGGTTCACTCCCAAATGTCAGCAACAGTCAGGGCTCAGCCAGGACACAGCCAGCAGCCTGGAATTCCATCTGTGTCTCCCACATGGGTGGCAGAGGCCCAAGTGGAGCCAAACTACTTGCCCCAATTTATACTAAGTGTGAATTTCTACAAAATCTTCTCTTGCTTGGTGCATTTTATATGTGCTAATTTTTAACACAATGCATCTTATTTCAATTTACATTTCTTTGATAACTGGTAAAGTGAAATATTTCTTAATATTTTAATATCTATTTGAAAAAACCTATCAACAAATTTGTGACTATTCTCTTCAAGCTCCTGAGGACTTATGATTTTTATTTATGTGCTTTTAAGAACCCTTTATACTTTCAGGCTATGACCACTAGTATGTCACATTTGCTGTAGAAACTTTCTCTCTTAATTGTTTTTACTAATTTGCTGTTTTAGACAAAATTTTTTTTGTTTTTTCCCTATTTTTACATAGCTAAATCATTTTTTCTTTGTGGATTATTTTTTCTTGGGAAAAAGAAATCCTACAACAAATATTTTTTCAAATACTTCCTTTTTATGATTTTTTATGCTTGCTTTGTGCCAACCATGTGGGCCTTCTTGCCCCTCCCTCCACCCCTGCTTCTTTCCCTCCTCCTTTTCTCCCTCTCCACTCCTCTTTCTTTTCCTTTCTTTCTTTCTTTCTTTCTTTCTTTCTTTCTTTCTTTCTTTCTTTCTTTCTTTCTTTCTTTCTTTCTTGTTTTGTACAGTGTGAAATTATGAGGGCCAAGTAGTTAATTAATTCCACAGCATCCTTTACTAAGTGACCATTCCTTTTTCCTGTTACAGTGCAATGCGTGATCACATTTAAAAGTTAATTTGCAAGCTGGGAAATTAGTCCTTAGTTGATATTTGTAGGCAATGTAACTGACATAAGTATAGTTTTTAGTAAAGGAATAAAAGAAATACATATGTAAGACAAGTAATGAGAAAACAGGAATTAGTCCATGGTAAAGCAATGTTACCTCTAATTTCAGAATGCATGTTGGCTTCTGTTTAGATTTCTAATCAATTGTTTACAAGGTGTCCTTGTTTTACTCATAGCCTTAAAGATAATGTTCTCACAGAAATAAAGCAAAACAAAAAGTCCCCATTGTTTTTGGCAAATATTGAGAGTTGAGCATGTTTTCTGGTATTTGGGGAAAATGGGATTGTTGTTGAAATATCCAATGCATTGTTTCCCAAAGTTGATATTCCCATTGTCTGATAGGACTTTTTCAGTTTTTGTCATTTGGTATGTCATATACCAGCTTTTCTCAGTCTATCATATTATAGCCTTTCCACTCTCCCCAATACCCCAGAATATATCAGAGCAATACTATGCAGTGTAGAAGGTAAATAAACCCCTGACATTTGCTTTGATGAAGTCATTTTGTTTACAAATATAAAGACCTCTCTCCTAAGGAGCTCTTAATAATTCTTTAATTTTACTGTAATTCCCTTCATCTAAAGAATCTCAATTACAGTGCTACCAGAAAAATAATATTACAAAATGTACTCACTGAGGCTGCAACAATTATTCAGCACTTTTTCAGTTAGCTTGTACAATAAATATGATTACCTTTAAAACACTGAGGCTCAGTTGTTGTAAAGACAAAACAAGATTGCCAGAGCTTCAGGCTTCCAAGTGAAGTAATGATCAATTTCCAAGCCCTGATGAATGAATGCCAAAGAAGCAAAGTATTTTTCCACCTTCTTTTTTCCAAGAATTCACATCCTGTGAATTTTGAAATGGAGAACGTTATTAATAAAGACAAATAACGCATGCATAATTCAGTCAATTATATATTGAAAATACAGTTAGAAACAGCAGCTGAAACACATTTTCCCCAATAATTCTGGCAATATAGAGATTCATGAGTGTTAGTGTTCTGTGCAGACACTTCATCTCACATCTCTTGTCCATTTCTTTCCTTTTTTTACCTTCATACTGATAACACAATGCCTGACATTTTTTCCCCATTCACACAGCTACTGTTAACTGACATGAATCAAAGATTGTAAGTATACATACAATCTTTGCACTTCCTAATTCTGGTTTCATGATAGGTATCACTAATCAACCACAGTATTTTTCTCTTTGTATCTCCTATATGTGTCCTTTTTTAAAAATTTTTTTAACTTCTCAGAAGACAGAAAAATTAAGACAGAGCATTCCTCCCAAGTGTCCTCAATGGCCAGGGATGGGCCAGGCCAAAGCCAGGAGCTGGGAACTCAAATTCAAGTCTCCCACAAGGGTGTTAGGAACCCAATTACTTGATCATCTCCTGATGCTTCCCAGGATCCACATTAGTAGGGAATTGGAATCAAAAACCAGAGCCAGGGATTGAATACAGGTTGTTAGGTATGGGACATAGGTATCTTAATGGAGAAGCTGAACATTCTCCCCTGCTGTATGTGTCTTTCACTGGTGTTCCAAAGGCAAAAAGACAACTAAGCAGTTGAAAGATCACCAGAGGATGGCTGTAGGAAGTGACTTATGCATCATTTCCTTTCTCCTCTAAGTGGATAGAAGGAAGAAACAATGTCCACAAAGGTGTGGAAGACAAAGGAAGAACCCATTAGGCATCCTGTAAATATGTTCAGTCTATTGCAGGTTACCTGTTAACAGTCACTGAAATCATGAGGATTCCAGAAACCCTACTTACTGGTATTACAGCAGCAAGATGCTGTGTGCACATTTCTTCTGGATTAAATGAATCCCAAGTGAGGAATTCTCTCTTACAGAGGACTAGATTGACATGGCAGATTAAGACCTAAAAGGAAACCTGTTTACAATTCAAGGCACAGTTTTCCTCAACTCTTTCAATGATTATATCTATGTAATGTCTGCCATTGTATCTACTTGGGTATGTTTTTTTTTCATCACTTCCATCTTGTTTCTCCAAAGAGAATGCATACATCTACCATTAAACTCTGATAATAAACAGGAAAGCTTAGCACACACAATTTAGAACTACAAAATACATCTACTTGCTTCCTGAAAGTTTTAAAATAATAAGAAATAGTTTGGTCTATTACTAAAATTGATAAACCAACATTTTCTTCTGCTACATGAAATATTGTAACAAAAAGAATATGGGTGTGTGGCAGTTGCTCTTACACAGAGTCCTCAGTATTCCTGGCAGACATTCCTGCAGGGCTGGGATAGTGGAGGAATACAGTATCTTGAAGATTCCTAAGAGTTTTTGGTCATCTCCTTTGCTTGGCTAATCCGCACATTAGGCATAGCTAGAATCTTGCCAAGAGCTACATTTAGGTTTCCAGCTATCCTTCTGGGATTCTTTTCTCATTCAGTTTCATTCTGGTCTAAGAGCAAACATTGTTTGATTGCTACTTTTGAAATTTGCTAACATGTTTTTTATGGACTAGAACGTGATGTAACTTGTTGAACATTCCGTATGAATTTGACAAGAGCTTGTAGCTGCTGTTGTTGGATAAACAGTCTATAAATGGCAGTAACTCAAACTGATGAATGTTTTTAAATTCAACTATGTCCTTACTACTTCTGTGCCTGTCTGATATGTCCATTTCTGATAGAGTATGTGCTGGTTAATAGCATGCATTGATTTGCCCAAGCTAAAGGATGCTCAGAGAGCTGGTAAACCAGTATTTCTGGATGTGTCTGTAGGGAAGAGACTCACACTTGAATTGGTAGACTTAAGTAAGCATTACATTCACCAATGTGGGTAGGCATTATCCAATCTGCTGAGGGCCAAAATAATATAAAAAGGCAGGGAAAGGATGAATTGGCTTTTTCTGCTTGGACTGAGGTTTCATCTTCTCCTTGGACATTAATAGGTGTAATTTTCCTACATTTTAGACTAATATATATATATATACATAATTATTTTTCTGATCTTTGAGGAAAAAGTTGACTTTCAAAGATAGCAATAAAATATTAAATTTATCATGATTTTAGGAGTATCACAAATGTCCTTCTCTTTAAAAAGAAGAAAAGCTTGATTTTTTTTATTTGAGAGACAGTGAAAGAGAGAGAGAGACATAGAAAAAGGTGAAGTGACTTCCCTATGGTTCTAGACCTGGTAACATAAAAGCCCAGTTGAGAAATGTGGAATTCTGCCCTTGCTTTCCCTTAAACCAGTCTTAAAATCCACAAATAGTTGCCTATAACTGAGTTAGGGGACTTCCTAAAAAATTGGAAAACAAAGAATGTAGGAAATGCTCCAGGCAATACAGGGAAATAAAATCAAGAGAAATAGAAATCTAGGTAAAAATAGGTGCTAAAAAAAAAAAAAAAAAAAAAAAAAACTACTGAGCACAAGTACTACTGATTGAGCCCAAATTATTTTAGTATATGTGCTGCCGAAGCAAGCACATCCCAAAAGATTAATAAACAGAAAAGTATGACAATTTGCATGGGAAAATATTGTATAGGAACTACTATGTTGAGGTGATCTAATTGACATTTTATGGGACTCCTATGGGTTTTAAATATTTGTCCTACTGATACAGAGTCCCAAATGATGTTCTCTGATGCATTTTGTTCCTCCTCAGACCCTCTGTTTTCTTCTCCCTCTGGTACTAATTTCTCTTTTCTTTCTCCACCATTTTCACCCACATAGTTCCAATATTTCTATCTATGTCATAATAATTTAAAGCTGGGATTATCTTCCTTGGACAAATATATTTGCCCTGTGACACTTCTCATCATCACGGGTTAAACTCATTCCATTTACCGAAATCCTGAAGTTCTGACTAAATCTCTGGGACTTACTTTTAGTCACACACACAAAATTTCTCTCCACTTCCTGATTATCTCTGGTAAAACTACACAGCAGGCAGGAAAAAGTAAAAGAAGTTAAAATAGACTGGAATGTTTTAAAAGAGCATACTGAAATTTTTAAATGAAAAAATAAATACAAATATTTGAGAAGATGCAACAAGAAAAAGTTGATAAGTTGTGACAGTGGATATGAAAAAAGGAAATGATGAGAGAAAATAAAATATTATCTTAGAAGAAGAAATTATATTTTAATGTATATATTCCCAAAAAATAACTTTTTATATCAAGTGTCCTCTCTAACTATATAATTTTCTTAAAAAGCTTTCACTTATATGGGCAAAGGAAAGTTGCAAGATAGCAAAGTAATAAAATTACTCTTTATTTTCATTTGTCCCCATAAATTTCCAGGTAATAGCCTAAATCCTCTATAATATAATTGGGATTGAAATTTTGATATGTATATTTTATTCATATTTCCTGTTATCTCCACAATGCCTCATCTTCATTGACCTGATAATTATATAATTGCAATTAAATTATCCACCTCTGAAAACTCTCCAAGAAAGTTAGAAGATAAATGGCCAACATTTTACTCTGAAATGTAAGTGGACACTCAACAATGTTTGTTTTAATAATTGATTTTAGAGAAGTATCTGAAGTTAAGCGTTCAGAAATGGAAAAGTGGGTAAATGATGTCAAACAGGTACTGCTAAACTACTAAATGAGCTATCAAGTTGCCTGAAGATAAATCATCAGCGGAAGATCAACAGAGAGGGGCATTACCGTGACACTGGGTCAAGTGTTCTGAATGCCTTCATCCTATTAAAGGGGAAAGAATTTTCAGGAGGTAAGGAAGTGGGGGTGGGGAGGAATAAAGCAAGGTTTCATACCACCACACACCATAGAGAGTAAAAGCACTCCTATCTGATAAGATTAGGAGCAGTAGTTATAATTTTTAAAAAGCATAAAGTTATAACAAAGAATCATACAAATATTGCATATGTAGTCACAGACTCTGGAGGTTCTAAGATTTTACCCCCATGCAAGCTAATAAGTTAGCTTTCCAGTTTCATGGATGCTGGCAAAGATAAGAGCCTTGTGGGTCTGAGGAAAGGCACAACAGTTCATACAAGCACAGTGCTCACATTTGTTCATGTTCCATGAAGTCCCACAGGGAAGAGGTAGCATGGGGGAAGATGCTGGCAGTACAAGGAGCTAAACCACCTTGGGAATGTCTAGCTCCAGAAACACCAGATTTTATAAGGGGATGCAAGTGAAACTGCCCAACCTTTGCTCCAGAGGAAGACACCTTAAAGTGGATAGCAAATAAACCTGACCTTTGCCTCCAAGGAAGGCATTATCTCTGTCTTCCAAAGCTGTTAAACAACCATCCTCGAACAGAAAACCTGAGAATAAAGCTGTCAATATCTCTGCTAAATAAAAAGTACAAAAATGTGACAATCTTATAGAGAATCATCTCTCAACACACAACTTAAATATTTTTTGTTTTAGGAAACAGGGATGTAACAAGGTCATAGCCCTTCTTTATTCTCCACCATTCCCATTTGTTTTTTAAAGTATATCTTTTTTGGTAAGGAATCTACATCTCTTGGGATTTGTGAAGAACATGCAACATTTTATTTAAAAGAACAATTCTCTCTTTTCAAATGTAATTTGGTTGTGTAATATTACAAAGAAGAAAAGTATGTAGTCATAACAAATAATGTTTGACAGCAAAACTGGTTTTTGATAAGAACAAAAAACCCTGCAACTATGGAAGCAGAATGATATAGCAACTCTAGCAAGAGTGGCAATGTCCTGCCCATGGGCCATATGAGATCCACAAAATCATTTGATCTGGCCTTGCTGAGGCAAATGCAGGCAGGACTCATGATCCAATGAATCGATACCAGGCTAATTTTTAAGTTGATCATTTTCTATGGCCCATAAATGCTGTTATTAATATCCAAATGGCCCTTGGCAGAAACCAGTTTTCCCGCCCCTGCTAGAGAGTAGTACAAGAGCTCAGCCGCGTCAGGGTGGTGTGAGCATCAGTCAGCGTATTTTTGAAAGGAGCAGGAAGATTGGTTAGATCATCTTGGAGCAAGGTGAGAGGAGCCTGTGGCAGCCCATGGCACTGGGAATATTGCCTGAGGGAGAACCTCGCAGACTACACTGACTTTGAATCTGGACAAGAGCACTGAGGGGCAGGGTGCCCACCCAACCCCATGGAGGGAGAGCATGTTGTGGTCCCCACTCTCAGCCTGGCCTGGAGACTAATGGGGGCAGGATGCACACACAGGTGTGTGCCTGTGACATTCCCCTCACCTCACTCTCTCAAGGTGTCCAGACAACCTACCAAGATGGAGCACTGACTGATTCTGTTGGGCAGGCAGCTGGCTCTGAGATCACCTGGGCTCTCCAGAGGCTCATGGGGCTGAAAGTGGATCCCCTGCTCCCTGTGACTGTGGGAACCCCTCACGCTGTGACTGTGGGAATTTTATGACTGCAAAAAGATACGGAATGTGGCTGGGTCTCTGAACATTCCCTGTGTCTGGCTTCAGAGGCTCAGAGTTCCCTGAGTGCCTGGGGTGGATCGTCACAGAGGGTTCCCTGTCCACACTGAGGAGTGCACAGATCTGTGTGGTTCATGTACCTGCATGAGTGGGGTGGGTAGCTACAGTGGGCTCACCCTGGACAGTTGGTTCACCCTGGCAGAGATGGGGAGAGGCTGTGTTCACACCAGCCAACATAATCACACCCTCCCCCCTGCTGATGATAGAGGAGATCTACCACACCAAAATAGGGTGTCACTCTGGACTCTTGCCCCACCCTCAAGCAGTGGCTGGAGCTCCCTGGTCCCACCCAGAACATGCCTCTGGATATCCTCTGAAGGAGCAGATACTCCACTAAGCCATAGAAGAACATTTCAAATATAAAAGCCCTCAAAGGAGAAAACCAACAAGTGTTTCCACAAATGCCTAAAAATAAATGTAGTAATACAAGAAGCATGAACAAGGACAGCAATATGATTCTCCCAGATTAACACAATAATACTGCAGTATTAGAATGTGAAGATGAAGAGACTGATGAAGTGCCTGTGAAAGGAATTAAAAAGAATGATCATTACTCAAAAACACAGAGAAGCAAATACATGAGTTAAAGAAATCCGTACATGACATGGATGAAAAACACTTCAAAACATTTGCATAGACAAAGATTTCTTGGATAAGACCCCAGAAGCCTAGGCAATAAAGGCAAAAATAGACAAATTGGATGACATCAAGCTAAGAGGCTTCTGCACAGCAAAGGAAATATTCAACAAAAATAAGAGGCAACTGACAGAATGGGAGAAAATATTTGCAAACTAAATGTCCTAGAATTGATTAATATCCAGAATATGTAAGGAGCTCAAGAAACTCAACAACAACAAAATAAGCAATCCAATTAAGAAATGGATCAAGGATATGAACAGGCATTTTTTAAAGGATGAAATACAAGTGACCAACAGACACATGAAAATATGCTCAGGATGACTAGCCATCAGGGAAAAGCAAATAAAAACCACCATGAGTGTTTCCCTTGCCCCAGTTAGAATGACTGTCATCCAAAAAATAGAACAAAATAACAAATGCTGGTAGGGTGTAAAGGAAAAGGTGCCCTAACACACAGTTGGTGGGAATGTAAACTCGTGCAATCATGTGGAAGACTGTATGGAGATTCCTCAGAAATCTGAAAATTGATCTACTATATGACTTAGCCATTCCTCTCCTGAGAATTTACTCAATTAAAATGAAATCAGAAGAGCCAGCACTGCGGCTCAATAGGCTAATCCTCCACCTAGCGGCGCCGGCACACCGGGTTCTAGTCCTGGTCGGGGCGCCGGATTCTTTCCCGGTTGCCCCTCTTCCAGGCCAGCTCTCTGCTGTGGCCCGGGAGTGCAGTGGAGGATGGCCCAAGTGCTTGGGCCCTGCACCCCATGGGAGACCAGGAGAAGCACCTGGCTCCTGCCTTCAGATCAGCGCAGTGCGCGGGTTGCAGTGCGCCGGCTGTGGCAGCCATTGGAGGGTGAACCAACGCAAAAGGAAGACCTTTCTCTCTCTGTCTCTCTCTCTCTCTCTCTCTCTCACTATCCACTCTGCCTGTCAAAAAAAAAATGAAATCAGCATATTAAAGAGTTATCTGTACCCCATGTTTATAGCAGCTCAATTCACAATAGCTAAGATAAGAAATCAACCCAGCTGTCTATCAACTGATTGCTGGATAAAGAAATTTTGGTATATTTACACTATAGAATAATGGATAAAGTAATTTTGGTATATATACACTACAGAATAATACTTAGCCATAAAAAATGATGAAATCCTGTGTTTTGCAACAAAATGGATGCAACTGGAGACAATTACACTTATTGGAATAAGCCAGCCCCAGAAAGTCAAATATCGTATGTTTTTACTGATTCGTGGTAACTAAAATAAAGAGTACAAGAAAAGTAATGTATGTGAACAAAATTGACATTTTGAGATTTGATTATTGCTTATAGCCCTTGTCCATACTCTTAAGGAACAGTGGTTTTTCTACTTAAAAAAAAAAAAAAAAGAATGAAAACAGCTAGTCAGAGGGCAACATATTTTCTATGGCATTTTTGTCTTCTAATGTATTCTCATTTAGTTGTCTTGTTCAGGTCTCTGAGTGAAGTTATGCCCAACAGATGTGAGAGAGTCAACCCTGAAGAGAATAGATATTCTGGGTGTCAATTACCAGTGTTAAGAGTTCTTCAGGGAAAAAAATGGTTTTAGACAGTGTTTCAGTCAGCTCAGGCTGCCACAAGATACCAACACTGAGTAGCTCCCACAACTGAGATTTATTTTCTTATATTTTGAAAATTTTATAAATATATTTCTGAGTTGGTTAGAAAAAAAATGTAGCACAAACCTTCACTCTATGTATGAACTAAAACTATGAAAATGCAATGACAAGTAAAAAGGTCAATACTACAAACAAGATAGTGTTCTCATTCTCTCTCTTTCTCTCTCTCTCTCTCTTTCTAATTAGATGATACTGCTGTTATTCCATTACCCATTTGGAACCTCTCCTGGACATTTCTGTTTTCATCAGCTTCCCTTCAGAAAGAAAAACAGGTCATGGTTTCTTGCCTCTAAATTGTGGGTGCTCAGGGTTCTGCTCACTCAGTAGTGTGACTGACAAGAGGTAAAACCCACCCTGCCTCTCACAGCCAAGTCACTATTTATCTCTCAAAATTCCCTTGTCAAACTTGTGGGGCTTTGCACACTGGCTGGATAAATGCAGATCCACCAGAGCAGATTCTTTAATCACAATTCTGCTTCCACATGACTTTTGAAGTGCAAAATCATTGATTTGGGAAGACCCACTGCTTTGGGTTGTCTGTGTTAAATATTCATCAATAATAAGTTGCTTTGGGTGTATCACAATTAAATACTGTTGCTTGATTTACTGGTACAGACTATTTTACTGTGGTGTGAGGAAAATCAATGAGGATGCCTCGAGAAAATTTACTTTGTGGCTAGGAAGGATAGACGGAAGCAACACTTTGTGGCTAGGCAGGTTAGAGTGTGCTGAAGAGAAGTATTTATCTAATGCAGGATGTACCATTTGAGAGGGCCATTTATTTATTTTATTGCTACATGAAGCATACAAGTTAAATATTACTGGCTGTCTGAACCACTAGGTAAAGATAACAATTCTGCTTGTGTAAAAAAAAAATTATATACATTGTTACTGTATGCTTCTTGAACTGAGGATGGTAAGGAAATTCTTTATAATGCATTGATCTGGTATATCTCTTTAAAATATGAATGTTGAAAATCACTTTTAAGGACTTTGAGAATTTTTTGAAGACTGAAAATTTCTGGTAGGTTTGTATTTTTTTCAGAGATTTTTAGTTTTCTTTGTTTAGGGGGGGTGGGGATCTTAAATATGCAATGTTCCTAAAGAACCTGAAAATTCATGTCAACCAATATTAGTTTCACAAATTCATCAATAAGTGGTTGGATGTTTAGCCTAACAGTTAACATGCCCTTGAGTACCTGGGTTCAATTCCTGGCTCTGGCTCCTGACTCCAGCTTCCTGCTAATGCACACTCTGGGAGGCAGCACTGATGGCTTAAATGATTGGGTTCCTGGCACCCATGTGGGAGACTTGGGTTGAGTTCCCGGCCCTCAGCTTTAGCTGAAGTGGCAGACATTTGGAGAGGAAAACAGTGAATGGGATCTCTCTCTCTCTCTCTGTCTCTCTCTCTCTATATATATATATATATATCTGTTTCTGTCTCTCTTTCTCCTCAAATAAATACTTTTTGAAAGAATTCATTAATAATACTATGTGCTTATATGTATAAGAGGGAGCAAGCAAGCTCCCCAGAGAAATCCTTCATGTTATTCAACTTCTCGCCATGAAAAAGATTGGGGAGGAAGTATGACCTATGCATGACTTCAGAGAAACCAAAAGAAAGTTAACCAACTCTAAGACTTGCTACTTCTCTTATTAAACATTAAAACATTGCTACATTGACATTTCTGAAAGCTACTCTAACAATAGTAGCTTTTCTTTTAATTATTTCAGCCTTGAGACTCAACTCACAAAATAATTTTTTCAATTACTTCATATGAAAATATTTGGCATAAGTATTCATAATTTTGATATATGCCCTCCTTTCTCAGAGTCCTTGCTTAATCACCTTAATTTGTTCTCTGCCATCTGACAGTTATCCTAATATACTCACAATTTTTCTGCCTCGTTGTTTCTCTATTCACCAAGAAAGATGAATGTGGCAGATGTCATGATAATGATAAGAACGTGATGACAAAGATGTGGACAAAGAAGAAGAAATGATTTACTGACTTTTATTAAGTGCCAGGCACTATTCTGAGTACCTTGTAAATCTGTACTTACTAAATGTTACAAGAATCCTGTTTGATAGATTCTATTTTTATGTACATTTTAACTGTGAGAAAATTGATGAACGGCAATATTAAGTAGCGTGGCCAAGGTGACACAGCCATTCTGAAACTGCAGGCTTTCTGAGTTCCATTGACACAACCTAGGCTTCCTCCTGTCTTGAAGGTGCACTTTGTTTCACTGTACCTACTTAGTACAGCTTTGAGAAAGTTCAAGTTCACACTCATTTCTCCCATCAGCTTCCAATGAGAGCTAATAAAATACTCCATGAAGTTTCAAACCATACAACCTATTCTGGCATAAGCTTAACGTTTCACACTCTCTTATTTACTGACCTTTCATGATAGATTGTCTTGCTTAAAATCCTGGACTCTGGATAAAGACTTTCTTTGTGTCAACTATGAAGATGCCAACCAAAGCCAAGTCTAGTGGGTCTCCCTCAATGTTGTGCCAAACTTGTCAAGGTCATCCCATTTAGTCTGTTTTTCCTGGCGACTCCTTGTGTGATCTCTCTCTAGATTTTATCAGTAGCCTTGCAATCAAATATAGTTTGCACAACAACCCCAAGGAGCTTTCTTTGAAAAGTACGATTTTTAGTGCCATGGAAGGCCTTCAGTCCTCATACAGACCATGTTTGATGTGCACTGCTCTAGGGCATTGTTTGCCCTTTGGTAAAGGGAACTAACTCTCAAACGCAGTGGTAATTACAATCAATGGGAAGAGTTGTGAAATGATGGGTTTCTGGATCCCACTTGTGTTGTATCTGATTTAGTAGATTTGGGGTGGTGGGGGCAAAAATGTACATTTGTAACAAGTCCCCAGGTGATAGAAACAAGGCTGCTGATGTGAGGGAGCACACAGAACACCTATCCTAACTCACCTTAGTCTCTCTTCTGTACTCTAAATTTCTCTGGAAGCTATGAGTTCTCCCTATCCTCAGGTTTGTCATTTCCCCTCTCAATGACAGCCACATGAAATTACTCTGTGAAACTATCTCGGTGAAGCAATGGTAGGCTGATGCAAGCCAGCAGATTCTGGGGAGTAAAGTTGGAGAAGGAGCAATGGACATCTGAGGTCCTTGCACCTGCCCCTGATACATAGACTATGGTTTCTTCAAATAGGATAATTTTATAGGATAATTTTAGTTCCACATTCATCTGAAATGCTCACAATTGCAAAGTAGTGCAAGATATACTCTGAAAGTCTTCATCATAGAAGTTTCTAAACTAATATAATGAAGAGAGAAATCCACATAGAAAATTCATAGAATTACTTAAGGATCATGTTATAAAAGGAGAATAGAATATGGGGTCGAAAAGAAAGAATAACTGGAGAATAAACAAATTTCTAGGGAAAATTTTAGGGAGATTCTCTTTCCAAAATTGTTTTAGAAATTGTCACTTTGGAATTTCTAGTTGCATAAAGGTAAAATTAGATATCATTCCAGAACAAATCTCTAAGAAAATATAAATCAGTCCCCTGAATTTGACTGACCTTACAATATTGAAAATATTCAAGGTGTGCAATTGTGGACTATTTCCCAGAATGTTCAGGTCTTTTTATATAGGATAGCTGGTGATTTTCCTTTGTGATAACCACTTAAAGGGCTCCAGAGGGAATACTGAGAACCACCAATTATTAACTCTCTCTTCAATTTCACAGAGGTTGTTAGAATGTAAAATAAAGGATTAGAGCATTGAAAATATAAAGTGATATTTATATATTACATACATATAACAAAAGCTAATATGATTTCAAGAGAATCAGTGCATATTTGAATTAATATGAACAAAATGAAACCAGTAGTTGTAAGCTATTTACATTTTTAGAACTTTCCTGTATCAAACAGTATTAAAATACACTGAGTCACAAGTGATCAGAGCTGTGGTTTTACAATGGTCTTGAGCAGGAAGTAGAAGATAATGATAAGTAAACTCATCTCTGAAGTATTATTTTATAGATTTATAAATAATTTGGAGGAAGCGGTCCATAGCCAAATCTCCAAGTCAACTTGGTGTAAACTTTTTGTTGTGATGAAATTATAGACTATCAGAGATAAACTGCAGATATCTTTTTGGTATGGGAGGGCATAAAAATGGCAAATGAGTTTCTATATAACAGTATCCAAAAAGTTGTTTATGGAAGGATAATCCAAACCGTACTTATGGGATGGCAGAGATTGGGAGCCAGAAACAATCCAGAGGAGTGGGCAATCCTTAAGAACTTTTCCATACAGTCAGTGGTGTTTTGTCATACCTCAGGGAGCAAATAGTAAAAGCTAATTATTCTCAAAGGAAAATGAAAGAATAAAAAATTGTTTGAATATTGTACAGAGTCACAAAGACAAGATAGAAATTAAACCCAACAATGGGGATAAGAAATCCTTAAGGGGGTAGCCACACTGTCGCATTGAATTAGAACCCAGAGATAAAACTTTCAAACCTGCAAAAATAGGATACTGGTATATGATGAAAGCCTTCGAAATGTGAAATAAGTAAATATATAAGATGAGAAAAATGTTATTTTACACAGTGAGGAAATACATTATCTGACATTTTATCCTGACAGTGAGAACGAGCTTAGGAAAAAACTCCAAAAAGTTTTTGAGACCATCATGATGGTGGTGACATAACAACTTTTTCTAAGGAACAGTAAGGTGTGGGTTTTAGCAGATCCTTGATCTTTGGAGTAAGGTGGAGTATATGACCAACATGGATGATCTCCAGTCTCTTGGAACTGCATTTCCCAGCAAAATATGTGGCTATCTATACCATACTAACTAATGTTTCTAATATATCATTGTGCATACTGCTCTGTAAGAACAACCGTAAAGTAGCTCCTTTTCTGATAAAGAAAACAAATTCTCCCTAAATTCTTCCACCTTTTGTTTTAGAACCATCTGTGCTCATGTCCTATCTTTACTAACCTCCTGCTTGCTTTCCCTCTCTGTTTTCTCTCCACTATGCATTATTTGCTGTTCCAAGCCACTGACACTCTAACTCTCATTTCTGTGCAATGTAATTTCTTCCATCTCCAGTGTCCCAGGCATGCTGCATTGTCTCTTTCTTCTGGTTTTCTCTGAAACTTTGGTTTCTGCTACTTTGAAAATTAAGAGACAACACGAAAAGTTAAGAAGGAGAATGAGTATTGAATTCTGTCTCCGTTTCCCCAACTCCATGCTAGTCCAAGCAGGTAGCCTTGTGCTTAGCCATGCCTCCTTGCACTTTGCTGCCTAGAAAGATGGTGGATCAAAGAATGAAAACTCTCTTCCCTTTTCCAACTACATGTCTGTCTATGAGATTAGATTTTCTTCCTATAATTCATTTATATCGCAATACATTGAGTGTAAAACCATAAGAATCTGATTCTATTTTAGTAAGCCAGATATTAAGGAGATATGCAAACATATAAAAGAGCATCACACTTCTTGATATTTTTATTTTGGAAAATAGATTTAGTTTTTGTGAAAACTTTTCACTTATGCTGAAATTGATGTTTTACCGTGGCTATTAAATAAATTACATGATAAAAACTTCTAAATTTTTTATTATTCTTATCCTTGTTAAATAATGATAGCTGTAACCTACAAAAATTAAAGTCTTTGAAGTCCTCAATAATTTTAAACAGTGTAATTTCTTCAATTATATTTTATTATATTTTAATACAACCCATTAAAATGCTTTTTAATATAGTGTAGAATAGTTTAATATATTACATCATTTATTTAATTCAACAGTATTTTGTATTTCTCAGCAGCGACCATAACTAGAAAAATCTAGTTTAAGGTCTTATACTGAGGAATTTTGAAAAGATCAACACTACTTTCCAGGGATTTTTTCAACTTTATATTTGATGGTGAAAAAAAAAATTCCTTGAAACAAGTCAATCAGAATCCTGGATAAACTTCTTTCACGTTAACGTTTGATTTCACACGTAACTAAAGGTAACTCTCTCAGAAGAAAAATAGACGATCAGTGTCAGGATCAGGCAGAGGCTGGTTGGCCCTCACAGAGGATGTGCAAGGAGCGTGGCCTTTAAAGACCACTTGAGGCCCTGGGCACCTGTGAGATTGCGAGTTGTTATGAAGATGACTCACACAACCTGGACCCTTGAAGGACATAATCTGGGATAAAAGTGTGAACTTCATTAAAGTCGCTACATTTGGAAATGGACGTAGCAAAGGAATTTTATATCATCCTTGGCTCCAAAGGCAAAACAAAACAAAACAAACAAACAAACAAACAAAAACTTCCCTGAGTCTATCTCCAAAGGCCTGCTTTAATAAAGTCTGGAATTTAAATTTGCAGTTTTCCTGGTCTCAAAAAATTACTACAAAATGTGTTCCCCAAAGTGGTATGGTTCCAAAAAGTGTGAAGGATGCAAATCCAAAGCTTTTCTGTAGAGATAAATCATCAGGCTGCCATTCCAGGTTTCTTGTAGATATAACCAGTTGAAACATCATTTGCCAGTCCAGTTACAAATTACACAAAGAAAAAATCCACAGGGAACTCAGAGTCAACAGAAAACAAATGGCAGAAATATATTCCTAATATGGTCAAATGAGAGATTTATCAGGCATACTGTACAAAGTTATATATTAAATGATAGAAAATAAAAAAGAAATTAAACACATGGAGATAAGATATTGTCCAAAAATACCTAGCAATTCTAAATAATATACAAATATAATTGTCAGAAATAAAAAATATATAATGATGACTAAAAATCTAGAGGCAAAGATTACCTTAAATGGATTTTTAAAAGCATAATGAAATAGAGTATCTCTATGAGAAAATTACTGCAAATGTAGTACAATCAGGGAAAATAAGAGGGAAAAGAAAAACAGGTGTCATGAAACTCAAAATGGAAGGACCGACATATATGAATTAGGCATAAGAGAAAAGAATAGGAAAAGGCAATACTCATAGACATAATCATCAAGAATTTTCTTTAAACAACGGAAGTCATGATTCCTCAAGGCCAAGAAACACAATGAATGTCAATGTGGTTTACAAAACCAAATTCTTTATTAACCCTAAATACCTTGTTGTGAAAATGTTGGTCACCAGTTACAAAGAGATCTCAGGAATAATAAAACAGGAAAGATAGATTCTCAACAGTAACACTGAAGTCCAACAGCACAATAACATTTTTAAAATCTAAAGAGGAAATAACTATCAAATTAGCATTTTATATTCAGCTAACATAGCTTAAAATTGAGACTAAGTAAAGATATGGGCAATTTAGCACAAACAAATCTCAAGAGAAAGCATTTACGATAAGGGGCTGGCATTATGGCATAGCAGGTAAAGCTGTGGCCTACGACACTGACATCCCATATGGCACTGGTTTGAGTCCTGGCTGCTCCACTTCTGATCCCTGCTAATGTGCCTGAGAAAGCAATGGAAGATGGCCCAAGTCCAGGAGCCCTGCACCCGTGTGGCAGACCCAGAAGAAGCTCTTGGTCCCTGGTCCCTGGCTTGGGTCTGATCTGAGAATTGAACAAGTAGATGGAAGATCTCTCTCCCACTCACTCTTTGCCTCTCTCTCTCTCTCTCTCTAACTGTGCCTTTCAAATAAATAAAAAGAAATCTTTAAAAAAAGAAATGTAGGGCAAATAAAATTGAAAAATGAAAAAAATACAGAATTACCAAATTGGTTATTATGAACCTAAGCAAGGATTGAATATATTTAAACATATACTATAAAGCAGAGAACTGTAAACCCATAGCAGTAATGAACAATGGATTTTTAAAAAAAGATTTACTCATTCATTTATTTGAGAGATAGATTTATAGACCTAGAGAAGGAGAGACAGAGAGAAAGGTCTTCCATCCATTGGTTCACTCCCCAAATGGCCACAAAGGCCAGAGCTGGACCATTCCAAAGCCAGGAGCCAGGAGCCAGGAGCCAGAAGCTTCTTCTGGCCCCAACAATGGATTTTTTTTAATGTTAGGCTAAGTGCCAAGGGAAACTTGAGGATTCAAAAGCTCCTTTATTGTTTGAGAGACAAATTAATTTTAGACACAGTTATCTCTGGTTTTTTGGTGTTTTTTTCTTTAAGATTTTATTTATTTGAGAGGCAGAGTTGCAGACAGAGAGAGACAGAGACAGAGAAAAAGGTCTTCCATCTGCTGGTTCACTCCCCAGATGGCCACAATGGCCAGAGCTGGTCCTATCCGAAGCCAACAGCTTCTTCTGGGTCTCCCACTTGTGTGCAGAGGCCCAAACATTTGGGTCACTTCCGCTGCCTTCCCAGGTCATAAGCAGAGAGCTGGATTGGAAGAAGAGTAGCCAGGACACTAATCAGCACCTATATCGGATGCTGGCGCCCAAGGTGAAGGAGGCTCAGCCCACTACACGACAGCACAGGCCCCTACTCTGTTCTCTCTCAATATCAATATTTTAAGAAAAGCAAACTAGAGAACAGAAATAGAACATGTAACTACTATAGCAAGTACTGAGGGGACTAAAGAGATCAATAAATAAAACTTGATTAACTCAAAGGAAGTTAGAATAAAATGAATATGGAAAAGTAAGTAAATAGGAAGAATAAAATAAGATAATCAAAATAAAATACGATATAATTCTTATCACAATGAATATAAACAAACTTGCCAGATTATTTATAAAACAGTTATAAAATTGGACCATTAAAATATATGTGCTGTTGAAAAGAGAATACTCAAAAACTAACCACAGAATAGATTTTTTTTAAGATTTTATTTATTTGAGAGGTAGAGTTACAGACAGTGAGAGGGAGAGACAGAGAGAAAGTTCTTCCATGCTCTAGTTCACTCCCTAGATGGTCTCAACAGCCAGAGCTTCACCAATCCAAAACCAGGAGCCAGAAGCTTCCTCTGGACTCCCCATGTGAGTGCAGGGGCCCAAGGACTTGGGCCATCTTCTACTGCTTTCCCAGGCCATAGTAAAGAGCTGGATCAGAAGAGGAGCATCAGGGGCTAGAACTGGTGCCTATATTGGATGCTGGTGCCACAGCAGAGGATTAACCTACTGTGCCACAGCACCAGCCCCAATAAATATTTTAAATGAGAAAATATAAAGTAAATCTTAAAAAGAAAACTAGAGAAGCAATATTACACTAGACAAAGATACGTGTTCAGTTTTAAAAGATTTTTAAGAGATTTTATAAATTGTTTCTTTATAATGAAATAAATTCAACAAAAAGATTAACAATAGAAATGTATAAAAACATGTATATTTAAAATATGCAAAGCAAATATAGACTAAAATAAGGTACTGATTAATTCAAATATGGTGGAACATTTTAGCATATCTTTCGTCAGATGAACAGAACATGGAAAGAGCAAGTAAGTTTGATTTGATAGAGATATAGCTATACATACCTATATTAGATAGAAAGACAATCTACAGTTTATCTAGAAGATGCCTGTTTTATTCACGCACACTTGAAACATTAACACAATTGACAGAAATATTAGACCATAGGAAGGGAGCATTTAGGGAAGCGTTTAAGGCCCAGGTATCCCATCCCAGATTCCCTGGATTTGATTTTGGGCTCTGACCCCTGACTCCTGACTCCTGCTTGTGCTATCACTCTGCCTCCCATGGCCCACATTAGCAGGAAGCTGGAATCAAGAGCCAGAACCAAGAATTGAACTCAAGCACTTGAATGTGGGACATGGGCATCCAAATCTATGTCTCAGCTGCTAGGCCAACCACTCAGTCCAGGATGCATAGTATTTAGTGGTGCAAACTTGGAATTTTTTTTCAAATCAGAAATAAGAAAAGAGCATCTGTTTTCAGTGATTCTATATGCATTTTGCCCAGAGGTTCTAGCCAATGTCATATAAAAGCAAAACTAAAAACTATGACGTACAGATTAAAAAGGAAGAAAAATAATTATTTTCATTCTCAGACATTATGCTTTATACTTTGTTTGCTTACCAGAACAACAACAACAAAAACTTAGCAAAGTTGCTTGATATAAAATCAAGATTGAAAATATAATTGCTAATTTTCAATTGTGATTGAGTTGATTTTATTGTAATAATGCTTTTGCTTATAATTGTAAATTATGGAAAAAATTTTAATGCAGCATCTTTTGGAGAGAGACGAAAATGAGAAAAATTTGGATCAATCTCAAAATTTAAAAGATGGAAAGTTTATGGAGAAAAGTAGCATTTATGTGAATTCTGTCCAGGAGCACTCTTTTATGCAGTATATGGAACTAAATTGGAAAGATACAATCTCATACAATGATCTCCTGTTGTCTCTCCTTGAAGATATCTTCTTTGGATTTTGGGCTCTGTGGCTAATTGAAATCTCAGCTCTATAATGATCTTGTAAATTTATGATAATGTACTTTATCTGATTTTTTCTTGGTGTTAGCGAAGAGCAACATTCTTTCCAGCTCTCTGCAACACAGGTTTGCTCCCAACTTCACATTCCGATAAATCCATGCCCAGGTACTAGCATGCTGATATTCAGCCCAGCTTTCAAATGGGGTCAGACTTCAGAAGTTGGCTGAATTTTGCCCACAGATATTTTCATTTAACGCTGTTTTTAGGTGAAGTTCATTAGTGTCCATTGATGTGTTCAGTTGTATGAGTATGCCAAGCATTTGCATCCAAATGTCATGAGTTGTTTCCATTGATAAACACAAAATAGGATAGGTACATGTACAGTTAATTCCCCTGTATATATAATTCTATAGAGTTGCAACTTAAATATGAAGTTGCTGTCTTCAGGAATATGTATGTTCAACTCCAGGAGATAATGCTAAGTAGTTTTCCAAATTCCTTGTATCAATGTTGTTCATCTGTGTGATTTACTCCATGTCTTCTTTACCAGCATGGGGAAACTTTGTAATTCTAAGCCATTCTGCTTAGTGGAATCTGCTAACTACTATTTGAATTTTCCATATGATAAATATGGTAGAAACTCGTTCACATGTGTACTGCCCACCTAGCTCTTCTAATACTTTAAAATATTGTCTAACACCTCTAATTTAGTTTTCTACTGGCTTATCTGTATTTTTCTTTTTAAAAATTTATTTTAACTTTAGTTGAAAGGCAGAGAGACAAAGAGCCTCCATCTACTAGTTCACTCCATAAACGCCCACGATAGCCAGGGCTGGCACAGGCCAAAACCAGCAGCTCACATTTAAGTTCAGGTCTCTCATTTGAGTCGTAGAAACTCACCTGATGCCTCCTAAAATACATATTAGCAGGAAGCTGGAATTGGAAGCAGAGGCAGAACTCAAACGCAGGCACTCTGACGTAAAATGTGAGCTCCCAAGAGGCATCTCAACTGCTATTCCAAACACCTGCCTCTATATTTTTCTTATTAGCCACATTTGCAGTGTCTTCTCTTACTCCTTGCCTGTGTCACTGCCTTAATGGTATTATTGGATGAAGAGCATTTTAATGTAGTGCTATTTATTGATATCTTTGTTCTGTTTAAAGATAATTTCTCTACACTCGTAGTTATCAAGGTGTTTTACTTTCTACAAGTTTACTATTGTCATGTTCATGTTAGTATCTATCAACTATGCAGAATGGATTTTTGTATCTATTGTGAGCTAAGCATCCAACCTTTTTCTACTAAATGCATATTCAATTGTTCTATTAGAATACAGTGAAAATAATCCTTTCCTCCTGTCTCTTTGGACTCATTTTTTTTTTCACAAATTAAGTGTCCACATCTATGAATATTATCTTATAGGATTCCTCATCTGTTAAATCTATTTTTTAAGATTGGTTTATATATTTGAGAGGCAGACTTACAGAGAGAGAGAGACACAGATCTTTCATCTACTAGTTCACTCCCCAAATGACCACATGGCCAGGGATGGAACAGGCCAAAGCCAGGAGCCAGGAGCTTCTTCTGGGTGTCCCACGTGGATGGTAGGGGCACAGGCACTTAGACCATCTTCCTGCAGCTTTCCCAAGACTGTGAGCAATGAGATGGATCAGAAGTGGAACAACCAGGACACAAAGAAACACCCATATGGCATGCCAGCTTCCCAGCCTAAGGCTTTACCTGCAATGCCACAACACTGGCACCAAACTGAAATTTTTTTTTACTGTTTTTAAATCATTAAAACACTGTTTAAATTACAATAAGTTTTGTAAGTCTTGACATTGAGTGATATGTGTTCTTCCATGTTAGTCTCCACTAAAGAATATCTCAGGTATTTTTAGACATTTACATTTCAATATAAATTTTAGACTCAGCTTGTTAAGTTACATTTTTCAATATTTTCTGCAATTTTTATTGGTTGATTTTAAGAATCTTCTGCCTTGATTTTCAGGAAATTTGTTGTGATGTTTCTACATATGGCATTCTGTGCATTTAACCTTCAGATCCACTATGCTTGATAAATATGTAGCTATAAAGTTTTCATCAGGTTTGCAAATTTGTCAGCCTTTATCTCTGAATGTTGATTCTTCCCAATGTTCTCTCCTCTCCTTCTAGATCATAAATTGCAAATGTGAAGGTAGTTCAAAATTTGTGACATTGGAATGAAAAGATAACTTTATTTTGGCACAAAAATGTTTGAAACATGTAGGGTCTTCAAAAATTCATGAAAACATTAAAATACATATTATGAAAAATATGCAACAACTTCAAAATTAATTCTCTTTCACAGATTGTGCCTCTGGTGTCATGCCACAAAAGTCACAGCCGAACCCAGTGTCACTTAGAGTTTTTCCTATGTTGTCTACTAGTGATTTTATAATTTTGCATTTAGCACTCAGGGATGTGAATGCATTTTGAGTCCATTGTTGTGAAGGATGTAAAGGCTGTGACTAGATTAATTTTTTGTGTAGATGTTCAATTGTTGCAGTATGATTTGCTGCTTTTTCCAAGATTAATAGTATTTATGTGGGTCTATTTTTAGATTCTCTATTTTAATTCATTGATCTAATTGTCTATTTTTTCATCAATATCATACTATATTGATGACTCTAGCTCTGTGGCAAGTCTTAAAGCCAGTAGTGTAAGTTCTCTGATTCCATTCTTTTTTTTTTTTTTCAACATTGTCTTGGCAATTATGAGTCTTTTGCCACTCCAAATAAACTTTGGAATCAGTTTGTCAATATCTGCCAAATAACTTGAATTTGGTTAAGATTTCATTGAAAATATGGATAAAATTGGGAAGAACTAAAATGTTTTTATTTATTTATTTATTTGACAGATAGAGTTATAGACCGAGAGAGAGACAGAGAGAAAGGTCTTTCTTCTATTGGTTCACTCCCCAAATGGCCGCTACAGCTGGCGCTGTGCCGATCCGAAGCCAAGAGCCAGGTGCTTCTTCCTGGTCTCCCATGTGGGTGCAGGGGCCCAAGGACTTGGGCCATCCTCCACTGCTTTCCCCAGCCACAGCAGAGAGCTGGACTGGAAGAGGAGCAGCCAGGACTAGAACCTGGTACTCATACGGGATGCCAGCGCTGCAGGCGGAGGATTAACCAAATGAGCCATGGTGCCAGCCCAGAACTAAAATCTTGACATACTCACCTTGAGTCTTCATAGTTGTTCTTTGCTTTCTTTAATCAGAATTCCACAGGTTTTCTCACATAGATCTTGCATATAGTTTATTCTGTTTGCACCTAAATATTTCATTTTAGGGGGTGCTATTAAAAGTGGAATTGTGTATTTAAGCAAATTCCACCTGTTCATTCTTGATATGCAGAAAAGTGATTAACTTTATTTTAACATTGCATCTTGCAACCTTTGATCAATTTTAATACCATGAATTTGTTGCCAGTTCTGTAGCGTTTTCTACACAGAAGATCTTGCAATCAATCTATGGACAAAGCCATTTTATTTATTCCTTCCTACTTTGTGTACTTTTGTTCCCATCTTTTGTCTTAATGTATTAGGAAGAACTTCTAGAACAAGTTTGAAATGCAATGTTTACAGAAGACAATCTTGTCTTGTTCTTAGGGAAGGTCTCAAATTTCACACCATTAATTATAATGTAGTTTTGGGCTTTTGCAGATATTTTGAATGAAGACAATGAAAGTCACTTTTATTTTCCGGAGTGTATTTTTTAAATCAAGAGTGCTGATAATACCAACAATCCTGCCATGTCTCAGTATGATGGTTCCTCTGTCTGTTTAAATTTTATTTTTAGCCTGATAGTATGTCTCTGATTCTTACCTTGTGACCCAAGCATGATGTCCTGGTTAAAACGACTGCTGTAAGTAGACTTCTAGTAAAATGGTGATAAGTTATAGAGGGAGAGGAAATCTTCTACCCGTAGAGTCCCTGTGACTGGGTTTCAAACTTTTAGCAAGTTTGTGTGTCTTGCCACCAGACTCATCAGTGCTTCTGAATGTTTTCCTCCTTTCTGTCTGCGCTTGGCTGCAGTAGGGAACTTCTGTCCTGTCACATGGAAAGATACTGAGGGCTGCAACTTGGCATTTTTCTTCTCCAAGGTCAGTTGAGCTGCAGCAGGTTAGGCATTGGTGTTGACTAGCTTATCTTGAAGGAAGACTTGTTAAGAACAGAGTGCATGGCACATTTCTTATGGTTTCTTTGCCCTCTACCTGTCAGAAGCATGGGAGGAATTTTCCATCATTACCTATGAGAACTTGGTCAAGACCCTGGAAGTAAACCTCACCAAAGTGTTGAGGCCTCCCTGTGATTGGGTCTGTCTGGAATCACTCTCAAACTAAAGAGCTCACTAATTACAGCTCATATGTTTCTACCCTGGTGTTGTATCCATGCATGTTTCTGTTTCGATGTTATTTTCTGAGGCCATGTGTTTGTCCTGTGGCTTTACTTCTCTTACGGATCTAAGTTCCTTTAAGTTGTTCCACTCTACTTGTTGTTAGGAAAGAAACAAAATCTCTAAGCTTCTTATACCTGCCTGACATAAAACTAGAGGTCTTCTTGCTGCCTTTTTTAAAATTAATGCGGTTTACCTTTAAGCAGTTCTGTTTGAATTTTTTTTAAAAAAGATTGATTGTATTTATTTGAAAGGCAAAGTGACAAAGAGAGAAGGATAAACACACATATAGAGAAAAGGAGAGAGAGAAAGGTGTCTTCCATGCTCTGGTTCACTCCCCCAAATACCCACAATGGCCAGGGCTGGGACAGGCCAAAGCCAGGAGCCTGGAACTCCATCTGATTCTCCCTCTTGAGTGGCAGGTGTCCAAGTACTTGGGCCATCTTCTATGAGTTTCCCCGTGCTTTGGCAGGGTGCTGGATCAGAAGCAAGGCATCTGGGACATGAACCAGTGCTCTGATATGGGATGCCAGAGTTATGTATGTTGGCTTAACCTGCTGTAACACAACACTGGCCCCTGTTTGAACCGATTTGAAGCTAGTCTTCAGTTTTGTAAAATTTTCTCTAGTTCTGGTTATCAATCCCTCCTAAAATATCCTCTTCCAGTCACTGAGTTGAAATTCAGAGATTTTACCAGAACCCCTTCTCCCTGGAGAATGCTAGATTTTAATTTTTGTCCCTGTCTCACTCCTAGGATCATGAGCTTTGCTTAGTTTCTTGGCCTCTTGGCCACTTTCTATACGGTTTCTCCTCTACTCTTCTTCAATTATAGTCACCTCTTTGGAATATGAACAAATACATGTGATTTGACAAATGCTTTAAGGCACAGAACTATGCCAGATATTGGGCCTGTTAAATCTCTCTGTTTCTCCCAGATCTTACCCTCCTAGGTTTTTACTTTCTATTAGCTGTTCAATAGATTCCAGTTTTTCTACTTGTTTTGTTTCATTTTGTTTTATTTCCGGGGTTTATTATTTTTTATAATAACAAGAACTTACAAAATTGGAGGAGAAGCTGAGAAACTTAGATTCTAAAAGATGAAATTAGAAAATCAGAGAAAAGGCACTGCCCAGCTCTCCTGACGCAGGTGTTTCCAGGTTCTTGCAGCGGCAAAGTGAAAAGGAGCACAAGAGAGGTCAGTGGAGGTTGTTTCTTCTGGATCTGCTGGGGAACTTAGGGTCATGACTGGTCATTACGACCAGTCATCATGAAGAAGACGTAGACATCAGAGGAGGAGGAGGACAAAGCCTAAGTTGGAAAACAGTGACATCTCTGTGTCTCTTCTCACCATAGTGAGTCTCAACAACCTTCACAGCAAAAAGGTGCTATCTCACTTTGACCTTCTAAATCTCACACAAATTTCTCTTTTAACCAACTCTAAATGCAACCATTAAGGGAAGGAGATTCTGGTAAACAATTCTAGCCTAGCCACACTGAAACAGTACAAAACCACTGGAGATATGGCAAGCCAAAACTCAAATATCCAGCAGATATTCTGAAAGATGCTGAAGTTCACATTATGTCAGAAAAACACAATTTGAATATACAATGAGATACTATTTCATATGAATGTAATTAGAGAAATTTGCAAGTGGTAAGGAGGGTCATATATTCCTGGTAGATTGTAGATTGGTTTAGTTAGGTTAAAATAGATTTGGGGAAGTAGGCATTGGGCATGATTGTTAAGTGGCCATGTAGGATGCCTGCATCCCATAGCAGAGTGCCTGATTTGAGTACAGGCTTCTCCACTCCCAATCCAGCTTATTGTTAATGTGTACCCTTGTAGGTAACAGTGATGGATCAAATACTTGAGTCCCTGCCACCCATGTAGCAGACTCACCCTGAATTCTGGGCTCCTTGGCTTAAATTTGACCCAGTCCTGGTTGTTGTGGCCATTTAAGGATTAAACCAAACAGATGGATGACTTCTCTCTTCCTCTCTTTCAAATAAAATGAAAATAAATATTTTAAAAACAAATTTGAAGTAGCAAACAAAATTGAAGATGTGCATAACTTTTAACCTAGTGATTCTTCTACAAAGTATACAGCATCTACAAATATATGCATGAAAAAGTTAACCAAACTATTCAACGTAGTATTGATTTTAACAGCTAAATAAATAAATAAATATGCAAAAGAAAATTAGATGTCTGTTAGTGGGACTTTAGATAGACATTGATGTATTCATAAAATTCTATAAAATAGTTAAAATGAAAGCACTAGACTAAATGTATGCAAACACATAACTCTTAAAAACAATGTTGAAAAACTAAGTAGCTAAAGAATATGACTTCAGTAGCTTTTCTATAAGATATGCAAAATAACATTACTTATACTGATGGAATTCATGCATATGTATTAGACATATAAATATTCAGAAGAATTATGCTAGATTCAGAGGCCTGCAATAAAGGAGTGCTCACAGTAGCCTTTGATTGTCTTTGTAATGATTTATTCCTTATACTTGGTGTTGACTGCATGGGTGCTTCTTTTATTATCCCAATACTTCTTTTTGTCTCTAAATTTATTTCTTCATTGCTGAAAAAAGAAACTTTATCTTGCCATATATATTTCTTTCCACCTGCCCACAAAGGTAGTTCATCATCCTTACATATTTCACAGGCCTGAGCAGCTTCCAAACTTTAATTCTTGTCCACTTTATTCAGAGGTTTTCTTTCTTTTTATATGAAATTAGCCATGGTCATTGAATATGTTTTGAAGCATGATTAAGACCAAGCTCCATTTATATATTTATTTATTGAGAGGTTGAGTGACAGAGAGAGAAAGAGTGAGAGAGAGAAAAGACTCATCTGCTGCTTCACTCCCCAAATACCTAGAAAGTCCCCTGACTGGGGCTGGAACTTGGAGCCAGTAACTCAATCCAGGTCTCCTCTGTGGGTGACAGGAACCCAGTTTACTCATGCCCACCACTGCCTTCCAGGGTATTCATTAACAGGAAGCCAACGTCAGGAACTGAAACCAGGAATAAAATCCAGATACTCCTATTTAATCACTAGGCCAAATATCCTCCTGCTGAGCTCTGTTTTTTTAATTTGAAAATATTCTCTCTGGTACTTTTACATTATGAAATAAATTTAGTAACTTGTGATATGCCTTATTTTAAAATTGTTTTAAATAAAAAGAAAGTGGCATTTACTCAAAAGGATGTAAATGATTTATACCTTTTATTTCAAAACTTGGAATACTTACTGACATTCTGGGTGGTAAGTGGAAAGACAGACCTGATCAGGCTCCTTCATTTTAGAGAATCAGCTAAGGCAGGAGAGGGGGAGGGGTATAATACAGAGGAGAGGAGCAAGTGGAAGGAACCCAAGCTTTAGAAGACAATGTAGTGGAAGGGAAGAAACAAAGACGTTAGCAAGATTGGTATGGATGGTGTGAAATGGCCTTTCTACAAAGCACCTGAAATATTCAGTTCATTCACTAATTCGCAAAATACCAACTGATGCTGAAACTTGGAGGTAACAGCTGAGGGAGATGGTATTCACATTAGGGTTTGGCATGACAAAGATCTAGAAGAACACACAGGAACTCTGAGGCACAGAGAAACATGAGGAAATGCAACAAGGAAAGACCAAGTTTGGAAAGAGCTTTGAACTATTATTAGCTGTACGAGTACAAACCAGACCAGGCATATTCAAATTGGCAAAAGATAGGGAACACCATGGTTGATATTTCCATTACATTAAAATACATTTAAAACAGGCTGACCTTTTCCCATTCCCTTCAGTACAGTTGGTAACTAAAATTTAATTACAGTGTTTCGTATGAGAATAGTTAGTTCAAAGCAACCAGATTCAAATAATACATTTATTGTATATATTCTGTGAAAGCCTTAACCAAAGAAAAATAATAGTATTCTACTCAAGGAAAATATGTATTAAAGACAAAATCACATATCAATTTAATTTTTATAGCTAGATATGAATTGATACTGGTTTGATTACTTTTGGCAAATAGGCACATTTTTGTCTTTCCTTTCTCAAATACAGATGCTAATATGTAAGTGTTACTAATAGAGGCAACAACTTGTAGATAAATCATGTAATACTTTTGCAGATTTTTACTAAAAATTTTACACTCTGCTTTTATATTTCAACATTAAAAGTTCATGTTGAAGAGAATTTTCATTTAAATAATTGACTTCATATATTCTTATAAACTAGCCAGTTTTAATAATTATACTTTATTTAAAGTTTAAAGTGTTTGTTTTTAGAAAATATGGTTTTAGAAATAAGATTTGTTTCTTTTGAAATAGTAAGGGGCTGGTTTGTGGCACAGTGGATTAAGCTGCCTATTGGGATGCCTGCATTCTACACTGAAATAGAGGTTTGAGTCCTGGCTACTAAGTTTCTGATCCAACTTCCCTTCAATGGATCTAGGAATCAGGGGATGATGACTCAAGTACTCGCGTTCTCACTGCCCAGGTGGGAGACCCAGATGGATTTCCAGGTCCCTGGCTTGACCTGAGCTAGCCCTGGCTGTTGCAACCTTCTGGGGAGTAAACCAGCAGCAGATCTCTCCCTCTCTCTCTCTCTCTGTCTCTGACATTCTTCCTTCCAAATAAATACATGATTAAAAAAATAGAATTGTACTATGCTAGCACCATGATTTTCTTAACATTAAGAAGCAAAAATAATATTCTTTCTTTATAAGCCCCTTGCTGGCACTGAAAATGGTCTTAAAGTAGTTTTCAGTGAGAGATGGAGAAAGTTGAACTTTAATTTTCTCGACTGTAAATTTTTTACTAAGCAATGGAAACTTCGATCAGAAGTTTCACGGATGGTGAAAGTTAGAATAAAGCGACTTAGTAGTTAAAAGGATAAAATGCTGTGGAGTCAAGGCCTGTGATTTAAAGCAACCACTTGGGGGCAGTCATTTAGCCTAGCAGTTAACAAACTGGGTATCTATATCCAGCTCTGGCTCCTGACATCTGATGAAGATCCTGGGAGGCAGAGGTAACAGCTCAAGCAATTGAATTGCTGCCACAAACATTGGAGAACTGAGTTGTGTCCCCAGCTCCTGACTACAGCCTTGCTGAGCACTGCCTAGGTATTTGGGAGGGGAACCACCACATGGGAGTTCTCTCTCCCTCTCTCTCTCTCTCTCTCTCTCCCTGCTCTTTCCCTCTCAAATTTAAAAATTTTTTTGAAAACACTAGTTGGCAATTTTGTAAATTTAGGTCAATTGCTTATCATCTCTGTGCCTCAATTTCTCTAACAGGAGAATATAAAGATACTTCTTCTGGAAGATTGGTCACTAAATGAGTTCAGTTATGTCGAATTCTCAACAGGATGCCTGATGCATATTATAAGTTGAGAATTGTTAGCTCTTATATTGTTCCTAAATGATGTAGGTAAATACAGCCATCACATCACAGGTGTTGGACAAGCCCAGGCTGCCACTGCTTCTGATACAGCAGTGTATCTGGATCAACCCAAGCCTGGGACAAGCCAGGCTGCCTGGCTGGGTGATTGGCTGCTTTGTGACTTGCTGAATTCAGCTTTTCCACACCTCTCTTTCCTTATTTGACAGTGAGAGTTTAGACAAACGAATTTTTTAATTTCTTTTGTTTGTTTAAGCTTTTTAAGGAATTTATTGACTGATTAGGTTAAATGTGTGATAATTACAACACAATTCTCATCAAGTCTCATGTTAATGTGATATTAATACAAAGAGAACAGACTCAATGAAGCTCATAGGTAACAATTCTAAGAATATAATGATACTTTATTTCCTGCCTCCCTTTCTTTCTTTCTCTTCAGTTTTTGAGACAACATATTTTAGTTTACATTATAGTCAAATGTTTCATACTTGACTAAATAAAGTGTTCAACAACTAAAAAGTAAAAAGACCACTGTTTAGCAGGAGTATAGGCAGGGGCTTTAAACAATAATCAAATTAAAAGTTGTAGATTACACTCATATACAGTAAATTTCAAAACAATCACAGATTAGTAAAACTATAGTTGTATATCATTCTTAACCATTTGTTTAACAAAGGCATAAAACAAAAAAGTTTAGCAAAGCTATATTTACAGCAATACTGATAGACAAAGACATTTCTTTCTGGTTTTGTTTTGGTTTGGGTTTTTTTTTTCTCTTTTTTAATTTTAGCTCCCACATAAAATGGAGAACATGAGATATTTGTCTTTCCTGTCTGGCTTATTTCAATCAATATGATGTTCTCCAGTTGATTTCTTTTTAAAAATTTCTAACTTATTGATTTTCATTTTGTTTAAAAGAGAGAAAGAGGCAAAAAGATGTAGACCTTCCATCTGTGGTTCACTCCTAAATGTCCACAACAGCCAGGGATGCATCAGGGCTAAAACAGGAGCCAGGAACTTAAATGGATGACAGGGACCAAAGTACTTGAGCCATCACTGGCTGCCTCCAAGGATGCACCAGCAGGAAGGCTATGCTAAACACTCATGCCTAGACAAGGGCATTTCATTTCTATTGTTCTAATCCAATCCTAATAATCACTCATTCAATATTATTTTGAGAATAGGCCCGTGATATCAAATAGGAAGATATAGATTCACAAATTAAAGTAGTTCTCAAAAGATAGAACAAGGAGCTTACGGGAATTTATTGTGAGAAATTAATTTAATAACATTTTCTAGTATAAGAACAGATTATGATATAATTGAAAGAGTTCTCTGCTCCTCTTCCAATCCAGCTCTCTGCTATGGACTGGGAAAGCAGTGGAGGATGGCCCAAGTGCTTGGGCCCCTGCACCCGTGTGGGAGACCCAGAAGAAGCTCCTGGCTCCTGGCTTCAGATTGGCACAGCTCCAGCCATCGTGGCCAATTGGGGAGTGAACCAGTGGATGGAAGACCTCTCTCTCTCTCTCTCTCTGCCTCTCCTTCTCTCTGTGTGTAACTCTGACTTTCAAATAAATAAAATAAATCTTAAGAAAAAAAAAAAAAGGAAAGTAAACCTAACTTTGCTAATTGTGTAGTGGTATGCCACAAGTATACCAAAAACCAAAATCAAAACAGAGAAAAGGAAGAGCTGGTGAGAACATGGAGCAGCAAGAGTTTTCTATGAATGCTGAGGAGTGGATAAATAAGCAGTTACAGCCACTTTGGAAAGCTGTTTAGCAGTGTTAACTCAACTTGATCATACACATACCTAATAATTCAGCAGTTTTCACTCCTATGCTTATACCCAAAATAAATGCACACACATGCATACCAAATGACAATATCAATTATATTCACTGTAGTATTATGGATAATTGTTCCAAACTGTAAACAACCAAAATGCTCATCCACAATAAAATATTAAAATGAATAGACATACATAGTAATATTACTCAGCAATGAAAATGAAAAGTCTGAGCAATACATAAAAAAATAATACCTTGAGTGGAAATAGATACCATGTGTTCAAGTTCCATTTCTGTGAACTTAAAACTGACAAAAATGTATTCACAGTGTGTAAGTTCCAAGAGTGGTTACTCCTAGGGAAAAGGAGCCACAGGGCCCACGCTGTGGCATAGTTGGTAAAGCCACTGCCTACATCACTGGCATCCCCTATGGGCATCAGTTAAAGCCCAGGCTGCTCCACTTCGAATTCAGCTCCTTGTTAATGTGCCTAGGAAAGCAGTGAAAGACGACTCAGCTCATGGGAGACTCGAATGAAGCTCCTGGCTCCAGGCTTCAACCTGGCCCAGCCAGGGCTGTTGCTGCCATTTGGGGAGTAACTAGCAGCTGGAAGATCTCTCTGTGTGTCTCTTCCTCTCTCTTTTTCTGTAACTCTGCCTTTCAAATAAATGAATAAATCTTGTTTAAAAAATAATGGTTTTGGCCGGCGCCGCGGCTCACTAGGCTAATCCTCCACCTTGCAGCGCCGGCACACCGGGTTCTGGTCCCGGTCGGGGCGCCAGATTCTGTCCCGGTTGCCCCTCTTCCAGGCCAGCTCTCTGCTGTGGCCAGGGAGTGCAGTGGAGGATGGCCCAAGTCCTTGGGCCCTGCACCCCATGGGAGACCGGGAGAAGCACTTGGCTCCTGTCATCGCATTAGCGCGATGCGCCGGCTGTAGCGTGCCGGCCGCGGCGGCCATTGGAGGTTGAACCCACGGCAAAAGGGAAGACCTTTCTCTCTGTCTCTCTCTCTCACTGTCTACTCTGCCTGTCAAAAAAAAAAAAATGTAATAATGGTTTGAGAGTTTACCGGTATCTCTAGCTGGGCTAGCTGATCTCCCATCAGGGATGGGAAATATTTAAAAAAAAAAGAGGAAAGGGGGCTTTCCATTTCTCAAATATTTTTTTTAAAGATAAGTTTATTTTGGTGCAAAAAATTGTAGTCCATGGGTAGTTTTTTTTTAATAATACAAATTTTCCATGAACTTATACTCTTAGAGTTCAAAATTTTGTACCAAAATAAGAATTTTTAAATTCCATTTTCCATGAACTTTTTGGGAGCCTTCATATGTCCCAGGACTGATCTAGTAAATAGCAGACTGATTAGTTCCGTGGACTATATGGACTGGGCATGAAACAATGGGCCACGGGAAAAACCATGACTTTACTGCCATCACTCCATCATTTACTACCTGTAGAACTAATATACTCAATCTTTCTGATATTGTTTTCTTATTTCTAAAGGAGAAAATTGGAGTTCCCGTTGGTGTTCTTTCCGGATCTCCTTTATGTCGCATCTGAGCACCATCCCCCGTGCTGTATCCACTGGAATGACCCTCTTCACAGAACTGCCTGCAGTCTTGACAAAACCAAACGAACGAAAAGCCTCCAGCTTTCCTCAGAGATCTTAGCCAACGTCTTATAAGGATAGAAAGGGCCAGCTCCTTGTGTCAGAGGAATCCAGCTGTGGGGTGCTGTTCCTGCACAGCACTTTTCTGTGCGATTAGACAGAAGCTGATGACCAGTAGAGACGACTCCCCTGCTGAGTTTCTATTTCCTGTCTTGCTCTGCTTCCTTATGCACCCCCTTCTCCCTGGAGATACTCCCTCAGTAATCATTGGAAAATAACTTCCATTTCAGGCTTTACTTCTAGTTAGCTGAAGACAAAACTCCATCTAATATGAGAAAAAAAGGGACAAATATATACATATATGAAACATTTTATGAACTGTAGACTACTACAAAATTTTTAAATATGTAAAATTATAAAGCAAGTAAAGAGATCAGTGTTTTTATTCCTTTCTCCTAAAACTACCACCTTTTGGGAACTTGACTACTTGTCCCTTCTTTCTCAAATGTCAACATAAGAAACTAACAAATGCAGTCAGCCCTACTTATCTTTGGGTTCTCCATCCACAAATTCGACTAAACTCATTCAAAAATATCCAGGAAATATTGTGTCTGTATGAATATGTATAAACTTTTGTGTGCTGTTCTCCTAAACAATGTAGTATTACAATTTTCATGAAATTTACATTGTACTAAGTATTATAAATAATAAACGATTGAAAGTACACAGGAAGAAATGTGTCAATTACAGTACTATGTATTATGTAGATTATCAATACTGTGCCATTTTTTGTAAGGGGCATGAGCGTCTGCAAATTTTAGTATCCACTAGGAGTCCTGGAACCAATCCTACAATGATATGGAGGGATGACTGTACGTTTATAACTGGGTTACTAGGCCAGTGAGCCAAAGTCTTGTGGCCTTGAGATCATGAGTCATACAAGAGTCTGAAAAGAAAACACAGTGAATGTGATTAGACTGCCTTGGTTGTAGTGGCTTAGTCTGGGTGAATATATTTCACTAACTTAGAGGTATTTGATGCTTTTTTCCTTGAGTACCTCCAAAATAACTTTAATTATATTTTAGTTGTAAAGTTTTGAATTGAGAGTTTATTAAACATAATTGCTAATTTCCAGCATATTGTATATTGCACTTGCAGGTTAACTATTTTTAATCAAAATATTAGCATGGCAAATTTAATTTAGAGAAAATGTCTGCCAAAAAGCTTAGTTGGAAAAGCCAATTTTTGATTCTGAAACCGATAATCTAAAGTTGACTTTTCTATAGAAAAATAAACCACTGATTTTGCCTTTAAATTCCAAAAAAAAAAAAAACCCACACATGTAAATACATGTCTACTATTCTGAATTCTGACACACACAAGGAACTCATGGTTCTCGGGAGGCAGATACAGTCACAGGAGGCTAGGCATCAGTCTGTGACTAGACAAGAAAAGACACTTTCCATTCCACTGCTTTGCTTGATGCCTTCCTGCATTTAGCGTCTTGTGACACTCCCTCAGCATCAGGTCTCAAATAGTCCGTGTTGGGACTCTGAAGGTTTTCACACCCTGTGCCATCCTGCTTTCTGGTGAGTAAGGGGAAGGCAGAGGGCTCTGAGAATAGAACAGCAGGATTGGAGAAGTCACAGGTCATACGCAACCCTGACATGTCCGCTTTAAGCAAAATTCTGAACTTTAAGTGTTGTGCTCTGGGTGCCATCTGGAAGGCCTTCTTTTTTTTCCTAGGGCTGTGCCTATCACCACTGCAGCTCTGTGTCACCCTCGTTCAGCCAGGACTCCGGGACTCAGTAAGGCACCCCTACGCCAGCCTCCCAGGCAGAGTCCACAGAGAATATTTGGTACTCTTAGTTTCCTCTAACATTGGAGACCTTCTTTTTAAAAGCAGTTTCAGGTTCATGGCAAAATTGAGAGGAAGGTATAGAGATTTCCCATAGGCTTCTTGCCTCTACACATGCATAACCACCCCATTATCAATATTCCCCACCAAGGCCGGCGCCGCGGCTCACTAGGCTAATCCTCTGCCTTGCGGCGCCGGCACACTGGGTTCTAGTCCCGGTTGGGGTGCCGGATTCTGTCCCTGTTGCCCCTCTTCCAGGTCAGCTCTCTGCTATGGCCTGGGAAGGCAGTGGAGGATGGCCCAAGTGCTCGGGCCCTTCACCCCATGGGAGACCAGGAGAAGCACCTGGCTCCTGCCATCGGATCAGCAAGGTGCGCTGGCCGCAGCACGTCGGCTGCGGTGGCCATTGGAGGGTGAACCAATGGCAAAGGAAGACCTTTCTCTCTGTCTCTCTCTCTCTCACTGTTCACTCTGCCTGTCAAAAAAAAAAAAAATTTCCCCACCAAGATGGTACTTTTGTTATAACTGATGAACCTACATTGAAATGTCATCATCACCCAAAGTACAGTCGTGCTTTACAATAGAGATCACTCTTGATGTTGCGTATTCTAGGGATTTGAAAATGTATAATGACACATATCATTAGGATATAGTATTTTTATTTTAGGATTTTCATTGCCCTAAAAATTCTGTGCTCTACATTTTAATCCCTCCCCTGCCCCTTAACTCCTGCAAGCCACTCATATTTTATAGTTTCCATACTCTAACCTCTTCTAGAACATTGTATAGTCGGGATCATACAGTCCATAGCGTCTCTCACTACATAATGTTTCTTCGTGTCTTTTCATGGTTTGAGAGCCATTTCTTTTTAAAGCTAAGTAATATTTCATTGTCTGGATATACTATAGTTTATTTATTCATTCGCTTACTGAAGGGCTCCTTGGTTTCTTCCAAATTTTGGCAGTTGCAAATAAATCCTCTTTATTACTTACCATATTTTGGTGGCCTATGACAGAAATTCAACCTAACTTTGGTATAAAGTATTTATGAACCCCAAGGGCCGTCATTTGGCTGTGCCTGAGGAACATAAATGGTGAAGGAATGGGGTCATCTGACCATGAAACCACATCTTACCAGTTCCTGGGGTGGTAAGTGCATTGTGAAGGACGCAGAAGAAGAGTTTGAAGTGACATGAGAAGTAATACAGTATTTTCATTGCATCCCTTCAGCACATGATCTGGTCATTTTTCTTGCACCATCAGCCTTCTAATCCAAGTGGTTTGCTATGTCACCAGCAGACACTCCCAGTGCTCTCACCCACAGCCTCTCTGACCTTCCCCTTTGCATGCACAGCAGTCCTGTTTGCTTTCACTTGCATCTCAGAACAATGTTCTTAGGTCTCCGGGGCCTTTGCCTGCATGTGGGGAGAGTTGGAAGTGCCTAGTAATTCACATCTCCAGAAGTAGTCTTCACCAGTGACTTATGGGGTTATACAAGGGTATTTCAAAAAGTTTCTGGAAAATGGAATTTTAATTTGGTGAGACATTCTTAAAAATGCATGGTCTTTTCATAATATGCCTTTGCCATGAACATTTTAAGACTTCAGGTGCCTGGTCCATAATGGGAACAGTTCTGAGGTGACTTGTGTCTCCAGATACCCTTCATGTGATTGAGCCAAAGTCCCCATGTTTGTGGATCTTTCCTGGACATCTCCCACTTGATTGGCTTCCTGCCCTTCCCTGTCACTTTGCCTACTTCCCTACTTGTTTCTCCTTGAAATGTTCTTTAATAAATTATAGGAGTCTTTATCTCAGGATTTACATATGGAAATCCAACCTTGGATACCTGACTATCCATTTTGATTATCTACATAGTAGGTATATTTAGCAGAATAGAAATTTTCCATTCAGGCCATGAGTGAGGAAAGTAAAATAAAATTTGACCCTGAGAATTAAGTCAAGAAATTTTATATTTTAAGGTATATGTATTAGGGTATGTGTGTGTGTGCATGTACATATGAGATAAACAAAAAAGTCAGAGATGGTTATATTAAAAAGACATTCGTTCATGCTATTTAGCACAACTTATGAACTTGAATTAAAAAAAAAGAAAAATAGGGGCTGGTGCTGTGGCGCAGGAGGTTAAAGCCCTGGCCTGAAGCACCAGCATCCCATATGGGTGCCAGTTCTAATCCCATATGGGCACCGGTTCTTGTCCTGGCTGTTCCTCTTCCAATCCAGCTCTCTGCTATGGCCTGGGAAAGCAGTAGAGGATGGCCCAAGTCCTTGGGCTCCTGTACCCACTTGGAAGACCCAGAAGAAACTCCTGGCTCCTGGCTTCAGATCAGTGCAGCTCCGGCCATTGCGACCATCTGGGGAGTGAACCAGCGGATGGAAGACCTCTCTCTCTGTCTCTACCTCTCTCTGTAACACTTTCAAATAAATAAAATAAATCTTAAAAAAAAAAAAAAAACACTGTAGGTATCAGTTAAGGTTGAAAACAGAACAAATGTGAGTGTGTGCATGTGTGTATGCACTTTAAAAGATTTGTGGGGGAGGGGGATAAAGATAGCACCCTGAGATGAGATTCGGGAGGTAAACAGTTGTCATCAGCCTCACTAGAAATCCTGTTCTTTTTGAATGGGTGATATTATGCTACCTATTTGCTGCCAGAATTCTTCTTATTCCTATATGAAAGTCTCCTGCTACCATATCCAACAGTCAGTCTAGCACTGGATGTGGTGATGTGGTGATGCTTCTCCTTTGTCTTGGAATTGAAGTGATTCAGCTGTTTTTGTTACAAGGGGAATCCTCTGCCAATGAAAGAGCACTTGGTGTTATTGGGCCTTGGCCTTCCTATCTACTATGACGGCCTCTCATTGCCTCCTGCTACCCCACCTTCATGCTTCTCTTGAAAGCCATCATGAATGGCATCTTGCTCTTCCTGTGTGGCTCAGAGCTGCTGCCTGATCTGCTTGTCCTGGCTACTCTCTGCACTGTGGACAGGATTTCAAGTACACAAATTTCAGCCGGCAGCCCAGCAAGCTGACACCACGTGTGATTCTGGGGCTTTAGCTACACCAGGGAGAAGTGGTGAGTCATATGGTCCTGGAAAAGATCTTACAGGTTTTCTTCAGTACAGAGATTTGGGCAACTGTCCCAGCATAAGGCCAGTGGGCACCGTAGTCTGCACCAGGGCCATCAGCCCAGGAGAGTCTTAAATGCTACAATTTAGGGAGTGACAAGGACAGCACCATCCTGGCCTTTCTCAGAACAGCACACTGCGGACTTCAAGTTCTCTTTGATCATCATGCCCAGAGCATCGTATATGGACCATTGTAGGCTCCTTCCAGAAGGACCCGAGCTGCATGCCTCCTGTGTGTGCTGTGCCCCATGCTGATGGATTTGCAGAGTGATGCAGAGCCTCTGACCCTGTTCCTCCTGAACTGTTTTAAGTAGTTCACAGTGCCATTTGTCTATGCTGATCATGAAACAAACATGATTTTACATGAAATATGTCTTTTCTGTGGTGGGAAAATCAAAGATGTAAGGAATGGGCTTACAAGATAGTGGAAGCTAGTATGTCTAACATAAGTGGGGCAAGGTGGGGCAAGGCCAGCTGACTGGAATCCCAGGCAGGAATTGCGGCTGTAGGCTTGAAGCAGAATTTCTTTCCCCTTTGCAGACTTCGGCTTTTGCTGTTAAGGTTGTCAACTGATTCAGTGAGGCTGATTCATACTACTATTATGATTTATTTTTGCTCTGTTTCTTAAAATTTTAATTAACACATAGTAATTGAACATACTACTGAGATTCAAAGCATTTTTTTTAAATATTTATTTACTAATTTACTCATTGCACACACGCACACACACACAAAGAGGGAGAGAGAGAGATTGAGAGAGTGATTTTCCATCCACTGGTTCACTCCCCAAATGGCCACAACAGCTGCTGATAAGCCAGGAGCCAGGAACTCCATCTGGGTTTCCCATGTGGGTGGCAGGGGCCTAAGTGCATGGAGCATCTTTAACTGCCTTCCCAGGCACATCAGCAAGGGGGTGGCTTGGAAACAGAGCAGCTGGGACTAGAAATGGCCCTTATGTGGGATGCTGAAGTTGTAAGCAGGGATTTAAACTGCTTTTCCACAATGCTGGCTCCACACTGTAATGTCTTAACGCAATGCACACCTATTGAATAGGGGTAATCAGCACTTACAAATACTTATCATTTCTTTGTTTGGAGACTTTGAGCTCCTCTCTTCTGCAAATATATATTGGGTTATTGTGAAATATAAATATCCCACTGTGCTGTACAGCACTAGAACTTATTACTCCTATCTAACTGCATTTTGGTACTGTGATCCAACCTCCCTCTTTGCCCTTCCTCTCTACCCTGCCTAGCTTCTAAGAATCACTAAACTGCTCTCTTCTGGTTTGGATCAGCATTTCTAGCGTTCATGTATGACATAGAACATCTGATGCTTGTTTTTCTGTGACTGACAATTCCTGTATCATGCCTTCCAGTTCCAACCATTTTGCAACAAGTAAGAATTTTATTCCCTTTTTTATCTTTTGATTTTTTAGAAAAGATTTATTTATTTATTTGAAAGCCAGAGAGAGAGAGAGAGAGAGAGAATCTTCCAGCTGCTGGTTCACTCTGCAGATGGCTACGATGGCTGTGGCTAGACTAGGCCGAAGCCAGGAGCCAGGATCTTGATCCGAGTCTCCCAGGTAGGTAGTAGGGGCCCAAGCACTTGGGACATATTCTGCTGTCTTTCTCAATCCTTTAGCAAGGAATTGGATCAGAAATGGAGCAACCAGTGCATATGGGGTGCCAGTATTGCAGGTGGGGACTTCACCTGCTATGCCACAATGCTGGCCCCAATTTTATTCTTTTCTTTAAAAACAAAATTATTTCATTGTTTCGTGTTTGACAGGTAGAAACAGAGACAGACATTTAGAGAGATCTTTCATCCACTCTGTGCTATATCCAGCTATGAGCCAGTCCAAAGCCAGGATCCCAGAACTCACTGCAGATTTCCTACATGGGCAGCAGGGACTCAAGAACTTGTGTCATCTGCTACTATCTCCTAGGGTAGGCATAAGCAGGAAACTGGAATCAGAAGCAAAGCATGGACTCAAACCCAGGCACCCTGACAAGCATACAAAGCAGCTGAATATTATGGTTGAATAATATTCCCTTGAGTGTACATGCCACATTTTCTTTTTCTTTTCTGTTCAGGGACACTTGGGTTGATTCCGTATCTTAGCTATTGAGAATAGTGCTACAATACACATAGAGGGGTAGCTATCTCTTTGATATGCTGATTTCATTTCCTTTGGCTATATAGCCAGAAATAGGATAGTTGAATCATACAGCAGATATCTATTTCTTAAGTTTTTGAGGAATTGCCATAAAATTCTCTACAGTGGTTGTATTCATTTACATGTCCACCAGCAGTGTGTAAGAGTTCTCTTCATTTGGAGTGGCCCATGTGGAGTTTTAAAAACAAAACGTGGGGCCAGCATCATGGCATAGCAGGTTAAACCGATTCTTGCCCCATCTGCTCCAGTTTGGATCCAGCTCCCTGTTAATGCACCTGAGAAAGCACTGAAGGATGACACAAGTGATTTGAGCCTCTGCACCCACTTGGAAGACCTGGAAGAAGTTCCTGGTTCCTGGCTTTGGCCTGGCTGAGCCCAAGCTATTTCAGTCATTTGGAGAGTGGACTTGCAGATGGAAGACTCTCTCTCTCTTTCTCTCAACTCTGCCTCTCAATAAATAAATCTTTCTGGAAAGTTTTTCTTTTCTCTACATAATTGCCAGCATTTGTTACATCTGCTTTTCTGGATAACAGACATTCTGAAGGGTATGAGATGATATCTCACTGTGGTTTCTATTTTCATTTCACTGATGAACATTTTTTTCATACACTTGGTCATTTGCATGTCTTCTTTTGAGAAATGTCTATTCATGTAATCTACTCACTTTTGAATTAGATTATTTTGGTTTTTTTGTTCACTTTTTTAAGTTCCTTGAATTAATCCCTTGTCAGGTGAATAGTTTGCAAATATTTACTTCCATTCTTTGGATTACTTCATCAGTCTGTTGATTATTTTCTTGGATGTGTAAAGCTTCTTAACTTAATATAATCTCATTTGTCTGTTTTTGCTTTTGTTTCTTGTACTTTTGAAGCCTTATCTAAAGAATCATTACCTACTCCAAAATCTTAAAGTCTTTCCCAAGGTTTTTTTCTAGTTGTTGCATGGTTTTAGGTCTTACATTTAGCTCTTTGGTCCATTTTTGAATGGATTTGGTCTTTCTATCCATGGATGTATAATTTTTCAGCACCATTTATTAAAGAGGCCATTCTTTCTCCAATGTATGTCTTTGGTGACTTTGTTGAACAATGAATTGTCTATATAAATGTAAATTTATTTTGGGGATCTCTATCCTGTTTCATTGATCTATGTGCCAGTTTTTATGGCAGTATTGTGTTGTCTTGGTGACAGTAGCCCTGTAGTATGCCTTGAGACCAAGTATGTGATGCCTACTACTTTCTTCTTTTCTTACAAGATTGGTTTCCCTATCTGGGTTTTTCTAAGCTTCCAAATTAATTTTAGTTTTTTTTTTCTTTTTGTGAAGAAAACCATTGATTTTTTTTTTTGTGGAGACTGCACTGAATCTTTAAATTGCTTTGAGTACAATGGGCACTACAGCATTATTAATCTTTCCAACTCATGAAAATGCAAAATATTTCCATTTTGGGTGTCTTTTTCAACCTCTTTCATCAGTGTTTAATAATTTTCATTGTAGAGGCCTTTTGGCTCCTTGGTTAAAGTTGTTCTTAGGTCTTTTCTTTATTTTGTAGCTCCTGTGCATGCAATTGAATTCTTGATTTCTTTCTCAGCAAGTTGGTTATTGGATTATAAAAAATGCTTCTTAGTTTTGTATGCTGTTTATGTACTCCACAATTTTGCTAAAAATTCATTTGACGAGTTTTAGAAGTTTTTTGTTGAGTATTTAGACTTTTCTGTATATAATCATGTCATCTGCAAACAGAGATAATCTTACATCATCCTTTCCTATTTATATGCCTTAAATTTTTTTCTCTTGCCTGATTGCTATGGGTACAACTTCCAGTACTGTGTTAAATAAAAGTGGTGAAAGTGGGCATTCTTGTCTTCTTTCAGGTCTGAGGAGAAACGTTTCCGGCTTTTCTCTGCTCAGCATGATGTTGGCCGTGGGTCTGTCCTACTTATCCTTTATTACATTGCAGTATATTTCTTCTATATCTAATTTGTTGAGGGTTTTTATCATGAAGGGATTTTGAATTTTATCAAATGCCTTTTGTGCATCTATTGAAATGATCATATGGTTTATGCTGTTTGTGTTTGGGTGGTTTTCTGTATTGATATTGATAATATTTGATTCTTTTTCTCTTTTGTGTATCTGATTTGCTAGTGGGATTTGTTCATTGTTTTTTGTGATGATAGTTATCTTCCTTTTGCTTTTAGGTGTAGGACTCCCTTAAACTTACCTTGGAAGCCTAGTCTGGTGATCATGAATTTCTTCAGCTTCTGCTTTTCTTTGAAAAATCTTTATTTCTTTTCCATTTTTCACAGACAGCTTGGTGTGTATGTTCTCTGTGTCTGTGCAGTGTTCTCTGTTACACACATTTTTCTTTTGGAAACTTGAATATATTTTGGTTTCTCAAAAACTTTTATTTATTTACTTGAAAGGCAAAGACATAGGGTGACAGAGACCGACAGACAGAAATTGTCCAACTGCTGATTTGGTTCGCAAATGCCTGCAACAGCCAGGCTGGCCAGGCCAGTGCCAGGAGCCTGGCCTCCCTTATGGATGGCAAGAACTAAAGTACTTGAGCCATTCACTACCTGCTGCCTTCCAGGAGGCACAATAGCAGGAAGCTGGAATTGGGACAGAGTTGAGACTTGAACCCAGGGACTTTGATATGGGACATAAGGATCCCAAGTGGTGTCTTAAATGCCACACCCTGTTCTTAATGTGACTTGATGATTTTCTTTTGCTGTTATTAGGATTCTCTCTTTTTCTTAGACTTTTGACAGTTTGATTTTAATATGTCCTAGAGAAACTTTCGGCTAAATCTACTTGGGGTCCTTTGAGTATCCTAGGCTTATTTGTCCAGATCTTTGACAATATTTGAGATGTTTTCAGCTGTTATTTCACTGAATAGATTTTCTATGCCTTTTCCCTTTTCTCCTCCTTCAACTACACTAATGATTCAAATATTTGTTCATTTAATATGCCTATAAATCTCTAGGGCTTTCTTGACAGTTTTGGATTTTTTTTTCTTTTTAATCTGACTGGGTTATTTCAAAATATCTGTCTTCAAGTACAATTTCTTTCTTCTGTTTTGATTTAGTGTGTTGTTGAGGTTCTCAACTGTGTCTTTTATTTGACTTATTGAGTTTTTCAGCTACAAACTTTCTTTTTTGGCTTTTTAAAATGATCTCTACCACTTTGCTAAATTTCTTATTCATATAAATAATTGTTTTCCAATTTTTTGAAATGTGCACCTGATTTTTTTGTATCTCATGAACTCTTAGAAAAATTAGAAAAATTTTTTTGAAATTTTTTCCAGGCATTTCATCAATTTTATTTTCTTTGGGAGGCATTACTCTTTGGAGGCAATATATTATCTTATTTGTTCATATTTCCAGTGTCTCTATGTTGGTATTTGCACATCTAGCAGATTTGTTTTCTTTTCTTGTTTTATAAAGTAGCTTTCATAGTAAGAGACATTCTCCTGAAGATGTTACCTAGGGTGTCAGTTTGGTGTGCTCTGCTGGCTTGGATTCTAATTGTGCCATAATGTAGTCTCCATACAGATTCTTTATCTATAATTGACGCCTTTGGGTGTGTAGTATGGCATGGGTGCAGAAAGCCTATGTGTTTCCGGACACCTTCTGGGGGTGTGGATGTTCTAGTGGCCCAGGGCTGACCTCACCTCTGGGCTCCAGTGACTGTGATGCAGTGTGTGTGCAGTGACAGGAATGTGTATTTCAATCTGCACATGGTGCAGAGCCAGGAGTGGGGCCACTTTGCAGTGTAGTGTGGTTGGATTTGGTCTCAAAATGGCCCTGTGCAGTAATAGCCTGGTGGATGGAATCTGGTTTCCCCCCCGGGACACTGCCATGTACACATTTCCTAACAGCTCTCCCTATTGCACCTGTTACTTGAAGGTTGCAGGATTCACCAGCAGCAAAAAATTCAGTTGTTCATGGTGTCAGTGGGGGTTGTTGGGCGCCTAGAGTTTACCTTTTTCCTATCACTTGACCATCTTGGGTTAAACCTAGGCTCAAACCAGTTTATCTAGACTAGGGCAATGAGAAACCTGATGCTAGATACTTTGTTCCCTTCTTTACCCATCCATCTGGAGTCTCTGTGTGCCACAGTTTTTCTATTTCATCCATACTGCTCTCCAGTACTTTCCTTCAAGTCTTCCGGTGACTAACAGGTGTTTATTTTGTTCTTTTCCTCTGTCACTGGTATTCCTTTGTGGAAGAGAAGAGCAGCTGGTGCCTCTAGTCAACCATCTTTGGTATTGTTCTACTTACACTATTGAGCACAATCTCCTTTACTTAAAGTCCATGGATTGTAGGTTTTAATCACACCTGCAAAATACCTTCACAGTAACACCTGGACTTTATTAAATAATTGGCTCCCCAAGTTGACACATGACACAAGCCATAATACTGCTGAACTAACAAAATAAGAGAAAAAACATGTCTCACTATGTCAAAATACTACTAAAACATGACATTCACAGAAACTGCTTCATACTTATGCAGATAATAATGTTTACATATTACTAAACTGGTCATATTATCTTCTTTTTAAAAAATTTTTATTTATTTTAATTTTCTTTTTTTTAGATTTTTTATTTATTTATTTGAGAGGTAGAGTTACAGACAGTGAAAGAGAGAGACAGAGAGAAAGGTCTTCCTTCCACTGGTTCACCCTCAAAATGGCCGCAACGGCCGGAGCTGTGCCGATCTGAAGCCAGGAGCCAGGAGTTTCTTCCTGGTCTCCGATGTGGATGCAGGGGCCCAAATACCTGGGCCATCCTCCACTGCCCTCCTAGGCCACAGCAGAAAGCTCAACTGGAAGAGGGGCAACTGGGACTAGAACCCAGCGCCCATATGGGATGTCGGCACCACAAGTGGAGGATTAACCTAGTGTGCCATGGTGCCGGCCCCCTTATTAACTTCTTATAAAAGGTCATGACTCACTCTATGTGTGTACATATGTGTGTGTATATATATATGTATACTTATATATTTTCATCTGTGCACATACGCTGCCTGTAGTTAGTCCTTCTGCTTGTAGCTAAGACATATTAAGGGGGGCATTTTCCCTAGTCTAGTTTGTATAATATTAATAACTATCAACTATTGCCCCAACACTACCTACCCACAGAGGCACTGGACTGTTAAGGGTAAAGGAGAAGCTAAATCTTAGCCTGTGAGGGAGCCAGGGAGATTACAACAAATAATAATGACAGCCAGGAATCTGACACAAGATTTCAGGGCTTCAGGAAAGATACAATAATATCACAACCCAGTCCAAGTATAGTGTATCAGATTTATATCAGTAGAGGCCTTGCAACAGGGCTAGAAGAGGCTTAATCCAATACACAGATCAGGAGCCATGGTAATTCCATGTCTGTCTTGGTATGTGATGCAGAGAGAAGTCGTGTGCCTTAGTCACTGGGTATCACAGTACACTGCAGGCCTAGATGGTTAAATGGGTTATTTAGAAATGTTGATTATCATTATTATCCTTTTATTTATTTATTTATTTAATTTTTTGACAGGCAGAGTTAGACAGTGAGAGAGAGAGACAGAGAGAAAGGTCTTCCTTCCATTGGTTCACCCCCAAAATGGCCACTACGGCCAGTGCGCTGAGCCAAATCAAAGCCAGGAGCCAGGTGCTTCCTCCTGGTCTCCCATGCGGATGCAGGGCCCAAGGACTTGGGCCATCCTCCACTGCTTTCCCCAGCCACAGCAGAGAGCTGGACTTGAAGAGGAGCACCAGGACAGAATCCAGCGCCCCAACCGGGACTAGAAGCTGGGGTGCCGGTGCAGCAGGCGGAGGATCAGCCAAGTGAGCAGCGGCACCGGCCTCATTATTATCCTTTTATAAGTGTTTATTCTCCCTCTAATGTTGGACATATGGGAGGATCATGTACCTTTGGCCCCCTTGAAATAATGTGTGGCCAAAGGATGAGTTTAGGCCAAAGAAATGTGAGTTTAGTTATTCATGATTTTCACTTCCAGGCAATAGCATCCAATTGCTGGGGCTCACCTCTCCAGTCCTCTCCTCCCTGCTGGGTGACTGTGGAAGCCTGTGTTGGTATTTGTGCTCTCTGATTGTAGCAGGCTGGAATGCTGAGTCAGCACACTGAGGCTCCATGTCCTGGAGTTCTGCCCAGAACTGCAAAGGACTTCAAACTTTGCTAAGTTCCTGAGAATTTCAGATTTCACTGCAGCAGACTATATAACCTCCTGATGGTGACAGGGAACTAGGCATGGAAAATATTCAATTAATAGCTCCAAAACATACCAAGACTTCCTACTTAGAATATCTGTGTGTGTGTCTCTCCCTCTTTCACTAGCTATACTGATTTACTCTTTTCATTTTTGGAATGGGTGAGCTATAGAGATAGTAAGGATGAGGAATGATAGGAGCATAATATAGGCATTTTCTGAATGAAGTAAAAGATTCCCATAGGCACCAGAATCAGAAGGCATCACCTACTGAAAATCTACTGAGAGTGAAGTAATAAACCTAATTGCTCCTTTTATCTTCTATATGATTGAGAGAGGGTCTTACGAAAAATCATATAGTACGGGACATAATACTGAACCCAACTGTAGAGCACAGAGCTTATTGTAAGGATATTGAGAGATCTTACATAACCAGAAAAAAAAAAAGGTAAACAATCAGACCTTAGCAAAGGCAAAAAGGAACACAGATTTTGGATATTCTCCCTGCTCTTACCACACCTAACTGACATATTGCTCCCCTGACTGGAATGGCATCATCTGTTTATATACTTTGCACATGAGTCATGTGCCAGTGAACACCTCAGTCCCAACCTGCAGTGTCTTTCCTTTGACTATCACCTTCCTTTTGAATTGCAAAGGTCAAGCTCTTCACAGAGAACATCTGATGAGCTTAGCTTGCTTCTTCAATATAGGTCAAGGGAGTTAAAGATAATAGGTCCTTGCATGGCCTCAGGCTAGATGTTGGCCCAAGTTGGTCCACAAGTGATGGCAGTGGCTGAGGCTGTGACCTGATTATCTCACTTAGGGGAGGTGACTGGGGCATCATACTTAAAACAGGGGGGAGGTGGCAAGTGGTTGGCCAGATGGGCATTTTAAGGCACGTCTACCATGAAATGAAACTCTTTTGAGGGACAGCTTTTAAACAACCACAACCCAAATTTTGCTCACTTCCTCCCTGAAAATTGCTGATGTCTGGCCTAACTTATCACCAGGGAATAGCTTAGATGTTGCAAACAATTGAACCCTTTGTGTGTTTGGAGAAAGAGGAAATATGAGTAATACTATGCCCTCCCCTGGATTTACACCAGTGATTATTCTTACAGTGAGAAAACACACCTCATGCTAAAAACTAAACTCTTGAATTCCCGTTCCATGTCTCATCCTGAGTCAACTGCCTTTATTCTGTAAACATTGATTTGGGAACTTTAAAAACCTTAACATGAAAGCTTGATTTTCCCACAAATATTTTCAAGTGCATATTTCAACTGTTGAGAAAAATCAGAAAACACTTACCCAGATACCATTGTAATCAAATATTTAGTATTTCAACATACATTATTTAGCCCCTAGTATGTGCTGGGCATGACATAGACTGGAATTTAGTCTCGTTTCATATAACCTAGTTGCAGGGAAACAGACAAATACAGTATGCACACACACACTTACAAACATCCAAAGCCAAATAATTATAAATAGGAAAAGGAACTGAATCAGTATGAAGAAGTAGAGAGTGATGAGGTGGTACTTTAGGTTAGAATATAAGACAATTTCATTAAGATCACCAATAATTTCCCCTTTTGTCAAAACCAATAACCAGTTCTATTATTATTGTACCCAACCTATCAGCATGGTTTGCTTCATTTGTTTGGCTTCAGAGACTGAGCCTTCCTGAGGCACAAGCTGCTCCTTTCAGTTGGCTTCACTGATCCCTCATTTTCTACCTACTCAGAAACTGAAACCCAGCACAACTTTGCCCTGAACCTGCAGCTGTAGACACCAGACTTGAAAAACACTCTCTGTCAAGTCCAGGCTCATAAGTTCAACTGCCAACATGCCATCTCCACTCCCACCTACAACAGGAGCCTCAACAGGGACGTACTGAAAACCAGTTTTAGATCTTCTCAATAAAACATGCTCTCCACTCCTAGTGTCCCGTGTTCATAAACGGTTACACCCATCTTCAATGGCAAAGACCCAGAACTTCGAAGTTTATCTTGACTCTTCTTTTCAATTCTTCTGCATCCTACATCCAATCCATCAGCAAACACTTTTAATTCTACTTTAAAAGCAGATTTGGAGTTGGATGCATCTCACCACACCCTGCTAAATGACATAATCCAAACCACTTTAGTTCTCCCTTGGATTATACCATAATCTTTTCAGTGGTCTTCACATTTTACCCCTTGTTCCTTTTTACCAGTACATACAGTCAATTCTTACAAAAACAGAATAAATAAAAAACAAAAAGAAAAACCAAATCCCCAACCTCCACAATTCTTATAAAAGAATCAACACTAAAAAGCCAAACAAACAAAAAACAAAAAAACATTCAGTCAGACCATACCACTTTCCTGATAAAATTCCTGATTTTGCCCAGAGCAAAAATCAGTTTTTCCTCTCTGTAAGGACCTACATAATGTGGATTTCCATGATCTCCCTGACCTTATCTTGTACCATTCTTTCTAGTTCATTTTGCTCCAGCTGCGCTGGCCTCCTCTAACACAGTCCATAGAAAATGTCAACCAGACTCTTACCTCAGGGCATTTGCATATGCAGTTCCTTTCAGCCAGAACTCTTTTCTTCTGTATAGCTGCATGGATATCACTGCATTTGAATATCTGTTCTAATTTCAACTGTTTGGAGAAGCCTTTGCTGTATGATCTCTCTATCTCCCCATCACTTATATCTCCCATGGTGCTTTTTCCCCATCACTTCTTTCAGTGGCTTTCCCACTGTGTATTGTGTTGATGCTTACCACTTAGTTCCCTGATGTCATAGATGCATGTATGTGTAATTGTTCTATTTTTTTTTTAACAGGCAGAGTGGACAGTGAGAGAGAGAGACAGAGAGAAAGGTCTTCCTTTTCTGTTGGTTCACCCCGCAATGGCCACTGCCGCTGGCGCACTGCGCTGATCCGAAGCCAGGAGCCAGGTGCTTCTCCTGGTCTCCCATGGGGTGCAGGGCCCAAGGACTTGGGCCATCCTCCACTGCACTCCCGGGCCACAGCAGAGAGCTGGCCTGGAAGAGGAGCAACCGGGACTAGAACCTGGGGTGCTGGCACCGCAGGCAGAGGATTAGCCTATTGAGCCACGGCACTGGCCTATTGTTCTTAATTGTTCTTTTCTACCTTTTTTTCTCATTAGAAGGTAAGTTTTATGAGGGTAGAGTCTTGTGTTGTTTTTTTTTTTTTCATGTTATATATCTTAGTGCTTGATATGTACAGGTCTTCAATAAATACCCATTGGACATGCTTTCCACTAGCCGGGAGTACTAGTAAGACAAAATCTCAATAATCAGAAACAAATGGAATGATTACTGGTTTAAGCACAAGATTTATTTTAATAGCAGAATATTTATTGCAAATTCATGAATTTTTAATCCATAATGGGCAAAATCTACTTCCAATAAAGGTAATTCTCTGCAGGCTTTGATGATTGAAACTCATTTCCAATTACTTTATTGATTCTTTATATGCAAATGCACTTTTAAAAGCCATTAAAGCCTTTCTTCTAAATTGACCAACCAGGTCCCCTACAATTTGGTAATAACTATAGTTTGATTAAGAAGCCTATTGTTGTTATTGTTGAAGAGTTCTCAAAACACTGCATATGTAAAGGTCAGGTCCTTTTAGGTCAAATACTCTGAGAGTTTAAAAAAAGCCAGAATGCAAAGCATTACAGCATGTATATAACTTGGAGTTTTCAATTTACAGTTATTTTGAATGTAAACATTTTTTTCCTTGGCACCAAGGATCTATTTATGATTTCAAAATCTGTAATGAAATTAGATTTCACAGTGTCTAGGAGAAAGGTCTAAAACCGTTTTCTGCAGTATGGCTATATGATATGTATGAGGGAGTTTAAGAAAGTTGATGGAAAAATGGAATTAAAAGGTCAGTCTGGGGTTGGTAGTTTGGCCCAGCTGGTAAGATGCTGATTAAGATGATGGTATCCCACTCTGGGGTACGTGGATTCCACTCCTGCCTTGGGCTTTAATTCCAGCTTGCTGCTGATCTGCATTTTGGGAAGCAGCCAGTGACAGACAGCTCAAGTAAATGGGTTCCTAGCTACCTTTGTAGGACACCTGGGTGGAGTTCCCCATTCCTGGCTTTGGCTTGGCCCACTCCTGTCCATTTTGGCCATTTGTGAAACAAGCCAGACAATGGGAGCTCACTCGCTCTCTCTGCCCTTCAAATAAATCAATAAAAAATTTAAACTAAATAAATAAAAGGTAAATTTATTTTGGTGCAAAATTTTTTGAAATCCATACATATGAGTGTGTGTGGGGGGGTCTTCAAAAAGTGCATGGGAAATGTGTATTATAAAAAAATTATGTGGATTCCATTTTTTTACACCAAAATAAAATTTTTTATTTTCCCACGGTTCTGAAGTATCCTCATATATATGTGTGTAATTATTATTTTGTGGGTGGTCGCATTGAAATTTTTCTGAGAGAAGGGTTGGTGGTATTTAGCCCAGTGCTTCATATCATGGATATCAACACATGTTAAACTCAACAAAATTAGATGAGCAACTACTCTGGGCCCAGGAGTGAGATATGAAATCAATACACAAATATGAATATTTATTAAATTAAATGAATTATCATAATTTTATATTATGTAAAATATATCTCTGCATGTTGAAGTTAGCACAGAATTCCATAAGTCATAATTACTGTTGAAAATTTAGCACAGAATTCCATAAGTCATAATTACTGTTGAAAAATTAAGTTTTTTCCTGAATACCTCTGGCACTAAGTTTTTTAAAAACCTATCAGGGCCAGCACTGTGGTGTAGTTCATATAACCACCTCCTGCAGTGCCAGCATCACATGTGGGCACCGGTTCTAGTCTTGGCTGCTCTACTTCTGATCCAGTTCTCTGTTATGGCCTGGGAAGCAGGAGAAGATGGCCTCTGCCCCTGTGTGGGAGTCCTGGAAGAAGTTCCTGGCTCCTGGCTTTGGATCAGCACCGCTCTGGCCTTCATGGCTATCTGGGGAATGAACCAGCAGATGGAAGCCCTCTCTCTTTCTGCTTCTGCCCCTCAGTAACTCTGCCCTCAAATAAATAAATAAATCTAAAAAAAAAAATATGTCACAGGAGGTAGCTTTAAGATACTAAATCACTCTCAAACATATTTATGGTCCTAACAGGGCTGGATCTCTACTTCCGTATTGTGTTTCAACAACCCAACTGAGAATAGATCAAGGATACTATCACCTACCATCAACTCCTTAGAACAAAATACCTGCCGCAAAAAAAGTCATAATCAAAAGTCATTATTCCACTCTTAATGTCCAAGTGACTCATTCAAGCACCAAAGTCCAGAATTTCAAAAGCAGTTTATTTTCAATACAAGACATAAAACACAGTATCTTTCTTTCTTTTCTATTTCACTTATTTATTTAATTAAATGCCTCTGAATCTGACATTGTACTTAATAGCAATTCAAAATTTTTTTTTCATTTACTAAGATTTGCATCAATGGAAATAAACTCTGTGAAGCATTTAAATATACATGACTTCAAATCCACAAAATGTTGTTTCTCTCCCCACATACTTTATTATTAGTTTTGATGAAATTAATAGTCAATTACTTTGTGTTTTCCAGGAACAAGAGCAAATAGTACCTTACACTTACATGCCAGCAAAGACAATATGCTTATAAATCTTATATAACAAGATGCTGAGATCCTTGAATGAACTAAACCACTGAAACTTTCAGTCCATACACTTATGCATCATGTGACATAGTACCTAGCACAGGTGTTCAAAGCACAACTGGTAAATAAATAATTCATTTACAGAAAATCAAGACTTGCTGCTCAGCTATTAAAAGAAATGGGAATAATTTTAGTCATCTGATAGTTCTCTTACATAGCAGTTACACAATAATTCTCGATTTTACTAAGGATTTTACTTTTTGACCTTAATTTGGTAATATTAGTGACTCTAAAAAACATATCCCCAGATTTTAATGGAGTAACACAGAAGTTTCTAAGTAAGGTCTAACATAGATTTTTTTTTTTTCACTGTGTGGGTAGCACTCCTCTATGTGGTAATTAAGAGACTCATCTGGTGTTCTGCTTGCCCTGGCCATGAGTAGCCCTTCCATTTGGCTATAGGATGTGAGCCCAATGACCAGAGAATCCAAATGTGCTGTGCAACTGTGTTGGTCTACAAGTCACAGGAGTACAGGAGTTTTTAGTCCACGATCCATAGATCAGAACTATTCACACTGATCTACTTAGATCTAAATGAATGCAGGGTTGAGCTGGGCAACAGAATCCCCAGTTGGGCAGATGCTTCCCAGAGAGGATTATACTAAGGAAGAGGAAACACAATTTCTTTGGGTAGACAAAACATCCTCTTTTGCCAAGTGTTTTTTTTTTTTCTTAATTTTTATTTTTTCATAAGCAGAGGACATTGTGAAAGTCATCCTCTGGGGAATTGAAGTAACTTCTTGAAAATATAAATTGTAAATGTAAGGCAATCTTAAGTAAGTGGTATTATAATCAAAGACTGCGCGTAGAGTCTGATTTTGTTTAAGAAGTGTGCGTGTGGGCCCAGCGCTGTGGATCAGCAGGTTAAAGCCCTGGCCTGAAGTGCCAGCATCCCATATGGGTGCTGGTGTGAGCCCTGTCTGCCCCATTTCTGATCCAGCTCCCTGTTATGGCCTGGGAAAGCAGTAGAAGATGGCCCAAGTGCACTGGCCCTGCACCCACGTGGGAGACCTGGAAGAAGCTCCTGGTTCTTGGCTTCAGATCAGGTCTGCTCCAGCCATTGTGGCCATTTGGGGTGTGAACCAGTGGATAGAAGACCTCTCTCTATCTCTCTCTAACTCTTTCAAATAAATAAAAATTAAAATTAAGAAAAAAAGAAGTGTGCATGTTTCAACAGTTATGGAACTCAGAGTGCCTGCTGAGAAAGCCTGTTGAAGTGATTATGATTCATGTTTTGTTCCCATACATACCTCAGCTAGGAGGTGTCCTAGACCTGTAGTGGACTGAAGGGTGTGACCGAAAGGTGTGCCTTTATTTCCTATCAGTATCATAAAGCGTTGCTGTGGTGCTGGCATTCTGAGACTTCTGGTCGTGGTTCCCTGCTGCTTTTCCTATAGCTGCTGAAAAGACAGTGCAAATAACAGGGGGCCTTGTCTCCCTGCAGCACAGGGAGAGAATGCCATGGGCTGGGAGGCCAGCATCCCCGGGCACGGTTTCCTGCTCTGTCCTGATGCAGGCCCCTTGCACCCACGGGTCTTGGCAGCCCTCTGGCGCCATGTGCCATCTGGCCGGGGACCAACTTCCCAAACCTGCCTGAGCAACCAGCTCTGCCCGTGCCCAGGAGGCTGTTTTCTTTCCTGAGATTACAGTGACCTCTCCCAGCTCACTTTGCTGTTGTCTGAAAGTTCCACAGGATTCTCCACTTTATGGAGGGCAAGGACGATTTTCAAATACATCCACCCAACACATGCAAGTGTGTGCATGTGCGTGCACGCATTCACTCACACACACACACACACACCACCTACCACAGCAAAGGGCATACCACTAAAAGGGGCACGATACTGATCTATTGAACAGAGAAGTACCACATACTATTCTGGGCAGCCTCCCAGAGCTGGTGGGATGCACCGTGCACCTGCTCCTTTGGCTAGGGTATCCCTGCAGAGCCTCACAGGGGTTGCAGTGTCACTCCTGCTCCTTGGCAGGCCACGCCACTCAAGTCGTGCCCTCTGGCCACGGGTTTGCTACTGAAACTTACGCTTCGAGTTTGAGCTGTCATCTCTGCCCCTTAGAGCCTCCTCTTGGTTCCCTTTCCTAGCTCCCTAAACCTTTGTATTGGGTCTTTGGCTGAGGTCATCTCCAATTCAAGAAAAAGGGGGGGGGACCCTGAGAGTGAATTTTTTAAGTGAAACAGGAAGGAATGAGGGTTAGAGCAACTCCCCCTCCCCACTCCCCCCAGCTTTCCTGTAACACCTCACAAAGTTCCAACCTCCTGTGGGTCCTCTGGCGACGGGGTGAGTGGGGGAGACCGGTGTGCGAAGTGACCTTCCAGGCCCGCGAGCGGCGCAAGGGTCAGAGGGGCACGGGGCCACCATCGCCTCTTCCTCCCGAGGCGCCCACTGTCTTCCTTCCCACAGAGGAAAGGCGTGGGGAACTGTCTTGGGCCCTCAGGTCCCGGAAGGCATCAGGCGCACCGAGAGCCGGGTCGGAGCGGGGAGGAAGACGTGGCGTGCCCCATCACTACCAGCGGCAGCATGCCAAACAGGGGAAAGGCGCCCCCGTCTTGCCTTCCGCTTGCCATCTCGCTTCTCCCTGGAGACGGGCCGCGCTGCCCCGGGTGACTGAGAGGCCGCATGCCCACTCTCCTCGGGCAGCCCTACCGCGCGCGGCCCAGCGGGCAGGGCGCCCGCCGCCTGGTCCCCGCGTGCACACGGGTCGCCCCCACTCCGTTGGGAACAGGCACACACGCCCCCACCGCCGGCGGCGTCCGGCTCCCCAAGGTAAGCCTTGGCGATGCTCCTGGACAGCTGCGGCGGCCCCAGCAGCTGCGCCGCGGGGCCCCGAGCTCCGGCGCTCGGCCTCCCCCACCCCCTGCCCGCCTCTCCCCGCCTCCTCTTCTCGCCCCGTCACGGGCCACGCACACACCCCGGACACCCTCCGCACTTGGCTACTCACACTGCGGCTTAACCCAGCCGGCAAGGCAGGGCTGCCAAAGAGGCAGCGGGGGGTGTGTGCGGGGGTCCCGGGAAGGAGGCCAAAAAGGAGTAAGGCGGCCCCGGTGTTGGCCCTCTCCTCCCTGCCGCGACCCCTTGGCCCCTTCCCACTCCCTAATCGCAGCCCCGCAGCGCCCAGTGACACCTGAGCAGGCGGCGCACAGCGCAGGCAGCAGGCCCGCTGGACTGGCGGCGGCGACGGCGGCGGCGAAAACAGAGCAGAGGGCGGGGACGGCGAGGAGGAGCGGGAGGCGGGACGAGCGGGGAGGCCGCCGCCTGGCAGGGAGTGACACGCGTGTCAGCCAATGGGCGCGCGGGGCTCCGACGTCGGGGCGGGAGGCCTGGGGCGGGCTCGGCGGGGAGGAGGCTGCCGGCGCGCGAGAGGCGGGGGCCGGGAGGAGGAAGGGGAGGAGGCGGAGGCGGGCGCGGTGGTGGCGGCGGCGGAGGAGGCGGCGGCGGCGGTGCTGGCGGAGGAGGGTAGGTTGTACCCGGGACTGTGTCTGCCGAGCTCCGCGGCTGTGCCTGTGTGAGTGAAGGAGCGGCGTGAGGAGGCAGAGGCGAGCGCGGGCGAGCGCGGCGGCGGGACGTCTCCGGCGGCCGCGGCGGGCAGCGGCGGCGCTGGCTGTGGGGAAGCAGCGGCGGCAGCGGCAGCAGCTACAGCAGCAGCAGCAGCGGCGGCCGCCTCTCCGCCGCCGCCGGGGACGCCGAGGCGCAGCTGGTGGCACTGACATCGGCGGCCCTGCCTCTCCTCCTTCGCCCCCGGCCCTCCCCATGTGATCGGCTTTAATCCCGGCCGTGTGCGCGCGTGGGGCTCCATTCCGCGGTGCCCGGTCTCCGTGCCGGGGTGGGTGCTCGCCCGTGCGCTTCTGCTCCCAGTCTCCCTCCTCCACCCACCCCCCCTCAAGAATAAAAGAAGAACCGGGAGGCGTGCTCAGAAAATAAATAAATAACCCCCACACGCGCGCAGCCCGGAGCGAGTCGGCGGGGCTGGCGGCGGCGGCGGCGGAGGAGGAGTGAAGGCGGCGGCGGCGGCGAAGGAGGAGGAGGAGGAGGAGGAGGGACGCGCGGAGAAGGCAGTAACTTTAAAGCCAGCTCAGAGCCCAGACCTCCAGCCGAGCGGTTTGCAGCGCGGCGGCGGCGGCGGCGCTGAGTGTCTGGCCCGCCGGTCCGGTCGGGGTGTGCAGTCGGACGGACGAGCAGCGTGTCGCTGTCCCCCCCCTCCCCGGCGGCTGGAGATGTCCGAGCCCAAGGCGATTGATCCCAAGTTGTCGACGACCGACAGGGTGGTGAAAGGTAAGCGGAGCGCCGCGGTCGCCCGGGTGCACCGAGTGCCGCAGGCGCCCGGGCGGTTCGCCGATCGCCTCCCCTCCCCCCGGCCCGGTTCTCCGCTCCCTGCTCCGGCCGCGGACCTTCTAGGATATTGTGCAACCCGCGCACCCCCCTCCCTCCCCCACGCCGCCCTCCCTGCCCGGCCGGGGGTGTCGGTGTGGACGGGGGCGTCCGTTGGCAAATGGCTGAGCCGCGGGGAGGCGGTGGCGGCCGCGGGGGTGGCGGTGGCGGTGGCGATGGTGGTGGCGGGAGGGGGCGCCCGGGGGGTGGTTGCTGGCAGGGTGTAGCTGCTGTGACAGAAATAGGAAGTGGGTGGCTGCTCGCAGGCTTGCATAGGATCAGGTTTATGGTTTTCTTTCGCTGAGGAGGGAGGGGGTGAAGGGAGGGGAGAGGAGGAGGATGGTGGTGGTGGTGATTTATGGCTTTTAAAAAATTCATGGGGCATTTTTATGTGGCCGTGGCTCTGGAGCGAGCGCCTCGCGCGGGCAGGGCTCTCGGCGCTCCATTGCAGCAATTCCCTGCGCGCCCCCTCCCCCTCGCCTCCCCCTGGACGGGCCTGCACAGCACTCGCGAGAGAGCCGGAGAGCGTGGGGGAGCCCGGCGCTGCCTCCGCGCGCGGCGGGGGCGGCCGCGGGCGGGAGGGGGCCCGGGGGGCGCGTGGGGGCCGCGGGAGGCGGGAACGGCCCCGGGAGCCGCCGCCGCCCCCGGGATTCCCCCGCATGCCCGGGGAGAGACGCGGAAGGCAGTTCTCCAGCCTCGCTCTCCGCCCCCGGCGCTCCCCCGCCGACCTGTCATTGCTCTTGAAGGGCTCCTGGCGCGTGCACACCTCTCCCGTGGCAACCTCTCCCGTCTTGCTTCCTCCCTGCCCCTGCTACCTGCCTCCAAAGGGACAGTTCGATTCCTTTATTGTCTCTTCTCTGCCCTCCTCGGAGTATGGCCCTGGGGTGACCGGCGAACAGAAGCCGGGATGCGTGGGGGCCAGGAGTAGACAGGCATGGTCACCTTCTCCATCTCAAGGGGAACCCACCGTCCTCCCCGAATTCCAAGGTGGAGTGGGGGAGGAACCGTCCTAGGAATCCTGGAAGGATGAGACAACGCCGCAGATCCGCCAGGATTAAGTAGTATCCCTCATTCCCCGGGTCAGGGCATCCAGCAAAGCAGGCGTGGGCATGGGCTGTGAGAGCAGCGGGCCTGTGAAATCCGAAACATCGCTGGTGGTGTAGTGTGTGTGTGTGTGTGTGCGCGCGGCGGCAAAGTCGTTTGCACCAAGAGCACTTGGGAAGTAACCCAGTAGCCTAAAGACCATGACACATGAACCCCTCTGGGGTTTCAGTAATGCTCCTTGCTCCTTTCAGGTTTACAGAGAGAGAGAGAGAGAGAGAGAGAGAGAGGGAGGGAGAGAGGGAGGGAGAGAGGGAGAGAGAACTCTCTGAGAAGAGAATATTATTTTTTTTGTTATGTTGGAATTATTTCTGCCTCAGTGCAGGATTCATAAATTCATCAAAATGGAAGAGACATGCAGAAATGATTGTAAATAGGACTGCAGAACAAATGCACATCTATTTCATTTTTTTTTATGCAGGCATGGATTCTTATGTAAATAGTCGATTCTAATTCATTCAGAAGAACTATTTACCATTAAAGGCTTGTGTTGACATTTTCAGAAATTAAGGTTTTTGCTGAAAAAATGATAACTAACTCCCTAATATGTAAATTTTAGGTGTAGTTTCAATCTGTAGGTTAAGATCACCCATTTTCAAAACAACTGTTGTAAAGCCCACAGTTCAAATGATACCAGTACATATGTTGGGAGTCAAAAAAATAAAAAATTCCTTGTGTACACATAATGTCACATTCCCTGCTTTAAATCAGGAAATGTGGATTCCTAACATATATGTAAATTTGTTGTTAAGTGAAAAATGTAAAAATAATTGTTCATACGTTCTGTATTGTCTTCATCGGTTAATGTGCAAGAATCATTTCATGTCTATTTTGCTTTTTTCTGATATTATTATAAATGATTTTTCATTATGAGTACACATACCCACCCATAATTCCAAAAATTTGATTTACATATTTTACAACACAGAAATAAAGATATGGATAATAGACTCAAAATCGGAAAAGTTAATTTTACCTTTATTTTGGTAGGGGTCTTGTGAAATTTTCAATGTGAACTTTTGTTCATAGAAAAAAGTTTTATGGTGAACCCAGATTTTAAGGTGGGCACATTGCTGCTATTTGTTATGCTTTGTAGACCCTATATTATTATCTTAAAATGCAGTAGTCAAGATTGGAGACAATATGTTGTTCCCAAGTTAGTTATTTGAGATGGTAATGTATTTTGATTATCAGCCTTCTTTGAAATAACATTTCTCCTTGAGTATATATACACGTGCTTAATGAGTGGAAAGGACGGGTACCCTAAGTGGAAAACAAATTATCAAGTGATTTTTCATGTTTGCTGAAATTAGGTGATACACAGTGAAAACGTGACTTTTCTAGAAATTTTGTTAGAACTTCATCTCAGCAATCAAAATTTAATTCATTCGTTAACACAGGAGTATTATCCTTGGAAATACTTGCGCTCCTTAGAGTTTCTCTTTTACAGATTACATGTAGTATTTTTACCTTACTTATTGTGAGAGTAAGAAACACTGGGCTCATCATTACCATGGCATGTCATGGTGTTTGTTTACAGTTACCTTCATGAATCAATTCGGTTTTTGTTGTGTAGCAAATTGCTGTTTACAAATAGAGCTGTGCTGTCCTGGTGGTTTTGTTAGTAATATGATGAGAGCTGTCTGGATTTGTCCTTGCAGAATGCAATGTTAGAAAGGTAGGGTGAATTTAAGTGTCAATCGTGTCATTTTTGAATTTTGTAGAATCGGTGAAGAGAGACCCCATCAATTTTTTAAAAATATTTATTTACTTATTTGAAAGGCAGAGTTATGGAGAGAGTGGGGAAAAAAGGTGGTGCGTGGGGGGAACAGATCTTTCATTCGCTAGTTCACTCCTCAAATGGCTGCACAGGTTGGGGTTGGACAAGGTCAAATTCAGGACCCAGGAGCTTCATCCGGGTCTGGCATGTGGGTGGCAGGGTCCCAACCTATTGGGCCATCTTACACTGCTTTCCCAGGCCCATTAGCAGGGAGCTGGATTGAAAGTGGAGCAACAGGGACACAAACTGGTGCCCATATGGTATGCCAGCATCTCAGGCTTTGACTTAACCTGCTATGCCACAATACTGGTCCTCTCCTAAATTTTCTAAACCTTAAAAATGAATGATGGCAGGGTGCATGCAAAGCATTCATTTCAATTACCTTTGAAAAAGAAGGAAGTTACTTCAGTTAGCAAACCTGTCACTTGACTGTTCTTGGATTAAAACAGTAGAACATAAAAGAATTCAGAGAAAACATCTTGGTGCTGCCATTTGTTGGAAATTTGCATAGTTTGATCTTTTGGCTCTTTTACATTCTATTTTAAAAGAATTGTTGCATAGCTGTAAGGTGAAGAACTGAGGTCAATAAACAGACTATCCATGTCCTGTCTCCCTAGTGTGCCATACAGCCTGGTTTTTCTCTGCGTTGGTGCTCTTGGACACTTTGTTCCAAACTGGCTTCTCTTCATTTCTCTCTGGATGTTCCTGCCTGGAGCACTTTGGCCCTAATGTTCCATGTTGATGTTGACTGTAGAACTTTGCTGTATGACAGTTAGATACTTGGAGGAAATGAAAATGTGTGTAGTAAAGAGTATATGGCTTTGATACATCTCTTGACCCCTGCTGTCTTTCCACCTCCAGGTATTTGGCAATGGACCTTTTTCAAACTTAACCCAAACTCGGAACTGATTCTCATGGTAGACATTTCAGAACTGTGGAGGCTGTTGAGAGATAAATTGCTGGGTAGAGTTTGGGGACTCTCTCTCAGTTACAGCTGTGCTTTGTGTAAGATTGCTTTTGGTTATGGGGATTCATTTTCCCTTGTGTGTTGTCTGCTTACATGTGCCGTGTGTACACAGAGTGCATGTAGGAAAATTCTGGAAAGATATCTAAGAGCGTATAAGCAAGAAGATGTTGGTTGAGTAAAATGTTATTCTGTAAGTCAGGATTCAAACCACCAGTATTTCTGAGTGGGACTGGTAATACTACATACTTAAAATGAATATGAAAATGCTCTACCCTGGTAGTAAATATCACATTTGGATCTTGAAATGGAGTAGTAAATACCATTTCTTTCTGGTATCATAAGACGAGCTCATTGTGAATTTATTTTACTGACATTATGTTACAATCAGTTGAGTTCATCAGTGATTTTAAAAACCAAGAAGAATCAACATTTAAAAAGTAATAGTTTTGGGAAATGTAGGGGGAATAACCTTTACTTTAAATGGACAATATATCTTAAGATATTCCACTGAATTGTGAAAGGCTAATACCTTAGAATCTGGTTAATACAATTTATTCTAACATTTGTATATGTTAAAAAATGTTTGTTTAAAAGCCTACTCATATTTTATGATCTGCTTTTATTTGTATTTTCACAGATATGAAATAAGGCTTTGATATACCTTCCATGCATTTATAACTTTAGTAGTTGGCCTCTTATGCCATTTCTTATCTTTTGTGTGTCAGCCATGTGTAAAGTTAAAACTAATTATGAAACCAAATAATCCATTTAGAGTGACCTCATTGAAAACCAGCATTTTTCTAGAGATACTTTCCCTTTAGCAAACCCAAGTAAATTTCCATGTTGAAAGTTTTGTGAAAATATACTGAACCCCTTCACAACTATGAAGAATGGTCATGAGTCATGATATGGAATTTTGGTAATTACTAAAAAACTAATGTATTTTCAGCAACTTTCTGAAATAGCAGTCTCTTGATATTCTAGAGAGAAATGATGAGATCTTGAAATCTACCTTGTGCAATTCCACTTTTAGATAACTTCAGAGGCTGTTTTCTCCATTTATCAAAGAGTAATAATTGTACCTACCAGTTAGCATTGAGGACCCAGGGTTATTAAAGGAGATATGGGAGACCCGAGTGGTTATATTTGATCTCATACCCTGGAAATAATGATTCATTCACTTGTTGACATCACAAATGACAATATGTTATATATTTCAGGTCACTCAAGAGTAGTGTATGAGTGTTAAAAGCTGTAAATGTCTTGTGTCTACATTGGTGGCTTATGATATCACTTATTTTTATAGTTAAAGAAATGGGTGCAGAATAGATAGAATGGTCACAGGTGGGACCAGGGTGCAGCAGCAGGTAAGTATAACCGCTTTTTTTCTCTATAAAGAAGCTGTTCTTGCTTGAAAATGTTTTTGACTCTTGACACCTTTTTGCTATATTTGTCATCCCATTTTGTTTCTTTTTTTTGTTTCACTAAATTATTGTATGTGTAAAATAATTTGGTTAGGACAAGATGCTTTTATATTTTTGTATTTAGCATGGTGACACAGTTATAATATGGTTAGATATTGGCATGAGGCCCACTAAAGAAATACTGTTAAATGTTTTCTATTCAGGTAAACATATACAGAGAAGTAGGAATAGCATGCTCTCTTGTGAAAGATTTTGGCTTGCTTTTGTTTTGGCTGATGCTATTGTAAGCCTCTTTGAACTACAGGTATTGACCCACACTGTTGTACTTGCTTAAAAATTTTGTTAATTTCTATAGGAAGCACAGGTGAAAACATAAGCCAGTACTCATTACTTATTGTACTTTTTATAAGAACAGAGTGAGTAGGAGTGGTGTAGCCACTGAAATATGATTTCAGTTTATAAATTAAGCCTCAAGTATTGTTGTTACTTTCAACATTTGAAATTCACTGCATGAAGCCAAAATATATGTTTCTTATAAGAGATCAACGGAAAAAATTTCGCACTGCGCCGTGGTTAAGTGATCTGAGTAGTTGCTTAAATCAGATGGCGTGTTTACCTGCAGACCTTGACCCTTTGCTAGGATCCCAAACTTGTTTTCACAAATGTGCACTCAGGTCGCAGAATTCCCAGGTATTAAAAACAATGAAGACAACTGAAAAAGTGGCAATAAATTATTTAAAATGCTGTTTTTTTGATATTAAGGTGGATTCTTTGTGAGACCATCATGGAGAATTACAGTTTTTTTTCTTTTTATTCCTCTAACCCACAAGTTTGTCTTTTGACAAAATTTCCTAAAACTTTTGTTTTAAAAGAGGTCCTATCAGACTGTAAGTGAATTTCTGTTTCTTGTAAGGGGGAAATTCTGCATGTGTCTGCAAAATAATAAAACAAGTAAATACCAGGGATTTTGAAAACTGTCTACAGGTTATGACATACCACCTTACAATGTTTGTCAATTTCAGGTACTTTCTGCAGTTACGAAACTAGAAGAATGATGGTTGACCTTCATAGAGCTTTATTTATATGGAGCTAAATTAAAAGCAAATTTTCCTGTCAGCTATAAGACTCTAAGACTAAAGATTTTTTTTTCCCCCTCTGGTAACAGTATTGCCTAGCTTTTCTTTTATGGGGAAAACTTACTGGTTCTGATTTAAAATGTTAAATGGTTTCTGTGTAACATTAAAATGTTTTTCAATTCTAATATATCATTGTCTAAACTTTGTCTTCCCTGTTACTGGATAAACTTGGAAGTTGTATGAAATTATTTGTTAATATGTGTATTCAGAATTTTACTTTAGAAAATATGGTCATTGTGCTGGTTGCTTCCGGCTCAATACCTTATGCATTGAATAAATTCTTGTTGAATGTTTTGGCCATTTCAAAATTCCCACTTGCCTTCTGAAGCAATAAAAGGGGACAGATTATGTTTACTTTGAGTGTATCTTAAGGTCTGCCCCTGTGTAAATGGTTCTTTGTGATGACTGTGAATTGGAATGCATCCTTGTCTAGCCCAATCAGAATGATTATAAGAAGGAGACCTTAGTAAGGTGACACAGTTAGGTCAGATTGAGGGAAGTTTTGTTGTTTGGCCCTTTGGACTGGCTTTCTGCCTGCTGAACTTAAAAGGTGAGAAATCCTTTTTGACTTATTAGGTAGAACTTAAAAGCTTTCTTTCAGTTTTTGTTGTATGTGCCCTTAGGCTAATCAGCTTTTGACAAGTGAGAAAAAAGAAGTTAACCTCTCAGTGTTGGATTCATTAAGTGTACATATAATATTACACTCACATATATGTTATATAGTCTACTTCCTGAGAAGTGGAGGCGTGTAGTTGTTTTTTTTAATTTATGTATTTTAGTCATTGCTCATACTTTGACTAAAAGGGAAATGACGTGGCAAGTTTCATTAAAAAAAAAAAAAGCAAAAAGCGAAAACACACCCAAACTCTTTCTTTGTTTACATCTCAATTTATTATTTTCTGTGATGCTTTTGTAATCCAGAAATGCTACTTTCTTCAACATAACCTCCTGCCCTCCTCTGGCCCCCAAAATGTCATTGGATGCTATCCAATGGAAAGACATATGGGTTATGATAATTAAAAAAAAAAAGTGGCACCAACTCTGCTGACTCTTAGTGGCTATGAGCCATCCGTTGGCATATGTTTCTAAACATCTTGTAAGCTGTGCTGTTTTATCAAATTCAAAGCACAATATATTCTCTTAAAATGATAGAATCTGAGTCAGGATTTCAGGTTTGTATTTTTTGTTTGTTCTTTATAAAGGAATTAAAATATATTTTGAAAATGATAAAATCTTTTTTCATGTATTTAATGCTATAAAATAAACACATACCTTTTCTGTTTGGGCCTTATTTGGATTGCAACAGTTTTCTCCCATCATTCAGTTCTCTTCATTCACCCTTCAGTTCAAATGCCATATCCATTGGGACCCACAACTCCTGAAACCTTAAGTTCCAGTAAAGGGACAAGGCCTCTCCTTCTCAGAAGGATACCTTGATAAAAGCATGCTGCTGTGATCATTTGTGTACGTATGTGCCTCTTCTCCCCAGGAAGTGGGGAGCCCTCTCTAGGGAGGAGCCCAGTTCATTTATCTTTGTATCCTTAGTTCTGCACATGGCCCTTTGCAGAATAGGCATTTATACATGGTTGTTGAATGAATGAAATCACAAATGAAGGTAATAAGATGGATTTAAATTTCTAAATTGTAGAGTTCTTTGTTAAGTTGAAATTTTATGGGTCTTAAATCATGGTCAGCCTACAAGTGTGTAATAATTTTCTTGATTTGTAAGCCCCAGTGCTGTATCAGTGTGTTTTCAGGTGGGTTTTGGAAAGACTATATTTCATTAACGGGGATTATGTGGCTTTTGTCTGATAGCCAGCATGCAGAAGCGTTACTGACACGAATGGCTTTCCCAGGGAGAGTGCTGGGTTCTCAGTGCATCAATGTCAGTCCAAAAGTATATGGGTTGATTTTTTCAAAGGTGGATGACAGTGTCTTTTTCAGGAAGACCAATGATGATAATTGATGAGGGAAGAGCTGTATAGCTAGCATCTGGGAGGCCTAGATTAGACTTGTCAGTGCCCAAAAGCAAACAAATAAAAATTAATACACTTAGCAGTTGTAACCAAGATGTAAAATACTTTGCATATCCAGGTGGATGACTGTGTATACGCCAGTAATAAAATCTTCAGACCCAGCACATGAGTAAGGCTGCTCATGAGTCAGCTCTCTTGATGGTCCTTTGATGTGGTCAGTGTTTTCAGAAAAGCTCAGCCCTGGAACCTATAGCAACAGGGAGGAAGTATGACGAGGCCCCTACTCTCAGTCATGTCCTTCCAGGTGACCACTGAACCTGCACTGGCTCAGACTTGGTTGTATGGTTTTCAGTTAATGTAGGTCAGCTGAGGCTTTCCAAGCTCCACTTCAGTTTCATTCTGAAGCAGTGTTTTCAGTGTCTTCCAAGGGCCAGGATTGACTGAATCTCCCCAGTGCAGAAATATTTTTGTTTCAAGGAGTTGAAGGCAGGGAAACTATAACTTCCTGTGCAAAGTCTTGCTGTTGTTTTTTTGCTAATTTGCATTCAGTAACCAGGAGGGAATCTCTCTGGCCTGGCCTCCAGTCAGAATTCTACCTGAGTACTCATTCTCATTCCTCTTCCATAAAAGGATGTGTAAAATTTTGGAGTATGTAAGAAAAAAAAAAAAGTCCTCATGATGATTAAAGGATTTTAAATTGTGGAAGAAGCAGATTATGAAATATGAGTAAGGAAGGTTGAATGGTGATTTTTAACTACAATTTTCAAATATTAGAGTGGCTCTTTCTGCAGTAGCTCACACTCATGTGTCCATAACCCCTATCAGCTGAAGAAGAGAAAATAGTATTTGGAGTCATCAGAGTTAGGTGAGCTTTAAAAAACAAAACAAAACAACAACAAAACAACAAGAATTAACCAGTTATAGACATTTTACCAGGACTGGTTCCAGACCTTTAACACTGTAGTAGTTTGTGGGGAATGGCTGGATGGAGATACAAATGATTCTCAATTATTTTGGTGTAAACATGAGCATTGTATGTGTGCTAAAGAATGGTTAACCTGACATCATGAGATTTTTGAAGCTGGAAGGAGCCTTAGTAATCTCATTTCCCTTCTAGCCCAGATCTAGTCCTCTGACCATGTGCTGGGAGGAAGGATTGGGGTTATAAGGGAAGTGCTTTCTCTGTCAACTTGCTCATGTTCCTGTGTGAGCCTGTGCATAACAAATGAATCAGACTCCTAGAATCAGATTTCTAGAACTCGAGGGTACACCAGAATTGTAGCCCAGGCCACCCTTAAAGTGGACCCTCCTGACCAGCCTCCCTGACCGATGATAATATTACCACTACAGGTACACATCTAATGAGACAGAGCTCCTTACTCCTTACCACCTCTCACTTCTTACCAGAAACAGTGCTTCCTTATGCTTGAGCATACTTTAGCCTCTGAATACACATTTGATTTTCTTAACATTGCCCTATGGAGTTCTAGAGAATGAGCTGTATATGGTTTTCATAAGAGAACTCGTTTACTATTCAAAAAATAGCTTTTTTCTTAATTCTTCCAGTTTTTCCCCATACAGGATGGTTTCTAGATCTTTCTGTATCCTAGTAGCCTTCCTTTAAATACAAGTTGGGATGTTTGGGTCCCTTGAAAATGGAGACAAGTTCATCTTGGCTTAACTGCATCCATGCAACCTCCAACACCTTCAGCTTAGTTCCCTTAGTACTTATTACTTAGTACTCTTGCACTTTTCTGGCCTCAAGCTGACCTTTAAGCTACTTGGGACTCAAGGGTCTTTCATGGGTAAGCCTGTCCAGCATCCCATAATACCACCTAAACAAAGATTATACAGTTGTGATGTCGTTATGTTGTGATGTTCTTAGTCCTCATAGCTTTCTGATTGAAATTTTGTAACTTGTATTTTCTCCCAGGCTCTCTACAGCTTCCAGGAGTCACCTTGAAGCACCTTGTCTGCTCTATTAAGTAGGAACATCCCAGGAAATCTAAATAGCAGGTGCATTCAACAGTGATTTCCTAGAGGTGTTGCTTTCACCTTTTATTTACAGTACAGGCAAGTAATAAATACAGGACGATAGTCTGACACCATGGGAGTATTTGTGCGGTAATTGAGAGGCCACATGCCTTGTTTACTTTTCAAATCATACTAAAAAGCAACTCAGTACCCTGCACCAGAGCCAACCCTGCCTCTTCTGCCTGCCCTTACTTGTGCCTGGCCTTTGAAAGTTGTTGATAAGCAGCTCCTAAGGACATTGAATTTGGTTAACCTAGTGGATTGGTTTGTAATTTGATAACTAGTTTAAGTTTCACTGCCACCTGTAGGAGACCATTGGCTTCCAACTGCAGTGTCAAAACACATTGCTGTGTTACCTCAGCTCCGAGGTGTTAACAGCTACTGAGGCCAGTGTACAGAAGTTTGCAAATGACTCAATTTTAAAATATCTATGTTTAATGTAGATTCAAGTTCAGCCTTGAAATATTATTTCATTCTGATGGGACAGGCTGGAGTTGCAGCAGCCTTGGTGGGCATCTTGCATAACTTGCAGTCTGTTGGATTTTACCAGTATGCCTTTAATTACAGTGGAAATTATACTTTATTTATTTCCCTGTATGTTTTCGTTGGCAGTTCATTAACATTTGGATTCACTCATGCTACTGTTTTGTTCACTTGACTGTTTTGCCATGTGCATCTCTATGGGGAAAAAAAGGCTGAGACCTGCAATGGGAGACTTTGCCTTTACCAGCCAAGTCTGTGAACTAAATAGATCTTGAAACATTGATAGGCATGTCTAGGTTGATTTCAAAGTGCTCTATGAACACTTCCTCAAACGTCTCCCAGGGGATATCATGCCTGGAATTCTATGATCAGTAATTTATTTATGCTAAGATTGGCCTTCTTTGATAGAAGATTCAAAAGTAACTGATCTTTAAAATGTGATTTAGTGAATTATCTAATTTAAATTTTCTTCTCTTTGAGTACTGTTGAAGCCAGGAAAAATCTTGTATTTCCTGAGGCTTTTTGTGAGTGGACTTTCTGCCTTCCTTTTAAATCCATATTCCATGACTCTTGTATCAATGAAAGCTTCATTTCCACCTCCTGCTTCTAAGTATGATGCAGTACCCCAGTTGGTAAACAGATTATTGTACTGATTGTAAAATGACTGTTGAAAACCTTTCTGTCACTTTCAAACCATCCATCTGACTATCCATCTTTCTACGGATACATTCTTCTGTTCTGTCCAAGTATGCATCAGAAATTTAGTGCTCCCAACTTGCTTTGCTATACATCATGTTCTTGGGCCTCAGAAGGTTATGGTGCAGTGTGGAAGGTAAAAGTGTAAATCACAGTGTAAATTGTAATTAATAGCAGAAGGTGCAAAATGTGGACATATAGAAAATGGAGCGATGAACTATCTTCATTGTACTTCTCATTTTTGCAAAAATAAACATACCGAAATTCCTTTTCTCTGTGTAGTATATGTAAGAATGTGTTAGAATATTGAGCTTATTTTAAAATGAAGATGGTGTAAAAGATGCCACCAATGGAGTGATGAGCATTTGTATCCAGAATTCTATAGCTACTATAATAACTGGGCTTTGATCAGGATATATGAGATAAAACCATGGGCTGTTGAAGGTAGAAGTACCTTTAATAGTTTAACAGTCTTGCAAAAGAAAGATGTTTAGATGATTAGCAGCCTGCTGTCTCCCTCCCCTACATACTTTCTTTTAGTGATGGAGAGGCAGAATCAAAGTGTAGAGAGAACACAAGTTTAAAGCCAGGCAAAACCTGGATTTAAATCCTGTATGTTCCACTTGCCAGATCTGTGTCCATGGGCAAGTCATGTGATCACCTTGAACCCATTTCTCTTACTGAAGACTGGAAATGATGATACTAATGTTGCAAGTTGTTAAGATGAAATAAATTATATATAAAATGCTCAGCCTAGTGCTTGCTGTGAAAAAGCCCCAGCATATACTTGGTATTGTTATTTTGTTGTTGGACAGCTCCTTTGAAAGCTAAGCTTTCTCTTCTGGAAATATTTTGCATTAAAGCGTATACTTCTTCATCTCCTATCTCCTGTGAAATGCATTGCAATTCAAGTGCTCTACCACTCCACAGAGACAGTTTGGCAAAGGTCAGCAATGGCTGTGCAATTGCTGGTTTCTCTGATACTTGACATGATGAGCCACCACTTCTTGAAAAGTCCTTGCTGGTTTTCAGGGATTTCCTGTTTTTTTCTGACTTGTTTGCCAGCTCCTCTCACCATCCTAAATGTGGATGTTCTTTTACCCTTTTACACATTCTTCCAGGCAGTCTCTTCTTCCCTGGGTAGGGTTGATTACTGCTTGTAGGCTGATGACTAGCACCTCTGTATTTACAACCTAGTATTTTCCCTGGGACTGTCTGTCAAACCCCATATACAGCAGTTTTCTGTGGATAAGTATGGTGAAAATAAAATGTACTATCTGCCTCTGTCTTTCTGATCCTGGGTGACATTACCACTATCCATCCAGTCAAACTTGTCACTCAGTTCAAGCCTTTAAAATATTTCACTTAGAGCACCAGGACCCTCCCAACATTAAGTTCTCTTTGCTTTCAACCTGGTCTCTTCTCTTACATTAATTTAATCACATTTCAGTTAGGGTAATTTTTCTGCAATGAACATCTGATTTTTCCAGTTCCTTGTTTGCTTGTTGATCTTCTCTTACTGACTTGTTGGGACTCTTTATATATTATGGAATTTTACTCTTGTATGATTTCTTAAAATATTTATATCCCAGCGTAGGTTACATTGTACTGAATTGAAATCTCCAGTTTAGTAGAATATAAGTTGTTATGAGCAGGGAAGAACATCTTTTTTTCATATATATATGCTGATTCTTCATGTATATTTAGACTCATAAAAGTTGATTAAACTGAACTATTTAAAATTCTAAACCAGACCTTCCTTGCTTTTTATTTGCTTTAGCTCCACATGGAGCACTTTTGCTGTCTTCTGTGTAAAGCTTCTCTGTACTTGTCAGCAGCAGCTGTTTGTGCTGCTGCCTGTACCTTGTACATACAATGTGTAACCAAGGTTTGTGATGTTTTTTATCATTAGTCTTTTTTTTTTTTTTTTTTTTTTTTTTTATCTTTTATTTAATGAATATAAATTTCCAAAGTACGTCTCATGGGTTACAATGGCTTTCCCCCCCATACCGTCCCTCCCACCCACCACCCTCCCCTTTCCCACTCCCTCTCCCCTTCCATTCACATCAAGATTCATTTTCGATTATCTTAGTATACAGAAGATCAGCTTAGTATACCTTAAGTAAGGATTTCAACAGTTTGTTCCCACACAGAAACATAAAGTGAAAAATAATAGATGATTTTTTTTTAAATGATGATGAAATCAGATCAGACCTATTGTCATGTTTAATCCCAGTGAGAGTCAAGTTGGGAATTGATAGTTTCTTTTCTTTTTTTTTTTTTTTTTTAACAGAAGATCAGTTTAGTGTACATTAAGTAAAGATTTCAACAGTTTGCACCCCCATAGAAACACAAAGTGAAATATACTGTTTGAGTACTCGTTATAGCATTAAGCCTCAGTGTACAGCACATTAAGGACAGAGATCCTACATGAGGAGTAAGTGCACAGTGACTCCTGTTGTTGACTTTACAAATTGACACTCCTGTTTATGGCATCAGTAATCTCCCTATGCACCAGTCATGAGTTTCCAAGGCTATGGAAGCCCCTTGAGTTCTCCGACTCTTATCTTGTTTAGACAAGGTCATAGTCAAAGTGGAGGTTCTCTCCTCCCTTCAGAGAAAGGCACCTCCCTCTTTATCATTAGTCTTTGAGGTCAGAGTCAGCCTCTTGATTTCCCCAGTGCTTAGCAGCATCTCCCTACCTTTCTTCCTATATAGAACAAATTGGTTAGATGAAATATTCCTGTCTTTCACAAAAGCATAATATTATCAGTGCTCCCCTCCTCCAATGTCATATCTTCTATTAGTGCAGCTCTACTTAGATTACATTTTCCAATATTCTTGATTTAGGGAATATGTGGCCTTCCCAATGCCCGTTCCCAGGGCAATTTTTTTCTTTTTTAATATTTATTTGTTTGAGAGGCAGAGTTACAGACGAGGGCAAGAGAGAGAATGTTTGTCTTCCATCTGCTGGTTCACTCTTCAATTGGTTGTAGCAGCCAGAGCTGGGCCAATCTGAAGCCAGGAGCCAGGAGCTTCCTCCAGGTCTCCCACGTGGGTACAGGGGCCCATGTACCCATTTTGGGCCATCTTCTACTGCCTTCCCAGGCCATAGCAGAGAGAGCTGGATTGGAAGAGAAGCAGCCAGGACTAGAAGTGGTGCCCATAGAGGCCTAGACACCATGCCACAGTGCTGGCCCCTCCAGGGCAATTTCTGGTGATGAAATAAAAGCCACATCTTCATTCTGAATTATTTTGTAATTCTAAGCCCAAAACTTAAGGTTTGAAAGCCTCAATTTGATTTAATTTTGTTAACCTTGTCCTGTGATTCTAAATTTTTTAGATGGTTTTTGAACATCTGGGTGTTTAACCTATTTTCAGTTATCTGCTTCATTTTTGTGTCATCATTAGATTTTTTTTTTTTTTACCTAAATCTGGTCACTGAAGTAACTTTTGGAGGCAGTGATTTTGATTGAGTGCATTTACAAATACTTCTTTTGAGTTCTGCATATGTCGCTTGTGTAAAAAGAAAGAAAGGAATTGTTTTAGCAATTGCTGTCCTTGATGTTTTCCATGCCCAGTTGGAATAGTTTTCTACAGTCATACCTAAAAATGATTTTTTTTGAAAACAATCAAATGCCTTTGTCTTTGTTGAGCTTTGTTTTAACCTTTCGTGATTTTAAGGTGTAAAGGACATGCATTTGTTATAGATAATGGTTAGTGGATTCGTATATTTATTATAGGCATATGCTTTGTAATATATATTATTCGGTGCATGCACACACACACACAGACGCACACACACATACATTTGAGTGTCAGTGAGACACAGAGAGTGAGCTCCCATTTGTTGATTCACTCTCCGAATGGCTGCTAGGGCCCTTAGTTGGGGCTGAAGCCAGGAATTCAGTCCCGCTCTCCCACATGGGTAGCAGGGACACATTTATTTAAGCCATCAGTGCTGTGACTCCCAGGGTGTGCATGAGCTAGAGGTAGGAATCAGGGCCCAGAGGTGGGTGTTGCACCTATATTCTGTGATGTGGGTCATGGGCATTTTAGCCACTAGGTCAAATGCCTGCCCTGCCTCTACTTTTATTTAAAGAGAACACTTTGTTAATTTGTAGGCTGCATTGCTGCTTTACAGGATTTTTGCTCAAAGTCAACAATTAATGAAGTGCTTTTATATTTCTTGAGTTTTCTCTTCTAAAAAATGTTAATAATGGTTGGGCTACCTGACCATAAGTACCTTGTGCAAGGTGATCTAGTGAGTAAGTGAAGGAGCAGACGTATGGACTCAGACGTGACTCCAGAATCTCAGCATTACCACGGTCACTAATCTGAGGGGCAAGAAAGGCCACATTCATTAGAGTATCAGTGAGTTAGTAGAAGACAGATTTTATTAGGGATTTGTTTTTATGTGAAATCCTGTTGCTGCTGGGAATCATTTTAGTGGAACATCAATGGATTTTCTGGACAAGCAAAATATAGTACTTTTTTTGGCAAGTGTTTTTGTCTTCTTTTTAGAAATACGTAGCTGAGGCTCATAAAAATGGGACTGGGCTATGAACTAGGCTTTATTTGGCATTACTGGCCCTACCGTGGTGTTACAACACAAACCCAAAACCTGAAAAGGAGTGCTAACTCTGAGTTAGATGAAGAAGCCATTAGTACACCTTCAGTTTTTCCTTTAAAAGGAAAGCTATGAAAAAGGGTCCAGTGCCAGTTATTGTGTGCTGTCTGCCTTGGTTGTAGAGACTTGGCTTTTTTATATTCATTTTCGTATTTTTGTCACTAAAGCAAATAAAAGAAGCCACATGTAGCTAAAGTGAAAGCCACTTCAAGGAGACGTCACATGAAACATTTTGAGGAGGGAGTTATGTGGTTTCATTGTAACATTTTAGATGCAAATGTGAATTGTTTTGAGATCTGAAATTTTCATTTACTACTTTTACTGTGCTGCGATGAATTTTAGTCCTAGTTCAGTTTCATTTTAAACTGATTATTTACAAGAGTGATGATTCAGAATTTAATGCTTCTTCCAAAGCAGGGGATTGGAGAAATGAATTTTCTGTGCCTCTAATTAGTTAACACATTTCTGATTCAATTGAACCTGATTTGCTCTGGACAGATTCTGTGGTTGAAGGAGGTGCAGGTCAAAGGCCACAGGCTTCACTATAAGGGAAGGTTTAGCACTCTGCCTGGATTCCCTGGGGCTATAAGTTCGGGATCTCTGATTTCATAGTAGGACCTCTTACTTTCCATTGCTTTATAGTGGATACCTCTGTATGTGAGAAAATTTACTCCCTGCTGGAAACAGATTAGTTCATATTTTCTTTTTGTTCCTTTTTTCTCTGGTGTCTTTTTTTTTTTTTTTTTTTGTGAACCTTCTACTCTGTGACTTTATTTTGGTTGTTTATAGCAGCATTCATTGGCATGTAGTGAGAAACCTTGAGTAAGTTTAGTTTTTAAATAGGAGGACTACTTGGATGTTTTATTGATAGTTCTTGTTTTGTTCATTTGTATTTGTTGAAACATAAGATATTTCATGGTCTGAGAAAATGAAATATACATTACAATTTTCTTGTTGTGTGTGTTTATTTTAGTCCTGAAGCCAGACTTTGCCTGAAATAACCTTTTCCTTATAAGGAAATTGATACTGAGATATGATTATGCCTAGTGTTTATTATTGCATACATAGATAATTTTAATCTTGTCAGTATGGAAAAATATCAGGTAAGTCTTTATTGAAATCAGAATATTTAAGTGAATAACCAGTGTTTAAACATTCCATAAATTAAAGAGAGAGAATATGTAAGAGACAGTCTTATACATTGTTTTTATAAAATGTGGTTTTAATTTATGACTTTGGAGTGAAATTTTAAAGTTGAAGATGAACATAGAGAATGCTTTTATTGAGAGTTCCCCTAGGAAATAAAACTCATGAACTACTTCACTGCTTTTACCTATCTTGAACTTAATGCAGGAAGCTGGCAGGGCATTTCTGAGTTGAGCAACTTTTAATTTTTTTATTATTGCTTTTTTAATGGAAGACTTGTGGACATATGGACAGGTCTCATTCAGTCATTCAGTGTTTGGCTAGAGTTTAATTGGCATGGGCAAAAATAAAACTGCATGCCACTGCTTCTGCATATTGATTTTTATTTTGTTTTTTAAAAATTTACTTAGTTATTTGAAAGTCAGAGTTACACAGAGAGAGAAGGAGAGGCAGAGAGAGAGAGAGAGAGAGAGAGAGAAGTCTTCTATCTGCTGGTTCACTCCCCAGTTGGCCACAACAGCTGGAGCTGTGACAGTCTGAAGCCAGGGGCCAGGAGCTTCCTCTGGATCTTCCCATGAGGGTGCAGTGGTGCAAGGACTTAGGCCATCTTCTACTGCTTTCCCAGGCAATAGCAGAGGTGGATTTGAAGTGGAGTAGCCTGGACACGAACCGGCACCCATATGGGATGCTGGCATTGGAGGCGGTTGCTTTACCGGCTATGCCACAATGCCGACTCCTCTGCATATTAATAAGTGGAAGTGTGTATAAATTGTTCTCTGTACTTACATTCTTTGACATAACACTTTCTGTCTCTCTCTCTTACTCTAAGCTGTATATTGCAACCAAATGGATGAAATTGTGTTCTTTCCTTCCTAAGAATTCACATAGGAGGTTTTTTCTTTGAATCATTTGCTATATTTTCAGAATGATTAAATTATCACTAATAATATGTATTGCAGTTATAATTATCCTGTGGTACAGTTAATAAAGCTACCACCTGTTCTTTTTTAATAGAAAGCTTTTATTTAATAAATAAGTACAACTTTTGGATTATAGTGGTTCTTCCTCCAACATCTGCCCTCCTACCCCCAAACCATCCCACCTCCTACTCCTTCTCCCATCCCATTCTTCATTAAGATTCATTTTAAATTATCTTTATATACAGAAGATCAACTCTATACTAAGTAAAGATTTCAAAAGTTGGCACTTACACAGACACACAAAGTATAAAGTACTGTTTGAAGACTAGTTTTACCGTTAATTCTCATAGTACAACACATTACTGACAGAGATCCTACATGGGGAGCAAGTGCAGTGACTCTTGTTGTGGTTTAACAATTGACACTCTTATGATGTCAGTGATCACCCGAGGCTCTTGTCATGAGTTGCCAAGGCTATGGAACTCGGACATTATTTAGACAAGGCCATAATCAAAGTGGAAGTTCTCGCCTCCCTTTAGAGAAAGATACCTCCTTCTTTGATGGCCCCTTCTTTCTGCTGGGATGTCACTCACAAAGATCTATCTTATAGGTCATTTTTTGCCACAGTGTCTTGGCTTCATGCCTGAAATACTCTCATGGGCTTTTTAGCCAGATCTGAATGCCTTAAGGGCTGATTCTGAGGCCAGAGTGCTGTTTAGGACATCTGCCATTCTATGAGTCTGCTGTTTATCCCGCTTCCCATGTTGGATCATTCTCTCCTTGTTAATTCTATTATTATTAGCAGACACTTGTTCTTTATGTGATCCCTTTGACACTTAATCCTATCTTTATGATCAGTTATGAATTTAAACTGATCACTTTAACTAGTATGGCATTGGTACCTGCCAACTTTATGGGATTTGGAGTCCCATGGCAAATTTTTAACTTTACCCTTAGGGGTAAGTCTGAGGGAACATGTGCTGAACTGTATATCTCCTCCCTCTCTTATTCCCACTCTTTATTTATTTTTTGGACAGGCAGAGTTAGACAGTGAAAGAGAGACAGAGAGAAAGGTCTTCCTTCCGTTGGTTCACCCCCCAAATGGCTGCTACGGCTGGCACGCTGCGCCGATCCGAAGCCAGGAGCCAGGTACTTCCTCCTGGTCTCCCATGCGGGTGCAGGGCCCAAGCACTTGGACCATCCTCCACTGCACTCCCGGGCCAAAGCAGAACGCTGGACTGGAAGAGGAGCAACCGGGACAGAATCCGGCACCCCAACTGGAACTAGAACCTGGGGTGCCAGCGTTGCTAGGTGGAGGATTAGCCTAGTGAGCTGGGGTGCTGGCCCCAACTCTTTATTTTTAACAAGGATTGATTTTCAATTGCTACCACCTTTTCTTATTTGTAGTTCTGTCCTATGAAGAGGCAGCATCAGAATTGCTATTTTGCTTTTGATTATTTGGCCTGTATTCAAGATGGTACTTTCCTCCTGTCTCGCCATCCCCAATCTATTCCAAGATTTCCTTGAATGGAATGAATGGGAGGCAAGACTCATTGTGGACAGGCAATCATATAACAGTTCAAAGTGCTGTCTGTCTGTAGGCCACAGTAAGTTGACTTACGTTGTCACTCAGAGCCTTTTATGCATCTATCTCAGGACATGGCATGGTGTAGACTTCACTGTGTGCTCCCTGTTGCTATTTCTAGTGAATTCTGGTCTAGAATGTTAAGAAAGAAGTAATAGAAAAAAAACCCTGAAGTGGCAGGGTTTGGCTCCTTGTTTTCAACCTTTGTAGACTCACCTGTTTCTACTTTAGAAATACTTAACCTTGCTTTTTGCTTCTCCTTAAATTGGATCCATTTAGATTAGAATTAAATTTAGTTTTACAGTGTGACCCGTCAGTTATTTTTACAAATGCAATTCCTTAAATCCCATGGGAAAACTAGGAGTTGGTTAATATGGAAACTTCCTCTGAAGTCTATGAATCAGAGAAGTTGAATAATTTGCTCATGATCACAAAGCTAGTAGATGGTGAAGCTGAGATTCAAAGACAGGCTATTTAAAAGTTGTTTCAAGAAATTTCAACTGAACAAGGAAGTTAGGAGAGGAGGGTAGTTAACTCTTAGGTCACAGTCCAGCAGGTTAAGTATAGAAGTTTTACTACGTTTCTTTTACTGTCCCCCACCCCCACTTTTCTTTCATTTCTCTTTACAGAAAGATTTTAAAGAAGATTCCAGACATTTTATTACCAAGTGTACAAATTTTGATAGTGGGGATAATATTCTATTTTTATACAAAATTTTCTAAGTATCAGAGAACATGGACTGTAAACAGATGATAGCCATGCTTTTCTGAGAAAACAAATAATTTTTGTTTATTATATCTAGCTTCATATGATATGGTTAGTCATCATTTGCTACTCATTAGTTAATAAAATAATAATAAAATAACTAATACCTACTGAGTACTGACTCCGGGCTAGGAACACTTCCTTCTGCGTTGTTAGTGCATATTAATTCATTTAGTTCACAGTAGCCCTGTGATCTATAATAATCCCTTGTGAGCTCAAGGTGCTTTTCAAAAATAGGTATTTCTTTTATGTAGGAATGAAGTATAATTCTACATTACCTTGAATTGTAATGTCCTTCACTCCCTCTCACCTTTAATACTGGTCATCATAATTTATTGATACATGGATAGAAAGTCGCTGCTCAGAAGTGTGGTTACGGAAGTGTGGATCAGAGGTGCCTGGGAACATGTAAGCAATACAATGTCTCAGGGCATACCTCAGCTCTTTTGAGTCAGAATCAACATTTTAGGCAGGATTTTCAGGGGACTTATGTGTACAATAAATCTTGAAGCTCTGGGCATGTTCAAACAGTGCCTTGCAGCGTGGTGTCACTTAATCATTTGAGAACTTTTAAAGATACCAATGCCCAGCCTGAGCCCTGATCAGTTAAATAGACTATCCATGTGAGGCCCCATGTTATTATTTTCTTTTTAAAAACTACTTTATTTGGACAGCAGAATGGCAGGGTTGTGCGGGTCAGGGTGGGGGAGAGTTATTGAAATTAAATCTTCCATCTGCTGGTTCATTCCCCAAATGCCTACAGCAGTCAAGGTTGGGCAAGGGAAAAACCAGGAGGCAGGAATTCCTTCCATTCTTTGACATGTGTGGCAGGGGCACAAGTATTTGAGTGATCATCTGCTGCCTTCCCCAAGCTCATTATCAGGAAGCTGGACTGGAAGCAGGGCAGATGGGCTTCAAACTGGCACCTTGTATGGGATGCTGGCACCCCAAGTGGACAAGTGGAGGCTTAACTTGCTGTGTCACAACACCCCCCCCCCCCAACTTTTTAGAAAATATTCATTTCTTTATTTTGAAAGTCAGTTACAGGCCGGTGCCGTGGCTCACTAGGCTAATCCTCCGCTTGCGGCACCTGCACCCCGGGTTCTAGTCCCAGTTGCTCCTCTTCCAGTCCAGCTCTCTGCTGTGACCCCGGGAAGGCAGTGGAGGATGGCCCAAGTCCTTGGGCCCTGTACCCGCATGAGAGACCAGGAAGAAGCACCTGGCTTCTGACTTCAGATCGGCGCAGCGTGCCAGCCATAGCAGCCATTTAGTGGGTGAACCAATGGAAGGAAGACCTTTCTGTCTGTCTCTCACTGTCTAACTCTGCCTATCAAAAATAATAATAATAAAAAAAGTCAGTTACAGAGATGGAGAGACACAGAGAAACCTTCCATCCACTAGTTCATTCTGGATCGGAAGTGGAGCAGCTGGGACTGGAACTGGTGCTCATATGGGATGACAGTATCTCAGGCCATAGTTTTACCACCTGTGCCACAATGCTGGCCCTGTTTTGTTTTATTTGGATTTTCTAAATGATGTGAGTCTAGCATTGATAGATATATATGGGGATTCTTAAGTTCAGACTTTACAATGCACTGTTTAATACTGCAGTATCTCTCTCCTATGCTTTAGCTGCTTCACTATGAACCAAACATTTCACCTTGTAAATCACGTATAGAAAATGATGCTCCGTAAGACTTGAACATGAGAAATCCTGGGCTTGCATTTAATCTCTTTGCTGATAACAAGTGGCTGATGGTATAAAAAATAATTCTGTAAGACTGGACTCCACTGATTTTATCCTCATTTGATAGTACGTAATGAAAATTTTGCCAAAATTTAGAGGTGGATGTTTAGCCTAGTGGTTAAGAATTCCAGGTCCCATATCAGAGTAGCTGTGTTCAATATTTGGCTTCCAGTGTACACCATGAGAGCCAGAGGTGATGGCCCAAGTAATTGGTTTCCTGCCAGCCATGCGGGAGACCTGCATTGAGTTGCTGGCTCCTGGCTTTGGCCCAGCCTATTTAGGAAGTGAGTCTGTGTACAATCAGTCTGCCCCCCCCCAAGTAAATAAATAAATAAATATTTTTGAAACAAAAATTTTGCCAGAGTTTCTTTTCCATTTCTTACTTCATTCTTTACTTCCAGTGAAGAATTATACTGAAGAGGCATGGGGATGTGAGATACCAAATGGGCAAAATAGAGACATGAGTTGTTAAGTCACATCATTACACTGGGTAGGATTCCACATACTTTATATTTTGTTATTAATTTTTTCTCCATATATATACATGGTTATTTGATCTTCTGTAAGTCCATGTCTTCAGTTCCAGATGTGTTTTTTGTTTGGCCGCAGGAAGGAACTGGACAACAGTAGAGAGAAATTAAGAATTTTTTGCGCTCCTTTCCCTGAGTTGCACATGGTGGAGTGGTTTAGAGCCAGTCTTCCTTCATTGAATGCTGACTCTGCTGGTTGACTACAGGCAAGTTAGTTATGTGCCTCAGTTTTCCTATAAATAAAACAGCACCTACCTATAGAATTTTATGGGGATTAAATGAATTAATACATGTGTAAAGTGTTCCTGGCACATAAGAAGTGCTTTAAAAGTGTTTGATAATATTACTGTTACTAAAGTTTCCATACCTCAAAGAGAAAGCGTTACTTAGGAAAGCATAAACTCAACCTAATGATTTTACCATTTGAGAGATTTGTTAGGCTACGACAGGATTTTTCTTCCAGGAAATCAGGTGTCTGATGAGAGCAGGTCTGCAGAATGTTCAGACATATATTCTGGCTCTGGATTCCTCATTACACTGGGTGAGTGGGTTAATCAGTGCACACTTGACTGAAGAGCGGGCAAGGGACACTCATCACACCTCCACAGTTATCTTCAGTTTGTGGAAGTGCTCTGGGTTCCTGGCACAAGAGGCACTAACGAGACCCAAATTGTAGTCTTTAAAATAATTGCTTTCCCAAAAGGCCCGTGGTAACACTTTTTTTTTTTTAATTTTTATTCTTTTAAAGAAATTCATTAGTATTTATAGTTTGATATCATTTGAGGAACAGCTACAGGTGTTTCAATTCAGCCATGGAGGAAATGGACATGCAGGTTAAGAGGAAACCCTTTAGCTGTAGCAGTAGTAGAGACATTGTATGTGAGTCCCTCTTGGGACGCTGAAGATTCCTTTTGAGAACGGTGCCTTTGTTTCCAAGGAAACAAATTGTGGCTGAAATGTGAAGGAGAAGTGTTATGTTCTATTTTTACTTACTTTGATACTGTTTTGGATTTTCTGTATATGCACACATATATGATGAGTACAATGAAAATAATGTAGTTGCATCATTGAATATTTTTCTGTAATGAAATACTTCTGTATCCATTTTTATATTTCTTTTTCTAAAGTTTTGAAATCAACAAATGCATTGCCTCTTTATAACAACAGCTATCTTGGTTCATTCAGGCTACTGTAATAAAAATGCCATTAAATGGATAATTTATAGATAACATTCATTTTTCATGGTTCTGGAGGCTAGAGAATTCAAGATCAAGGTGTCAGTAGTTTTACTGTCTGGTGTTTGGTGAGGACCCAGTTTATTGCTCTTTGTTCAGATGACAGAAGAAGGGAGGTTTCTCTCTGGGTTTCTTATAAAAGGGTACCCATTGATCCCATTCATGAAGGAGGAGCTCTTGTGACCTAATCCCATCCCAAAGGCTCCACCTCCTAATATCATCACTAGAAGGTTTAGATTTCAACATAATGAGTTTTGGGGGGATACAGATATTCAGACAACAGCAATAGTGACTAGCATGCACTTTGGAATAGACTGTGCTAACCATTTTTTATGGGCAAGATTAGGCAAGTTGTTGGCATAGGAAAAGAAAATTACTGTGTGAAGAGATGACTCTTATTTATTTAACATTTAACCAGAAAGCCCGAATAAGTTCCAAAGAGCTCGTTTGACTAGGATTCTGGGGAAGAAGTATTAAAGGGCAAATGAGGAAAGGATTCTTATTCTTAAGTGGGCTTGAGGGCAAGGGCCAACCATTCTGCAAGGGAAATGACTATAAATGGCCTTTGCAGTTAAGACATCCTCTGTTGCAACAGCCACCTCTTGGACAGCTTGTTTTTCCTCTTACTTCACAGAGTATTGCTGCTAAAAACACCTTTGTCTTAGCTCTTGGGCTCTGCTGTTTGTCCCTCAGTCTTCTCTTGTCTCTCTATAAAATTAAATTTTCTTGCCCTTACATTTGAAGCTTTGTTTTTATTTTGCTGTTCCCATCTTGGAGGCTTCTTCACTGGTATGCTTGGAAGGAGTTTTTTGTTTCATGCCAGATGACAACAACAAATGAATTCTGTTGCTTATTCCTTTTATAGATAGCTTGGGGAAGGAAATTTGAGAGAAAATGTAAAACAAAAATTGTGCTGTCAACACTGAAGAGGGAATGACATTCATTCTCATCCAGTGGACTTTTTGGTCCCTGTTAACATTTGTGAGCTTTATAAGGTTGGGGAACCCCCCCTTCTTTTTTTTTCTGCCAAGGGCCATTTGGATATTTATAACATCATTCGAGGGCCATATAAAATAGTCAACTTAAAAATTTACCTGCTGTAGATTGACTGAGTTTTGAATCCCACCTGTGGGATTGGCCTTGGCAGTGACAGACCAGATGATTTCACAGGCCTTATATGACCCAAGGGCTGAAGTTTGTTTCTGTGATATAATAATGCATGCCAAAGCTCTCGTGTTTGTTTCTTCAAATAAATACTTGTGGTTTCTGTATTATGTCTATTTTTTTAAATAATGTAACTCTTCTGGTAAGTCAACGTTCCTAAAGAACTTCTGTTTCTACTTTTTTAATGTCACTTAAAAATGTATATAAACAGGTATGGACGGGTTTATCTCTGTAGTTGTGCTATCCTAGATTTTGTTTATAAGCATTATCTATAAAATATAGATAAGAAAAACGAATCACTGTTTTGTATCACTGCGATCACTGGTAGGTAGAGAAGCACAAATGTCTACTGTATCAATAGGAAATTATACAGAGGTTAGCAAAAATACCTTGCCTCAGACAGGGGGTAGGTTTGGCTCTAAGTGCACACACACATTCGTGTTCTCTTGGCTACTCTGTGATGCTTTCTTCTTAGTTGGCTTCATGGTAAGCAGGCTTTTTTTTCAAGGCTCTTTCAAATAGTTTATGGAAAAATACATTTAAAAATTAAGTTTATTTTGGTACAAAAATTGAGATTCATGCATTTTTTTATATCCATGTAGTTTTTGAAGACTCCTCATATACTGTTTTAATAATAGTATAATATGTAAGTAAACTATTTAGTTTCAATTGATTAGATTACATTTTAGGGTAGCAATTTTTTGGTAACTTACGAGGGCTGCTTCCCTAATGCTAATACATAATCTCAAATCCCAATTTTGAAAATTATAATTTGAAATCAGCTATTTCTGAATTTTTTAAAAAATTACAGCAAATGCTGTGTGTAGTTTCTTTTTTTTTTTTTTTTCCTATTTATAGATTTAAGTTTTTTGGCTTTCTATTCATTGATTTCTGTGAAAATTGGGGACTAGGTAGAGAAAATTTAGATGTGCACAGTGTTTTGTGTATTCAAAATTATCCCAGGAAACAGGTGTTGTCCCTGTTTGAGGTGAGGAAACTGGGGTGCATAGGCCCTAGCACTGGCTGGCTAATATAGATGACACCACAAAGACAATTGAAATTACTTGTTTCTGGGTCTGCTTTATCACTCTTAGTAGGCTATTTATTTTGTATTCATAATAAGCTTATTGATTTAGGCTTATCCCTTGGAGGTTTGAACAGTTTCCAGTAATTGATACCTTATACTTATATCTCAAATTTCCTGTAAATGTCCCTGAATGAATTCTTCAATAAAAATTTTCAGCTAATCAGACAGGTTTTTTTCTTGCTCCTTTTAAGGCTGTTTTTTTTCCCCCTGAAGAAAACATGAGCTGTTATTGTGGAATTACTATCCATTTCATATCACCACCTAATTTACCTCCCATTTAAAGTAGATAAATCAGTTGTAAAGGAGTATATTTTGTTTATTATCTTTAAGTTGGCTTGCAATGTGAAAATTTCATGTACTCTTAAATAAAATTTGAACAAGTTGTGTCTCTAAAAAATTATTGAATTTAATGAACATTAAACATCCTTGTGTGAGTTAACTTTAAATTGAGTCCTTCCACTACTATGTAGCATTTCCATGGTGCTAATTATAATTGAGGCAGGGGTTTCTGAGGCCAGGCCTTTTATAAACACATGTTAGTAGATTATACCATTGGTGACTTTTTTCTTAAAGCATTGATTGAAATTTTTCTGGATAATATTCCTTGAAAATACAAATCTGATATTCAAAGCATGTGTTTTAATCAGCAGTTTATATTCTATAATTGTCTTGATATGTTATTTACTTTTACTACACTGCTCCTATTTTTTTTTCCAAAAGTGAAAAATAGTGATAGGCAACACTTGAATTATTGCATGTATCAGATACTATTTGAACTTATTTTTCATGTAGTAATTTATTCTAACTCCAAGAGGTAGTATGTTGCTCTTATCCCCATTTTACATATTAAAAAAATGAGTAACAGAATTAATAACTTGCCCAGGGTTACACAGATTAAAAGTGATGATGCTGGGAGTTCAACCCGGTTACTGTAGTTACAGAGCCCATTATTTGACCGTGATGTAATGTGCCTCCCAGAAGGCTGAAAGATTGCTGAGACTGTCATCAAGTAGATTCTAAATCCACAAAAATCCAGCTGTCTGTTTATGAAAGAATGTGGAGAAATAGTGTTGTCAGTATCCAAATATTATCTGATAATGACAAGTAATACTTTCAAAGCAAATGCATTTTCATAGGACACTATTTCCAAGTTTAATTTTTAGCTTTGCATTTTCTTTTATCATGGTCCTTGGAAATTGTCTAAGGAATAACAGATATTAAAACAACAAAATAGAACCATATAAAGAGAACTTGAAGAGACTGGGAATACTTAGAATTCAAGATACTGTATGGAGATAAGGAATTCAGTATCTGATAACTTGTTACAAATACATGAGACAAAGGAAAAATTTTACCATATTGATTATGAGTTAAATTAGGAGATATCACTTCACCATGGAGAAATTTAAGGGCCGTATGTGTGTGTATGAGGATGTGTGATGAGGGTGTGGAGTTGAGGAGCCCAAGGCAGTGTTAGAGGGATGACACATGACCCAACATTCTTTTGCTTAGGACTGTTTTTGTCTAGCAGAGTGCAGTCAAGTGGATTGTGGAAAATCATTGTGGGTAGAGGTTATTGAGAAAGAGTAGATGGTAGGCCGGCGCCGCGGCTCAATAGGCAAATCCTCTGCCTGCGGCGCCGGCACACCAGGTTCTAGTCCTGGTCTGGGCACTGGATTCCGTTCCGGTTACTCCTCTTCCAGTCCAGCTCTCTGCTGTGGCCCGGGAGTGCAGAGGAGGATGGCCCAAGTGCTTGGGTCCCTGCACCACATGGGAGACCAGGAGAAGCACCTGGCTCCTGGCTTCGGATCACCGCAGCGCGCCGGCTGCAGCGCGCCGGCCGCAGCGGCCATTGGGGGGTGAACCAATGGAAAAGGAAGACCTTTCTCTCTGTCTCTTTCTCTCACTATCCACTCTGCCTGTCAAAAAAAAAAAAAAAAAAAAAAAAAAAAGTAGATGATAGAGGAAGATGGGGTAAAATGCTTTGGAGAATGGCACATTGTGGAGGAAACATTTAAAGATAATTTTAAAGACATTGACTCTGTTGTGTGAAATGATTCCCTTCATCCATCTTTCCCAAGAACTTGGGCCATCTAATACTGCTTTCCCAGGCCATAAGCAGAGAGCTGGATCAGAAGAGGAACAGCTGAGACATGAACCAGTGCCCATATGGGATGCCAGCACCACAGGCAGAGGCTTAGCCTACTATGCCGCACTGCTGACCCCAACACATTTCTTTTCCTGATTCCCTCATCATGTTTCCTGAAACACACATGTGATGACTGGAGCTCTGGAAGCCTTGTTGAACCACGAAGAGTCATATTCTAGAGAATATAGAGTAGACAGCTATAAGGAGTCTGGGTCCTTGGGTCCTTAGGGCATTTTTGGAATTGTTATGCTAAGGTTGAATTATGGACATTGAATTATTTTCTTGAAAAGAGAACTCAAGTTATATTTAATCCTTTGTTATTTTGGATTTGTCCTATGCAGGTGAAGCTCATTCTAGCAGAATTCACTCAACTGAATAGGATATTTTTCATATACTTTATTTGGCTTATTTTCATGAGTATGTATCTACATCCTGAATGAGGGGCTCTGGTTACCACATGTAAATATCAATGAATAATGACACATGATAAAATACACACAAGGAAAAGAGCACGAGATTGACTGAATTCTGTCTTTTGAGTTTGGTGAGTATCAGGGTCTTCTGTAAAACTGGAATTGTAGTGTGTCTTAACTTGGTTTGGGTTGTGGTAACGAACTCCCTGAATTGGGTGGCTGACAAACAACAGAAATTTATTTCTCATAGTTTTGGAGTCTGGGAAAAGCAATATCATGGTGGGGTTCCAGTGAGGGTCCACTTCCTTCACAGATGGCTGTGTCTTTATTGTAGCCCCTCAGGGGGGAAGCAACACACATAACCTCAGGGCACTAACCCTTAAGGGCACTGATCCTGCTCATTAGAATTCAGCCCTCATGACCTACTTGTTTTCCAAAGACCCTACTGGTTAATAGGATCAAATTGAAGACCATACAAAATGAATTTTGGGCAGTTTGGCTCTCAAGTTTAGCAAATAGTAGGCTCAGATTTTACATTTGTGACTTTGTACTTTGTCACTGAAGTATGTGAGATCCTGTCATTTGATAGCCTAGCAGAAACAAAGAAACCAGAAAATAAAACACATTCAGGGCATTGGCAAAAAGAGAAAAGAAAAACTTGGGCAAGATAAGAGGACCTCTGCAAAAGAGCAGTCCTAGAAGAATGCAGATTGCTCTCTGCCGCTCTTCCTCTCTCCCTCTGCCTCTCAAATTAAAACAAACAAGTAAGCATTTAGAAAATGCTTATTTTAGGAATTCAGCAGGATTTGACATGAAAATTAGGTTTTTGGGCCTACTATTCATGTCCAGTTTCAGGGTCTTATGGAGTTTATGTTTAGTTATGTAAGTTAGGATTTTTCTCCATTGAATGACTGGATTGAAAAATTCAGATCAAGAGCTAGCTGTTTTTAATTATGTTTTTGAAAGGAGACGGAGTGATTTCTGTTCTTCAGGGTGCTCTCTGTAAAAGAAGAAAGTAAGTGATGTCCCCTATTGAAATAAGCTGCAAGGCTGTTAACTGGACCAAACCAGTTGGAGGAATTTTTGTACTCCATTTAAAAAAAAAAAAAAAAACAAACTATTTATTTATTTATTTGAAAGTCAGAGAGGAGAGGCAGAGACAGAGAGGTCTTCCATCAGCTGGTTCACTCCCCAGTTGGCCGCAACGGCTGGAGCTGCGCCAATCCAAAGTCAGGAGCCAGGAGCTTCTTCCAGGACTCCCATGTGGGTGCAGGGGCCCAAGGACTTGGGCCATCTTCTACTGCTTTCCCAGGCCATAGCAGAGAGCTGGATTGGAAGAGGAGCAGCCGGGTCTTGAACTGGCTTCCATATGGGATGCTGACGCTTCAGGCCAGGGCTTTAACCCGGTGCGCCACAGCACTGGCCCTGTACTGCGTTTCAATTCTCCTCTGTGTGGTTCACATGAAAAATATAAGCACAAGTCTCATGCAAATTACTTTTATTCTTTTAAGAAAACTATCTAACCATTGTATTTTTTTTCTTTTTAATTTTTTTTTTTTTTATTTCACAGGCAGAGTTAGACAGTGAGAGAGAGAGAGACAGAGAGAAAGGTCTTCCTTCCGTTGGTTCACCCCCCAAATGGCCACTACAGCCTGTGCGCTGTGCCAATCTGAAGCCAGGAGCCAGGTGCTTCCTCCTGGTCTCCCATGCGGGTGCAGGGTCCAAGCACTTGGTCCATCCTCCACTGCACTCCCGGGCCACAGCAGAGAGCTGGACTGGAAGAGGAGCAACCGGGACTAGTACCCGGCGCCCCAACTGGAACTAGAACCCGGGTGCCGGCGCCACAGGTGGAGGATTAGCCTAGTGAGCCTCGGTGCTGGCTAAAGCTCGCCTTCTTAACTTTTCTCAACGGCATGTCAGTGCCTCAGCTGGATGCCCTTTCCTGGCTTCTACAGTAAGATTCCAGCCCTGATGTACCATTCTAATGTACCAAGCCATCTTCTGCTGCCTTCGCAGGTGCTTTAGCGGGAAGTTGGATCAGAAATGGAGCAGCTGGGACTCTAACTGGTATTCATATGGGATGCTGGTGTTAGCAGCTGCTTAACCCGCTATGCCACAGTCCTGGCCCCTGTTTTCAAAACTTTTAGAATACATAAACTGGTCTCTTGGAAATTAAATTATAACTGATTTCCAGGCAAATAAGAAATCTTGAAATAATGAATTTTCTATGTGATTGGTGCAACTTAATAGCATAAGTGGGAATTCATCAATTCTTGATTTTTAAATCAATCTACTTTCATAAAACTTATTTTTAAAATTTTAGTCTTTGCTTCATAAAATTTAATATTTTTAACCATTCCATTTAGTATTAATTAACTTTTATATTCACAGCTTAAGGATGATGAATTTCAAGTAATTTGATCTTCCACTTTAAATACATAAACTTAAGTAAATTTTATCTTGCTAACTGAATCTGTAATTTTTATTTAATTCGAACAAAATCCTTGCTTCAAAAAGTGTTGATGCTTTTACTGTGCTGAATTTTATTATGGATTTCATTTATTACTTCCAAATAATTTTTTGATTAAAGTAGGTAGTAGTTTTCAATAGTTAGCAAATTCTTTCTTTCTTTTAAACAGGAATCTGTATAATTTACATATACATACTGCAGGACACAAGTATCTTTTTGAACCAATTTGAGGGTTTGTGTGATTACATTAATAATTATTTTGAACCAAGCTGATTAGTAGTAAACTAGAGCATAATGATACTTATTTTTGTCTGCTTAGAATTCAGTTTTTTTGAGCTACACTTCATTTTAATTTTTGCAGTAATGTACCAATTGTGATATATTTAAAAACACTTTGGGGGCAGGCACTGTGGCGTACTGGGTAAAGCCGCCGCTTGTAGTGCTGGCATCCCTTATAGGCACTGTTCAAGCCCTGGTTGCTGCACTTCTGATCCAGCTTTCTGCAGTGGCCTGGGAAAGCAGTGGAAGATAGCCTAAGTCCTTGGACCTCTGCACCTATGTGAGAGACCTGGTAGAAGCGCCTGGCTCCTGGTGTTGGATCGACCCAGCTCTGGCTGTTGCGGCCATTTGGGGAGTGAACCAGCAAATGGAAGACTGTCTGTCTCTCTGCCTCCAACTCTATGTAACTGTCTTTCAAATAAATAAGTAAATCCGGGGCTGTCGCTGTGGTGCAGCGGGTTAACGCCCTGGCCTGAAGCGCCAGCATACTGGTTCTGGTCCCATAGGCTCATTTGGTTCATCCTCTGCCTGCAGCACTGGAATCCCATATGGGCACCGATTCTAGTCCTGGTTGCTCCTCTTCCAGTCCAGCTCTCTGGTGTGGCCTGGGAAAGCAGTGGAAGATGGCCCAAGTCCTTGGGCTCTTGCACCCGCGCAGGAGACCTGGAAGAGAGAGGCTCCTGGATCCTGGCTTCGGATCTGCGCAGTTCTGGCTGTTGCGGCCAATTGGGGAGTGAACCATTGAATGGAAGATCTCTCTCTCTCTCTCTCTGCCTCTGCTCTCTCTTGTAACTTTGACTCTCAAGTAAAAAATAAATAAATCTTTTAAAAAAATCTTTAAAAAATTTTTGGTAGTGAAAAATAAGCATGTATGTAGGAAATCAGTAAGTTAATCATGGGACACTTTTCATTTTACTGATGTCAATACTACAGTTGAAGAAGGTATAACTGATATTTTAGTTAAACTGAAATAGGTGTTAAGTAGGATGATGATTGAGTTTTTAATTGTACTAACTAACAAGATTTCATTTATTTATTTGAGAGACAGAGTTACAGACAGAGAGAGGGAGAGACAGAATGATCTTCCATCTGCTGGTTCACTCCCCAGATGGCCTCAATGGCCAGAGCTGAGCCTATCCAAAGCCAGGAGCTAGGAGCTTCTTCAGGTCTTCCATGTGGGTGCAAGGGCCCAAGCACTTCGGCCATCTTCTACTGCTTTCCCAGGCCATCGCAGAGAGTTCAGTTGGAAGACAATCAGCCAGAACATGAACTGGCACACATTTGAAATGCTGGTGCCACAGGTGGAGGTTTAGCCTATTACGCCACAGTGTCAGGCCCCAAACGTGTATTTATTTTTTCATATGAATGCTACGTGAAGCTAATGAGTACATAGAGTACAGTTTAAAATGTTTAGGATAAGTTAATGAATGCTTAAAAAAATAGAGTAATGTAGCATTTTTTTTTCAGAAAACTTTTTTTCTTAATTTAGGAAATTCTGTAGAGACAGTCAGTTGAACTGCATCTTTGGTTACAGGGTCTGTGGAGCTATTCCGACTATTGACCATTCTTGTGTAGAGTATAGACCAGCAAAATAAAGCCTGTTTGTTTTTTTCTTTTTAAATATTTATTTATTTTGAAAGCTGGAGTTACACAGAGAAGGAGAGAGAGAGAGAGAGAGAGAGAGAGAGGTCTTCCATCTGCTAGTTCACTCCCCAGATGTCTGCAATGGCCGGAGCTGTTCCAATCCAAAGCCAGCTTCTTCCGGGTCTCCCACGTGGGTGCTGGGCCCCAAGGACTTGGGCCATCATCTACTGCTTTCCCAGGCCATAGAAGAGAGCCGGCTCTGAAGAAGAGCAACCAGCACTATGGTATGCGACACTGCAGGCAGCGGCTTTACCCACTACGCCCCAGCACCAGCCCCATGTTGTTGTTGTTTTAAAGTGTAGTTAGAATCTTCCTTGTGCCTTGCACGGCAGATACATGTTCACGTTTCTGTCTTAGTAATTAGTTTTCCAGTTGGCCCTTTTAAGGATGTTAGCTCGCAGCCCTAGAACCAGATGCTCATGGGACTGCTGCAATGCTCCCTGCGGGCAGCACAGTTTGTTGTTTGGGTTTGAAAGCTACATCACAACATCACCACCTCAAAGCTGGGCTGCCCCCACTTCAAAAGGATTATGTTCGGATCTTCTATTATTTATGGATTATTGTCAAATAGAAAGCTTTGGCATTATATAATATCCCTAGGAATAAATCCCCTTACAAGTGGAGCCACAGGACGTACCACGATAATACCTAATCTGTGGTTTCTTTTCTTCTCCTCAGTATTCCTTCAGGTTTTATGAATCATAGGTGACAGAGGTCTTGTTCTCAAAAGTGTAAAACGGGAATGACAGAGGAAGGAGGGGCTGGGGCTGAGGAAACTCTTTCCAGTAAACCTTGGATTCCTCTTTTTGAAAAATAACTTTCTGTCACAGCTGTGAAAGTGTTCACCTCGTGTGTTACGGCTATAAAATTTCGCATTTAAGAAAATATGCTTTACTTAGATGATTACAAAGTTATTTTATATAAGAAATTTTCTTAAAAGAATTCTGAAATATCACATTAAAATGAATTATTTGAGCTTTCTATATTTTAAGTATTGTGTAGACAAACATACTGTATGTATTGTGGAATGATCAATAAATTCACACTGTTGTAGAGCAGTCTATCCTTCCCGCATTAAAATATAAAGTTGCTTTGGCTCAGGTATATTCATCTTGAAAGAAAATAATTTTTTAGAAATCCTGTTTGCCCAGTAGAGTTAGAAACATACCAGGGGATTCGAATTCAATCCCATCGAGGTGGCATGTACCAATGCCATCTCACTAGTCCCAGTGATCAATTTCTGTTCACAATTGATCGTAATGATAGGACTAAGAACCAAAGGGATCACATAAACAAGAATAGTGTCTGCAAATACTAGCTGATAGAATCAAAAAGGGAGAGAATGATCCAACATGGGAAGTGAGATACACAGCAGACCCATAGAATGGCAGATGTCCTAAATAGCACTCTGGCCTTATAATCAGCCCTTAAGGCATGCGGATCCGGCTGAAATGCCCATGAGAGTATTTCAGGCATGGAAAGCCAAGACACTCTGGGGGAAAAAAAAAAACCTGAATGAAAGATCTCCGTGAGTGAGATCCCAGTGGAAAGAATGGGTCATCAAAGAAGGAGGTACCTTTCTCTGAAGGGAGGAGAGAACTTCCACTTTGACCATGGCCTTGTCTAAAAATGATCAGAGTCAGTGAACTCAGGGTGCTTCCATAGCCTTGGCAGCTCATGACAAGAGCCTATGTTGATTACTGATGCCATAAACAAGAGTGTCAATTTGTTAAGTCAACAACAGGAGTCACTGTGCCCTTCCTCCTCATGTAGGATCTTTGTCCTTAGTGTGCTGTACATTGAGATTTAATGCTATAACTAGTACTCAAACAGTATTTTTCACTTTATGTTTCTGTGTGGGAGCAAACTGTTGAAATCTTTACTTAATGTATGCTAAACTGACCTTCTGTATATAAAGAGAATCGAAAATGAAACTTGATGTGAATGGAAGGGGAGAGGGAGTGGGAAAGGGGAGGGTTGCGGGTTGGAGGGACGTTATGGAGGGGAAGCCATTGTAATCAATATTCTGTACTTTGGAAATTTATATTCATTAAATAAAAGTTAAAAAAGAAATCCTGTTTGCCTAACAGGCTTTTGTATGTGAAAAATAACATAAAAATCTTGATACATCACTTTTAACTTCACATACCAGGCCAGACTTGCGGTGTGTGAATCTTTCAAAGCACAAATAGGAGTTCTTATAACAAGCAGATGTGAGTCATTGCAAGAAGCATTGTTAGCTTGCTGGGGGACACACCCATGCATGAAAAGGCTAAAAAATGTGTAAGATGTAATTAGGAAGTGCTATCTTCCTAACTAAGTTACCACTGTGCCTTCTTTATCATTAATTATTTTTGGATAACAGTTTCATGGATCTGTTGTCAAGTGGCCCTTGGTTGGTGTCCTTTAATGAAGACTAACTTGCCCTCGGGGTGTAAGTATAAATAGGAATTTTTGTAAAAAGAAGGCTGTCCTTAAAAAAGCAGTGAATACTTCCGTGGTGACCTTCACTTCCTTGGTTACTTTGGTCTGTGAAATAGCGTTGAGCAGAGTGTTCGCTCCAAAGGAAGGTTTGGTATACAAGGCTCCAAGTGTCCCAGTGTTGGCCACAAGCACATCTGGTCCATTTATAAATATGAGAAAATTTCCACCCAGAATTTTTTTATAGTTGACTATGTTTTAACCTTGATACAAGACCAGTTGTAACCACATTGTATAATAAAGATGACAACCATAATCACGTAGTTTATTAGCAAAAAAACATATTTTGTGAATTAAGCTCTTTATTAGCTTTTTTTCTATTAGAATTTGAATAACGAAAATTTGTTTTCAGCTGATAAGTCAGCCAACCATGGTGACCTATCTCGTTTCCTAGGTTTGTGTTGCCAAACTACATTCTCAGAATTGTTTCACAGAAGTAAGAGCCCCCAAACACGGGAAATATGGCAATTATTCATCCCTGTTTCAACATATTCTGTGTTTAAGTTCCTGTGGAGCAGGAAAAGTGAAGCCATAATGACAACATGTTGACTGGGGCAAAGTTTTACATGGCAGAGCTCTACCCTCAGGTGTTCTTGTTTTGAACAGTGGTTGGGGTTGTTTGTATAAACACAATATGCTGACAAAATTTCTTTTTTTTTTTTTACTTAAAATCTAATTAGAAAGTCAATGTAATTCCATTTTAGATGTAAATATAATGTGTTTTGCTAGGAAAAAAGGATTTGGTGTTTTGATAGAGCTGTAATACCTACAGTACCTCCACTGGGGTCAGAACTTTAGAGAATGAGAAATGGTCTGTCTTCCTTTACATATTCAACAAGCGTTTTTGGAGGAGAATGAGCCCTGTGCTGGTCTCACACCATTGGTCTCTCTGAAGACCTTGGACTGAGTGTTTTTGTCTTGGTTATCCATGCCATAATTCTCACATCATAACTAAGAGAGGTGCTGATAGCTAACAAAGTGAAGAAAGAAATCAGTACCCACCTTCACAAACTTAGCAGTCTGTTTTGAGATAAGGGAGCTGGATTGAGTTACTTTAGTCAGTAATTCTATAATGCTTGACATACCATTTTCAGATTTATAGTCAAACCCAGCACAAAGAATAAAACCTGTAGGTCAGCGTGTGAATTTTTTCTTCACTTCTGCTGGTGCTTTTCTTTTAGGTCAGAGTACAAGTCTGCTTTCTCCCTTCTATTTGTGTATTTTGAGAAGTTAGGATGGTGGTGGGTGTACAGTTCATATACTTCTTCTGGAGCCTATACATCTATCATTACTGTTGGTTTCTTAGTGGAAACTTTTCTTTTACTCTCCCTTTGGCTTTTCCTCCAAGTGCCGCCTTCTGCTGGCTGAAATTGAACACTATAATTTGTGGCTTTCCGGAGAGGGAACCGTGGTGGTCAGGTGGAGGAGGCAGACCGCATTCCAAAAGTGGAGAGGTAGGTGCTTGAAACAGAGCACTGATTCAGGAGTGAGTGAGGGTGTGGGGTGAAAGTTGGCTACTAATTCAAGCCTTACCTGAGGCAGTATTTCTTAAACAGAAAGGTGCCCTCTCTAATTAGCAGCTTCAATATACAATTACATTAATGACAGCCAACCAATTTAGAAACCCCTTCCATAGTAAGCTAACCAAACAATAGGTGTTCCATGGGCATGACAGAGAGGTAATTTTCTTGCACTGAGCAATTTGTACCTTTACCTCCTGCGTTTGTGGTGGGCTGCCCATCACTTTTTGAGGGGAAAATGTATTCTCTTTTCTAGAAGGCAGAGCTACAACTTTTTCCTCTTCTGGATGTCTGATTGGCAACAAAACAAAACAGAACAAAACTGTAACTTAGATATACTGTTCCAGCAAATCCTGTCTTCTAAAGCATTGTCTCAAATCTTGAAATTAACTGGGTTCATTGGTAATAAAGTTCTCAGGTACTGACAAATAATACATGTCCATCACTTAAGATCCACTGAACAAATGATTATTCTTGTGAATCTTGAAAAAAACACCTTGAAGAGTGTTAGGCTAGGTATGTTTTGATGTTATTTTCAGTATATGTTTTGAACAACAGTTTTCATATTGCTAGATGTTAGAAGAGGATATGTATAGAAGTAGGAAACTTTATTATCACTGCTTCTTTCTAAAGCTCTACCAACCTTTGACAACTTGGTGTTTTCTGCTATTGAGGTAGGCAAATTATGCCAAATGATTTCTCTCCAAAGTTGCACCTGAATTGAAAACTTTGGTATTACAAATCTCCTTTTATCCTATTGGAAGAACATGTTTTTTAATCTTGTATGTGAAAAAGGGGGTTATTTTTCACTTTCCTTCCAAATTTGTTACCTAAAAGAAATATATTCTAGGTTTTCTCATCACTAGTATAACCCCAAATGAAATCATGGAAACAAATACTTAGAATGCATCTTATATATTTGTTGATTTTCTAGGAAATTTCAATTGTGGCTTAAAATAATTGTTTATTTCAAGCCGGCGCCGTGGCTCAATAGGCTAATCCTCCACCTTGCGGCGCCGGCACACCGGGTTCTAGACCCGGTTGGGGCGCCGGATTCTGTCCCGGTTGCCCCTCTTCCAGGCCAGCTCTCTGCTATGGCCAGGGAGTGCAGTGGAGGATGGCCCAGGTGCTTGGGCCCTGCACCCCATGGGAGACCAGGAAAAGCACCTGGATCCTGGCTCCTGCCATCGGATCAGCGCGGTGCGCCGGCTGCAGCGGCGGCCATTGGAGGGTGAACCAACGGCAAAAGGAAGACCTTTCTCTCTCTGTCTCTCTCTCTCACTGTCCACTCTGCCTGTCAAAAATTAAAAAAAAAAAAAAAAAAAAAAAAAAAAAAAAAAAATAATTGTTTATTTCACATCCTTCTTGTGGAGTGAAACACAGTAATTCTGTAAATACGTTTCCATGGTGATTCATGGGCAGCACCATGTAGTAATTCCCAAAGTTACATAGGAAGTAGAGAGTAGTGTTTCTTTTGAGCCCCTCCTAAAAATGTGGCTAAAAATGTTAGAGGAAGAGAGTAAGAAGATGAGTATCCTTCATGCTCTCAGTTCAGTTTTCAATCATGAGCTCTAACATTCACAGGAGCAAAGCAGTTAGGCTGCTTGAAAACCACGGAGGTTTTCTCACCTCCACACTGGGAAAGATTTTGAAGCCTTTCCCCACCACTGGGTTCCTTTTGCTCTGATTTCAGATAAGTCAAATAGAATAAACAAACTCTTGCCCATGTGGGAACTGGTTTAGCTGTCTCTTGTTCTAACCCTGTAAAGCCTGAATGTCTCCTCAGTGTCTTTGAATGGGTCTCATTGTTTATTTTATTGTGCTTTTCACAAGTGCTTGTAACTTCACCCTTGTTGTACTAATAGCTTTCTTCTAAAGTGGGTTGACATTTCAGTTAATTTTCAATGGCCTCAATGTTTTTCTTTAAATTGGGCCAACCTAACTGGCCTGTTGAAAGCGAGGCAGTCTCATATAAACTGTAGCACGTAAAAAGGACCGTTTATTAGAGATTTTTGAAATTGCTTTCTTACTTAAAAAACGTAAGGACATGGAGAACTTTCTCCTTCATATTCTTTAGTTATTTGTGTTGGCAAATTAAATAGTTGAATATGAAGTTAAGAACCTGTAGGCTGATTTCTAAGTACATTGCCAACTTATTAGGTATGTAAACATGTATACTTTAATTCATTGTTGGATATACGTCTTTTTAAAATCATGACATAAAGAATTTAGGAAATTGATCAATCGCTTGCTTATTTAGGTGGTCAGACTAACACTTTATAAAATGTTCTGTATTCAGGTTTTTATTGCATTAATTTTAAAAACCCTAAAGGAAAACCTTTTCATCTGTGGAAATGAAAGTAAAAATGAAATTGCCGAACAATGTTGTCCCCATACCAAGAATTAAATCTTAGAAACTTCAGCACATTGGCACAGGAATGGGTATCATTAGGCAAAATTCAGGAACAGGTTTTAATACATAGTGAAACTTTCTGAAATGATAAAATTACATTTCAATTCAGAAGGAAGAGCATGTATTATTCAATAAATAATACAGCACATCTAGCCATGTTTGGTACCATATAAAAATTCAGTTATATTAACAGCATAAACAAAACTACAAAACAATGTAAGTAAATAGTGTTAGAGTGATGGGCATTGTGGTATGGCCAGATAAACCACTTACTGTTTGGAACACCCACATCACATATTGTAGTACCAGGGCTCAAGCCCCTACGTTTCCAGTCTAACTTCCTGCTAATGGACCTGGGAAGCAGGGGACTCTGTCTCAAGTGTTTGGGCTCTTGCCGCCCACCTGGAAGACTCAGATACAGTACCTGGCTGCTGGCTTTGGCTCGGCTGTTGTGGGTATTTAGAGAGTGATCCAGCAGATGGAACATCTGTGTGTGTCTCTCTCTCTCTCTCTCTCTCTGTTTCTCCTTCTCTGTCTGCCTTTCAAATAAAATAAATAAATCTTAAAAAAAAATTGAAGAAAACAAAGGAGGCTGTTAGTAAAGTATCTTGGACATGGTCTTTATAAGTGTGGTGAGAAGCCTTGATCCATAAAACAAAGATTAACAGATTGGGTTTTATACAATGTAAACATTCTCATTCACAAAAGACAAAAGACACTATCAACAAAGGTAAAAGGTGAGTAGAAAGTATTTGCAACAAATATGACAGATAAAAGATTAATCAGTGTGTAAAAGGATTTAAGCATTGATAACAAGAAAGAACAGTTTTGAAAGGACAGGAACAAAGTGTAGGTGTGACTGTGAAGATTAATTAACAATGTTCAACATTATGAGTGGTCAGGATAATAGAAATGAAAACAATAAAAATGTCATTTTTATCCCATCAGATTGGGAAACTTAAAAGGACTTGGAGTGGCTATTATAACAAGGACATTAGGTAGCTGACATTTTTATATACTGTTGATAAGAATGAGTTTTTATGGTTAAAATGTTCATGATCCTGTCCCACTCATAGGAATACATCTCATAGAAATAGTAGTACACAAGGGCAGCCTACAAGGTGTCTATTGTTAATCTGGATGTTGTTGATGAAAATTAATTGTTAAAATGTATTTTATTGTTTAAGAAATAGTGAAAAATCTTAAATATATATTCAAACTATGGGCTCTTGTGCAACTATATTAAGCATAATTGAATAGCTGTATACTTGGAAAAATGTACTTTATGTATGCATATATAATATATGGGCAGTTATTTTTTTATCATTTTATGAATAAAAGGTGAGTATCTTATAAAATGCTCACACTTTTTATTTGTTTTTATTGGCTATTTATTGTGTGTACACATTAGACAAAATATAGATGCTTCCTTTGGGTGGTTTAGTGTAGCTTTTTGGAGAGGTAGAGATGAAGTAAATATTATTAGATTTGTAATTTGGAAGTACAAGTAAAATTTTATTTGTTTAATTTTTTGTTTTCATTCAGAAGGCAGCGAGATAGGTAGAGTACTGGGTCTGCTTGTTCGCTTCCCAAATGCCTGCAGTTAACTGAGACTTGAGCTCAGTCTAGGTGTCCCATGTGGGTGAAGAGACCCAACCGCTTGAACCATTACTGCTGCCTCCTAGGATCTGCATTTCCAAGAAATTGGAATCCAGCCGGGGCTCTGTATGGAACCCAGGACTCAGATATGGCATAAAGGCATCTTAATGGGTGTCTTGATTGCTCAGCCAAGTGCCTGCCTCAATAAAATTTAAATAGGAATTTTGGCCATTTTACTTTAAGATAATATGTTATTTTGGAGCAAGTAGAATTATACATTTTATGAATAAATTATTACTGAACCTATACAGAAGTATAGCTTCTGCCATTCTCATTTTGATGTAGTGACATTGGAGATAGCCACAATCTTGATGACAAAACATCTGGACCGTGATTAATGGAAGTGTCAATTTTGAATTGGGATATAGCTTTGAATAACACTTAACAGTAGATGTAATGGTTCCTGCCAGTTTTTGAGTGAGGCATGAATTTGGCCCTGAGGTTTTCAACTTGATTCCTGTGCTTAGTTTATAACTCTGCCTTAGAGTGATTAGGGAGGCCCAGTTGCATTAACTCCCAAAAGGCAGTGGCTGAGAGCCAGACACTTTTGTCTTGTCATGTTGGGCTCTGTATTGCTGACAGAGGGCCAGATCATTCTCAGAACTCTGAGACTCAATTTCTTTTCTCTGGGAATAATACTGTGGAGAACTAGCTACATAATATTTTTAGAGTATTTGAAACTATAAAAATACATAGTAATGATAGATATGTTATATTCCGTTATCTTCTGATCAGTGGTTGTTGTAACAAGCTTGTTACATAAAGAATAATTTATTATTCTTTGATAGTGTGCTAATTTAAAAAGCTTATGCTTTCTTTGGATTATGTAATAGAAGACACTTATAATAATAATAAATCATTGAGGGGCCAGTGCTGTGGCGTAGTGGGTAAGGCCGCTGCCTGCAGTGCCAGCATCCCATAGGAGTGCAGGTTTGAGCCCCGGCTGCTCCACTTTCAATCCAGCTCTCTGCTATGGCCTGGGAAAACAGTAGAAGATGACCCAAGTTCTTGGGCCCCTGCACCTACGAGGGAGACCCGGAAGAAGCTTCTGGCTTTGGATCAGCACAGTTCCAGCCATTGCCGCCAGTTGGGGAGTGAATGAACAGGTGGAACACATCTCTCTCTCTCTCTCGCTCGCTCTCCCTCTCTCCCTCTCTCCCCCTCTTCTCTTCCCCTCTTCCCCTCTCCCTCTTTACCTCCCCTCCCCTCTCCCTCTCCCTCTCCCTCTGCCTCTCTGTAACTCTGACTTCCAAATAAATTAAATAAATAAATAAATATTTTTAAAATATATCATTGCAGCTTGATTTTCTTATAGTTCAAAAGCAGGAAGGGAACTTGAAGATGAGGATTGCACCTACATTTTAAAGATGATCAGGCTGAGTTGAAATACTTGTCCTTGACTACACAGCTAGATAATGACAGAGCTGAGACTTCATTTAGGCAACATGCCTAGAACACTTCTGGCATAAACAAATTAATAAGTTCATATACTTATTATAAATCTAGAGTTTTTTATAGCATTTATGTTTTGTTTTCTATTATTATTCATAAAGAACAAACATTGTTCAGTAACCTAGTAGTCTCTAGCAGGGAAATTATTATTTAAAAGAAAAAAAGTATACCCTTTTAGAATAGGTTTAGGATAGGTTTGCTCTCATTTTTACTTTTTTTTTTTTTTGACAGGCAGAGTGGACAGTGAGAGAGAGAGACAGAGAGAAAGGTCTTTCTTCCATTGGTTCACCCCCCAAATGGCCTCTACGGCCGGTGCGCTGTGCCGATCCAAAGCCAGGAGCCAGGTGCTTCTCCTGGTCTCCCATGCAGGTGCAGGGCCCAAGGATTTGGGCCATCCTCCACTGCACTCCCGGGCCACAGCAGAGAGCTGGACTGGAAGAGGAGCAACCGGGACAGAATCCGGCGCCCCAACCGGGACTAGAACCCGGTGTGCTGGCGCCGCAGGTGGAGGATTAGCCTATTGAGCCAGCACCAGCCCTCATTTTTACTTTTCGTTCCCCCTTCATACTAAAATTTCTGTAGGATATTCTATAAGCTAATTTAAGTGAACCAGTTGTCAGATTATTTTGGTCAAGAATGATCAAATAAATGGAGTGATTCATAATACTCCTTTGGAAATATTAGAGTAGGGAGGGCGTAATGTTTTGCAGGTAGTGAATTTCTTAGTGTTATTTGATATGACTAAGTTGAGTTTTGTAATTTCAGTAAATCATGGGCAGTTGAAGGTATGAATGCTTGCTTTATATGTCATTAAGTATATGTGTTGTATATATAAACAAGACATTCTCTATATAAATTTATGTTGAGAAAGTTCAAAGAGTTCATGAAAATGTAATTGAAAAATAAGTACCTTTTTATCCAAACTTTTTTTTCCAAAAATAACTTTTAAAAAATTAATAGAGTGAGAGAACATACTCGCATTCACTGATTCATTCCCAAAATGCCTTCAATGGCCAGGGTTGGGCCAGGACAAAGCCAAGAGCAGGGAACTCAGTTGAGATCTCCCACATGGGTAGTAGTGACTCAACTACTTGAGCTATTGCCTACTGCTTCCCAGGATGCTCATTAGCAGGAAGCTTGAATTGAGAATAGAGCCAGGACTTAAACTCAGGCACTCTGATTTTGGAGGTAGGTGTCCTGACCAGCTTCTCAGCCCCTATTTTCTTTTTATTTTTCTTTCTTTTTTTATTTTTCCTTTTTCAACTTTTATTTAATACATATAAATTTCCAAAGTAAAACTTTTGGATTACAGCAGCTTTTCCCCACATAACCTCCATCCCTCCTGCAACCATCCCGTCTCCCACTCTCTCTCCCATCCCATTCTTCATCAAGATTCATTTTCAATTATCTTTATATACAGAAGATCAATTTAGTATAAAATAAGTAAAGATTTCATCAGTTTGCCGCCATATACAACACAAATTGCCAAATACTGCTTGAGCACTAGTCATATCATTAATTCACATTGAACTACACATTAAGGACAGAGATCCTACATGGGGAGTAAGTGCACAGTGACTCCTGTTGTTGATTTAACAGTTGACACTTTTATTTATGACGTCAGTAATCACCAGAAGCTCTTGTCATGAGCTGCCAAGGCTATGGAAGCCTTTTGAGTTCGCCAACTCTGATCTTACTTTGACAAGGCCATAGTCAAAGTGGAAGTTCTCTCCTCTCTTCAGAGAAAGGTACCTCTTTCTTTGATGGCCCTTTCTTTCTGCTGGGATCTCACTCACAGAGATCTTTCATTTAGGTCATTTATTTTTTTTTGCCAGAGTGTCTTGGCTTTCCATGCCTGCAAAACTTTCATTGGCTTTTTAGCCAGATCTGAATGCCTTAAGGGCTAATTCTGAGGCCAGAGTGCTGTTTAGGACATCTGCCATTCTATGAGTCTGCTGTGTATCACGCTTCCCATGTTGGATCGTTCTCTCCTTTTTAATTCTATCAGCATTAGCAGACACTAGCCTTGTTTATGTGATCCCTTTGACAATCCTATCTTTATGATCAATTATGAACTTAAACTGATCATTTTGCAGTTTCATCACTATGGTAGCACCAACTTTTTCTCACTAGTAGATGGTCATCACAGATTATGTTTGTGACCTGATCTTTGTCCTTTATGTGTTAGGAGATACCAAGCCAATATATGTGACTTTGCCAATCTTGGATCCAAACAGCCAACAGACATGAAAAAATGTTCAACATCATTAGCCATCAAGGAAATGCAAATCAAAACCACAATGAGGTTTCAGCTCACCCTGGTTAGAATGGCTGACATACAGAAATCAACTAACAATAGATGCTGGTGAGGATGTGGGGATGTGGGGAAAAAGGCACACTAATACACTGTTGGTGGGAATGCAAACTGGTAAAGCCACTATGGAAGACAGTTTGGAGATTGCTCAGAAACCTGAATGTAACCCTACCATACGACCCAGCTATCCCAATCCTTGGAATTTACCCAAAGGAAATTAAATTGGCAAATAAAAGGGCTGTCTGTACCTCAGTGTTTATTGCAGCTCAGTTCATGCTGAGTGAAATAAGCCAGTCCCAAAGGGACAAATATCATATGTTCTCCCTGATTGCTGACAACTAACTGATCACCTAAAAGGAAATGGACACCATGAGAAATGATTGCATTCAAACAGGTTTTCTGATTAAAATTTTGTGACACTGTTTTATAGCACTGGCATGTTTCATATTTTCTGGATATAAGTATTTACTTGAGTACTTTGACAGCTTGAAATATTTACTATGTATGTGTATTAGTCTTAGTAATTTGCATGTGTTAAATAAAGTTGGTAAAATTTTACCTTATTTGTGCTTGAGACCCACCTTATTTTTCTCCCTCTGAAATGGAAGTCAATGTGTTAATTAAGTCTAGTATCTATTCCCTTTACTTTTTCTCTCCCCTCCTAGTAGATTATTTTTCTGGAGGTAGAGACTTTCTTCGTCAACTCTGCAAACCCATTGCCAAGCACAGAACTGGGCACGCCTTGGTGTTCAATATCTGTGTTGAAGGAGTGCCTTCTAAAGGAACTGTAGGGCTCTGCAGCATGTCAGGCGTTGATGATAGAGGGAAGAAAGTAGTATAGGTGAGGTGTGTCACCTACTGATAATGACCTGATGAAAGTTAGTTAGATATTGTGTAATGGGAATTATACATATTTACTCTGTGTCATCTGTTGATGCCTATTACATGTTTGCTACAATGAGGGATTAAATTAAAAAAGACAAATGTCTGCCTTTGTCTATCTTTTAGCATTCCAAAGATAGAGAAGACAAATCTATAAAATATGGTTTGTGAAATTTATTCATATTCAAATGTGTTTCTGTCCCTCACCCCATCCTCACTGGCATTATGATTGGCAGTCAGTTATTAGATGACCTTGAAAAAAAGGTATGGTGTGTGTTTGTGTATGTTTTTTGCCTTAGTCCAGTTTGCAAAGAAGCATGAGGGGTGGGTGTTTTGGCCCAGCAGATTTAGCTGCTCCTTTGGATGCCCACATTTTTAAAATCTGAGTTTCTGATTTTGGATCCTGCCTCTGCTTCCAGTCCAGCTTCTTGCTAATATGCCATGGAGGCAACAGAAAGTGACCCAAGTACTTGGGTTCTACCCACGTGGGAGACTCGTATGGAGTACCTGTCTCCTGATTTCTGTGTTTCCTAGTCTTGGCTCTTGTGGTCATTTGGGGAGTAAACCAGCAGATTCTCTCTCTCTCTCTCTCTCTTTCTCTCTCTAACTCTGCCTTCTAAATAAATAAACAAATACATACATACATAAATAAAACCTTATTAGTAACATGAAAGGCAGTATGAGACTTTCTGGTGCTGGATAATGTTGTGCTGGACCTTAGGGACTGTTTAAGTCCATTTGGTAGTAATGCTAGCAAAGAAGCGACTGAGACCCCTTGCATTGATTCTAGAACTATAGGTTGAATACCAGAATCCTACATCTCTGGAACTAAGGAGAATCTCTGCAGGGATCTATCCATAGGGTACCCAGTGAGATCTGAGCTTAGCCAGTTAGTTAAAGAGCTGCCTCCCTGATTCCTGTTGCTCTGTACCAGTAGTTGCTCTCACTGCTGAAACAGTGGAAAGAAAAGTACACAGTGAAACTATTCCAACAAAAGGAACAATAACAAAAACATTATGATAAGGCATGAGGAACGAGTGAAGCAAGACTACCTTTGTAGTTTTATTTAAAATTGACTGAACATTGTGCAGAAGACCTCCATATCTGAGATTTACAGAAGCAAATCAGTCCTATTGCTGAGACAAACACCTCTGCACTAAACAGCCAGAAGACAAACCGCATAGAAGCTTCTGTTGGGATGTTATATCCACAGTTCTTTCTCAACAGCTGGTTGAGAATATATGGGGGCTAGAATGGTTGCCCCTTTCCTAAGGCTGGTTACCTAGTGGGTTCCTCTTGTGAACAGTTGGCCAGGGCAATTGTCCAGTATTATTTGTAAAGTTGAAATATATGATTTTGAAGAGACCTTGGGCCAAATTATTCAGCTGATGATACCCTGGTTAAGTTAAGCAGTGACCTCTATTTATGATAAGCAATTTCTGGTGTCCATATCATCTTCTCTTGGGACATTGTCAGTGATTATGATTAGTTTTGGCCCATGCCTTAGATTCTTCATTTGAGATGGAAGCTTACTATTGTACTAACTGTGTGTTAGGCACAGTGCTAAGAGAGAGAATATCTATTGTCTGGATTAAATTCCACTGTAGCTGAAACAATAGAGAGGATTAGGGAGACTTACAGAAGTTGTCACTTGTCAGTGTCATTGATATCAGTCAACCAAACTCCATAAAAAGGAACGGAGTAAAAGGAAATATGAAGGAAGGATTACATAAATATTTTTAGTGTTGTTACATATAATATTTGCTGTTATGTCTGAGCCAATGATTTATGTTTAAAAGTATTTATGTGAATGAAAGAGAGAGAGATTGAGAAAAATGGAATGAAAACATGAATATAAGATTGAGACATGGATATCTTCTATCCCCTGGTTCACCCACCAAATGCCTGAACAGCTGGGGATGGGCCCGATCAAACCTAAGAGTCCGGAACTCCATCCACCTCTTCCACCTGGGTGTTAGGAACCCAGCTACTTGAACTATCACCGGCTGCCTCCAAGAGTGCACATTAACAGGAAGCTGGAATTGTAAGCAGAGCCAGAAAAGAAACAGAAACTCTGATGTATGGTGCAGGCATTCCAAGTGGCATCTTAACTGCTGTACCAAATGTCCATTCAAGAACTGATGGTATTTTGATTTTCAACTTTGTAAATTCCCAGAATGATAAATTGTGCATACATTAGAACTTTTTAAAAAAGTAGCTGTTGTGTTTTAAATATATGTTATTTCAACATGTTCTTATTTAACTTAAGACTCTTTCTGTGATGTTTGACTATAGTGTTATACAAGGGTTAAATAAGTTAGCAGTGTTTCACTGGGCATTGGCTAGCTTCAGTTATAATCTTAAATCTTCTTTTAGATGTATACCTTTTTACTCTATCGGTTATACTCATGCTGGCATACATTTCTACAAATCTGTAGTAATAAACTTCAGAAAATTTCTTTTTATATATGTTTTATATAAGATATATTTTAAAATGGGAAACAGAAATAGAGTAATAGTTGAAACACTCAGGAAAATAAGCTTATCATAAAATCCTTAAAATAATGGCCGGCGCCGCGGCTCAATAGGCTAATCCTCCACCTAGCGGCGCCGGCACACTGGGTTCTAGTCCCGGTCGGGGCACCGGATTCTGTCCTGGTTGCTCCTCTTCCCGGCCAGCTCTCTGCTGTGGCCCGGGAAGGCAATGGAGGATGGCCCAAGTGCTTGGGCCCTGCACCCCATGGGAGACCAGGAGAAGCACCTGGCTCCTGCCATCAGATCAGTGTGGTGCGCCGGCCGCAGCGCGCCAGCCGTGGCGGCCATTGGAGGGTGAACCAACGGCAAAGGAAGACCTTTCTCTCTGTCTCTCTCTCTCACTATCCACTCTGCCTGTCAAAAAAAAAAAAAAAAAAAAATCCTTAAAATAAAATGACATAGCTCCCAAAACTTAATTAGTGAGATTCTGTCTTTGAAGAGAACATCCATATGCTTGTATTTACCTCCTGTTCATCTTTGAAGAGGTTAACTCATAGCAAAAAAGATGAATTGGTTTATAAAAGCATGGAATGCAGTGAAAATATTTTATTCATCTTCTTTTTTTCCTCATTAGCTTTTTCATACAGTTATTATGGAGCAGTACAGTGAACCAAAGATAGACACTGGGAGAATTGTGGAATTTGTTAGATTCTGGGCAAATAATGAGCTTACAATAAGCTGCATATATACCAGTATGTGTTATATATAGCAACCTGCAGATATGGTATACCTATAAAATATTCTATATTTAATTGTAGAAGCAATCATAATATTCTTTAGGTAATGGTTATCTTCCTATCTTCTGTGAATGGAACATGAATACAAACTTAAAATGATTTAAAGGTTGGTATGATTGAAATCCACTGTAATTTTATTTGGACAAATAACCCACTTTTATATGGCTGCTAATTCTTAAGGTTACAGAACTCATCTTAAACTGCCATTGAAGAACAGGATTATGAGTAGATATTTTTTTTTAAGGTTACATAGTGTCTCTCCACACATTTTACTTAAAAGACAATATCTCCTCAGGCCTGAAACAAAAACGAAAACCTTGCCTGTTTTCAAATCTACAAAGGAAAACTCAGTGAAAAGGAAACATTTTGAGACCTCACAATTGCAAAGAAGTTTACCTAAATTCTTGGGTCTGGTGCATTGAAATAAATACCTCACTTCTTAGAGGTAGAATTACAGAATAAGTGACTTTCTTTTTACACTTCCCTCTGTAGGGTTCAGAACCTGTTATACAGACACATCTTTAAATCATTGCAGTCAATAATGTCTGCATGGCAAAATGTCATTTGTAGATTTCCCAATTACCTGATAAAATTTACTAGCGTTGTCAGCAAAAAAAGCTATAATTTAAACCCAAAAGAATAAGGTTTGAAGTGATGTTAATCATATCAAAAGAATTGCCAAGTCTCCCATTTTGTTTTATTCTGTCTAGACATAGTTTTAAATCATGAGATCTGCAGTGAGATTTTGAATTGAGGGTATAGAGTTTTCCAAAAGGGAAGTTTAGGAAATGTTATTTAGAATTCCCCAATTGTCTTAGAATGCTAGTATTGGAAGTTATTCTCCCATGTAAGCTTTTTGTCCAAATTAGAAACTAGATGCCTATTTTGATAAAAGTCATTTGCCTGAATATTCATGATGTTTTTAAAGCCACTATAGGTAAATGTTCTTTTAGACTAGTAGCCTTTTTCCTTAAGTAATTGCCTATTGATACCCTAGCGCTTGTTGTGTAGAATGACTGCCATAATGGACATTTTGTACTCTGGGGCTTTAGATGATTGGTGAGATTATTTTAATGTTATTCCCTTATTGGGTCCTGACATAGGAGTGGGGTGAGTTTGGCAATCTTTTCCATTTTCCATTGCTACAACTTGGGGTGGTGGTGGTGCTGAGCTAGCTAGTGAGTAGAAGAATCCAGAGATGCTGCTAAGCATCTGAGTGCTTGGGAAAACTCCCCTTCCAGGTCACCCCACCCCCAGCCCGCCAAGATAGATTTGGCCCAAAACGGTGGGAGTGCCAAGGTTAAGAAACCCTGCCCTAGATGAGACTGTCTTGTCTGCTTTGCCATATGTAATGTATTTGTTTTTTCATCATTAAAATTCACATTAGGATATATTTGTATTAGGGTCTTATAGAGTAGTATCAGAGTCTTAAATGTAGCTCTAAATAAGTAAATTATTAGTTTCATAATAGATATAAAGTTGTATCTTACTTGACATGTAGATATAAAATTGTTATTCGGAAACTCAACTTGGAAAAAAGAACAGAGATTGACTAAAATTTAGTTTGTGTTTTAGAGTTAAACATTGCTGGAGCTGGAAGGGACCCTACAGATCATCTTACTCGATGGTTCATAACTGGGCTGATGCTAGGCCTCAGTACCTCAGAATTCCTTGAGGAGATAGCCTTCCTCCAGAAAAGAGTTGTGGAATCGCACACCGATGCTGGAATATGAAGGCAGATTCCAAGCAGTACTTTTTATGATGTACTTTCTTGCTTTGTGTGAGTGCTTTTTTATAAGTGATTCTTATCACCTCACACCCCATCTCCATTTACTTCCTCTTGAAGACCACTGTTTTGCACCACATGGTACATGCTGGCTTGAAGAGGTTGACGTCCCTTGTGTAATATAGTTAATTGGTGACTGCTGAACTAAACATGTATACCCTTGTGCTTTCCCTGTTGCTTTGATAGGCTTGCTTTTAAAATGTTGAAATAATGGTTTTCGTTCTTATTTATAGAACACCTTGTGAGTATCTGCCAGTCCTAGTGGTAATGTCTGGTGATACATGGAGCAGAAGAGAAACAGAATAAACCAAATAAGTAAATATTAAAAGCAAAACTGTAGGACTATTTGACAACTAGGAGCAAAAGTATTGAACAGTCACTTGATTTGGCTAAGACTCAAGGAGTTGAAATGACTTGATCCAGGTCACCTAGTTACCTGGTCACAGTGGAGGTGACAGAGGATTAAGCCTCATACTCACTAGCAAACATACAGGTGGGGAACAGGGAATGTATTCAAGTAGGTAAACAGCAAAGAGAAAGTGACTAGCATTTCTTCCTTTCTCAAGAGCCATGACATGCGTGGTATTTCTTGGAGTCCTGAAAGATAAAGAGTTCTTCAGCTTGGATAATAGTAACTGTCCAAACTGTGTAATGCAAAGACAAAGTGTGGGAAGGTGGAAAGAGGAATTACAGTATTGCCTGGGATGGAGCTAGGGAAGTAGGATTATAGTGGAGAAAAGGGAAAGGCATGTTTTTCATGCTGCTTACCCTGTCTTATTCTGGGCTGTGGAACACACTTGCTCATACACTGCATGGTAATTATGGATTATGTTTCTAACCTAGCTTCCTAGAGCCTATATAACCAATCATGCATTTTGTTTATAGCAGTAATAATATGAAAGTACTGAAATTTTACTTTTTCAAACAATGGAAGAGATTTGGACAAGATGGCTAGCAAATTGATTTATCAAATTTAGAAGTAATGGCCTCATCAACTTGGAAAAATATTTTTAAAAAACATATTATGTAAGATTATCATATGGAAAGTACATTGTATGTGATTTTCTTTTGGAAAAAGACACTTGAATACCAAATACATTCAGGATTCATATGAGAAATACACCCCCTTTTAATTATGCTCACTCTAGAATTCACAAACTTTTGTTCAGGATCATATTGCTCTGCCTTCTACCCCCCCCCCCAATATTTTATTTACTTATTTATTTTTTAAAAATACTGTCCTAAGAACTACAAGCTGCTAGTTTATCCATCTTTTTAATCTTTTTCTAAATTGAGAATAGCCTGGTTAAGGAGTATTGATGGGAATAGAAGTTGTCTCTGATTCATGGCCATAGCACAGTATCTCCTGTAAATAGTGCTCAAGAGTGAAACTCTGTAACTCCTTGGTTCCACGAGGATTCCTGTTAGTGAGGGTGAAGCAGGAAGTTATTTGGACTCAAAAAGAGGAAATGATTAGGGACCAGGTAGAGATGCCATGGGAAAGGTGAATACACTGATAGAATTTATGATGAACTTTTCTGATAAGCTTTCAGCTGTCAAAACAGATAAGACAAAATTGATTGTCAGAAAGCCATGAAACTTACCTAGGGCTACAAGTAAATAGTATCTATGGCCCTTTTCAAATGCTCTGAGTGCAAAACACCCATATCTGAATTTAATAAAGACTTATCCTATCTTATATACTAGAAAATTTGGGAGCTATAAAAGGAAACTTTGACACAATTCTGTCCTCAGAGACATTTAGGACCTTTTAGGGAAGACACAGTTCCCACTTTAGATGCCATGTGTGTTATAGAACAGTAAGTTGTTCCATCAGGGAGCCTAGAGGTGAGAGGGAAATTGTAGGCTATTCCACATATTTGATCACACCCTTCACACTCCCTTTGTCTCATAAACATCGTCATTCTCTTCAAGTAGCCATTAGCCTGCATTTGCTATTGCACATTTTTATTCAAGTGTTTCCCTTCTCTTTTGAAATGTCCTTGAGAACAAGGACTATGCCTTATTAGTTTCCTTCTCAGTGCTGGCCAGTGCCTGCCAAACATTTGTTAGAGTTAATGACTGAATGAATAATGCATGGATTAATAGGTGAATGCTTTGTCAAAGAGATGGAGATGGGGTGGATTGGTAGAAAGGAGAGCCTTCCACTAGATGAGGCTGGGAGTGGAGAGAAGGGGAAATATTCAAATGCTTGCACACACTGAAGAGCATGACAAGCCCTGTGAATACAATCTGTGTTAAATGCATTCAGTAAATTAGAGTATGTGTTGGTGGAGACTCTTAGGTGGAAAGCAACAGGAAATTCTGCTCAGAGTGTATTAAACATCACTAGCAACTCTGACTTTTACAAGTGAAGAAATGACCTCTAAAAGAATTTCTATTACTGAAAGCAAATCAGGCAGTTGTTTTGACCAATAGATAACTGATTTAGTTGATTTAGAAGCTCTTTTTGCCCCCAAGTAACTGAATAGTCCAGCAAAGGGGCAAAAAGTTTCAGATGCAGCTGGAAGCAGACCATCAGATGATACATAACTAATGCCAATTATTTTCTCTTGTACTCTACCTTCCTTTATTCACATGATAGTTTTGTTTTCCTAGTAGCCCACTCGCTGTGGTAGTTCCACATTTTTCATGTTCCTAGCACCAGTTAGAGTGGGGCTTGCCTGCTCCTAAGTATCCTGTGTCTCAGTGACTCTGATTTCATTTACATATCTCAAGACCATTCATTATATTCAGGTACTTTGGCTATGCTGTTTGGCTTTAGCCAGTCTGTCTCCATGCCATAAGCTAGTATTTATTGATAGCTTGCATGCTGCCTTCAGGGCCCTGGAGATAGTATTTAAATTGCAACCACTCGTCTCTACCTTCACCCTGGCACTCTCTGTGTTCCTTCATTGTCTTCATTGACTGCATAGCACTTATTATCATCTAACCAACTGTCTATTTTACCCTTGTTTGGGTTGTCAGTCTCTGTTGGAGTCTAAGGTTCGTGAGAGCATGCGTTTTTACCTATTTGGTCACTGCTTCATCCCTTTTATCCAGCACGTGCAAGTGTTCAAGAAATATTGTTGAAATGAACAGAACAGGTGTTTCCTTTCTTATCCTAACATTCTTTTGTGGGAGTGCATATATTAAATAGGTAAACAAGAAAATAATAGTTATTGGTAAGTGTTACAATAAAAAATGGCAATGGGACAGCAAATGTGTGAGGAAGTGGTGTAATTTGGATGAAAGGTCCATATCTATTCTCTAGTTCTTAAGAGCAGCATAGCTTGCCAAAGGAAATTCCTGGAATTCTACCAGAGTGAAATTGAGATAGAAATATTATTTCTAAAAATGCATTTTGTGGCTTAATCAGATTATCAACAGTTAACACCTTTTGGAGAAATCACTGTTTCTAAAGTTCTTAGTAGCTTCCTCATGGCTAGATTTATGAACTTTTGGCTTTGTCAGTACTCTCAGTACTAGAGGCTCCTTTTGTCTTGTTTGGTAAAACACTGGTATTTCACAATTTTGATTATCCACATATGGGTAGCACATTTTTGTTATCAAACCAGCTTGTTTCCTGTCACTTCCTTGTACCACCCAGCGACATGGTCTTGGGGCATACAAGCCTGTTTTAACATTAGTCATAAAAATAATTAGGAAGGAAAGTCTGATTACTTTCTTCTCCCTACCAGGAATTTTGGGATTATGTTATGTTTTAGGTTAAGTACAAATGAACGGTTAATAGAAAATTTTTATATAATCTTTGTGAGGTTGCTAGATTGAATGTATAATGGAGTCAAGTGGTATTTGGATGATAACAGATTCATATGTCATTATGAGCTTATGGCTGAAGACAGGGAAAGATTTTTTTTATTGTAAAATGAGACAATAATTTGGCCGGCGCCATGGCTCACTATGCTAATCCTCCACCTTGAGGCGCCGGCACACCGGGTTCTAGTCCCGGTCTGGGCGCCAGATTCTGTCCCGGTTGCCCCTCTTCCAGGCCAGCTCTCTGCTGTGGCCAGGGAGTGCAGTGGAGGATGGCCCAAGTGCTTGGGCCCTGCACCCCATGGGAGACCAGGAGAAGCACCTGGCTCCTGCCATCGGATCAGCGCGGTGCGCCGGCCGCAGCGCGCTGGCTGCGGTGGCCATTGGAGGGTGAACCAATGGCAAAGGAAGACCTTTCTCTCTGTCTCTCTCTCTCACTGTCTACTCTGCCTGTCAAAAAAAAAAAAAAATGAGACAATAATTTAAAAAACTCCTATATATGCTTATGTGTACAAAACAAAATATATTAAAAGATAATATACCTGATTGCAACAGCAGTCACATCAGAGAATGGGTTTTAGAGTTGTGAGAATATTGATTTTACTTTATGTTTAATGATTACCTAGGGGTATCCATTACTTTTTTCTTTAAGATTTATTTATTTGAAAGGCAGAATTACAGAGAGGCAGAAGCAGAGAGAGAGAGATAGAGAGAGAGAGAGAGAGATCTTCCATCCACTGATTCACTCCCCAAATGGCTGCAATGTCTGGAGCTGCACCCATCTGAAGCCAGGAGACTGGAACTTCCTCCAGGTCTCCCACACAGGTGCAGGGACCAAGGAGTTGGCCCATCTTCCACTGTTTTCCCAGGACATAGCAGAGAGCTGGATTGGAAGTAGAGCAGCCAGGACTCGAACTGGCATCCACATGGGATGCTGGCATTACAGGTGGTGGCTTTAACCGTTATGACACAGTGCCAGCCCGACATTGCTTTTTAATTCAAGAGGAAAACTTGTCTTGATGCTGAAGTCATTATTGGTCATTTTGTCTCACATTACTACCTCTGGTATTCTAAATGGGTGTGAACATTTTGTAAATGAATGCCATTTAATAATTCCTAATAATGTTTACAACCTTTGATTCATTGACCCACCTGAGAATTAATTAAAGAACAAATAATTCAACCGAAAACGACCTATAATTACTCAGGTTTGTTCATTGCAGGGTTTGCTGCAAAATGAGGAAAAAAAACTGGAAGCATACTAAGTATCAAGTAATAATGGAAATCATGATATTCTACTTCGAATGCATGTGATTCCTTTTTAAGACCATTCTGTAAGAAGACGGGGTAGCAAAAGAAAGTGAACGAATACTTTTTTGTTGTTTTTTTGTGGAATATAATGAAATTCTTAGTGATTATGAGTACATATATATAGGGTATATGGGAGCATTTATGATGAAATATCAAGTAAAAATGCAGACTGGAAAGCCATAAACAAACCATGGTAGCAACTGTGCAATCAGTATGTATTTTGATGTACAGATACGAAGGAAATATGGAAAGTAAAATGTATGCTTTCCATTTTGAGATGCTTTTGTTGTATATTTTCTTTTGCTTCTCTATTTAAATTTATTTATTTCAGAGACGGAGAGGGAGATAGAATGTAGAATGATGGTGGGAGAGTGAGCCCTGCCATCTGCTAGTGAATCCCAGATTCCTGCAATGGCCAGCCCTAGGCCAGGATGAAAGTGGGTGCTGGGAACTCAATCCTGATTTCCCACTTGAGTGGCAGGAACCCAGTTACTTCAACCATCATTGCTGCCTCCCAGGCTCTGCATTGGCAGCAACTCCAGCATGAGACTCAGGGCCTCTTAACTGTGCTAGGCCAAATGCTTGCCCTGTAAATTTTATCTTATTAGTGTGTTTTAATGTGAATGTATCTTTTTAGTAAAATTGTTTGGCATTGAGTTTATAGTGGCTTATAAAAGATAGCAGGCCAGTGTCATTTTACTCTTTAAAAATTGAAACCAGCGAGAGCTTTTTCTTTGTCCTGCGCAGTTGCAGAGAGACAGATATTGTTGATGACCCTTGCTGTCAGGATTTCCTTCTTGTAGCCAAGTTGGGAGGAAAGGCTGCAAATCAAAAGGGGAAGGAAGAAAGAACACAAGGGACTCCATTGTGCATGGGGGTCAGTGTGTGTGTGTGTGTGTGTGTGTGTTCCAAGGGGCTAACATTGCCTCAGTTTGGATTATTTCTATCCTCAGAACAATGTATAAACATTTTGGGGGAGAAAAGCTAAAATATTTAGACAGCTGCTTCCTTTATTTTTTTTTAAATATACAGATAATATTTTTACTACCTCATAGACATCACTATGCCTTTGTAGCCAGCATGATTAACTTTATTTCTGCCTATTAGTAGCACTATTTTTATATCAGTCACTTTCTTTTTAAATCATTGTTATTTGAATTTGTTTAAACATAGGTTGCCTGAAAATCAGATGACCTGAGAGTAATTGATTTTGTGTTAATATTCCATTATATTTGTAGTGACGGCGTGGTGACTTTTGTGTGTATGCGTGTTGGGGGGAGTCACCATTGATTTTATCTCAGAGAAATAAATGACATTTATATATAGCCAAGACTTACTTAAAAAGTTGAAGTTTAATGTCCTAGAACTATGACTACATCACTAAATAATCTACTCGCTTTGGTTTGTCAGCCAAACACCCAGTCATTGTAGTGATTTATTAATTTACAGTATTAATTTGGCCAGGGAACTTGATTCTATAGCTCCTTCAGATAGAGCCTTAAGTGTCTATGGCCAAGAGAGGAGGGCAGTCTAAACTGCTGGCCTTACAATGTACTTTGCCTTCCCTGGATTCCTTAGACTCCTATTTTTAATAGCAGATTCTACTTTGGTTGTTGGCATGGCTTTGCTCTGGCAGGGCAAAGGGCTTACTTGAAGGTGATGGTGTCCTCAACCTGTCTGGCTTCAGCAGTTGGGGCAATGAAGGAAAGACTGTAATGCAGTAGGAACTGGGTTGTTGAAAACTGTCCTCATTTGCATTTTTTGAGATTTTACTGAAGCTGTGGACCCTTGATTAGCAGTATGAAAGCTCTTCAGAAAATTCATGGAGAATGAATGTGATTGAAAAAAAGCAAAGCATGATTTTAAATATTTTTGCTCTAAAATAATTACTCTTAATTTCATTTTCCACAAACTTTTTGAAATACCATTTTATAACTTGAAGTTTGGGAAAACACATTGAAAACTCACTTAGGCATTTTCCCTATATCTGTTAAGAAAAAAAAAAAAAAGATGGGGGAAGAGGTTAATGGAAAATCGATTAGGTACTGTTATGTTTTGTGTTTTTTGTCCCTTGTGATCCATGTAGTTTGGGATGCAGAAAAAAACATTCTGTGCATGTGCTAATTGAAATGGTGAGCATCTTACTTGCCCTGGATATTGAATGATGGACCCATTAAACATAGAATTCTTACACTTGAGTAAGAGCAGGAGCAGGCTGCTTAGGGCATCTAAACTCTGCGCTTTCATGCTGAGAGTTGGATTATATATCTAAGAAAATTAAAGTGCTTTGTTGCTGTTTTGATCAGAGGCTTCTCTTTCCATGCTTAATATTTTCAAAACAAGAATTCTGTCAAGGAGAAAAGTTGAACATCACTTCTTTCTAAAGGTTCTTCTTACCTCTATTTCTTCTTTCCAGTAGTGTTTCCAAATGTTAAAGCACATATGCTTAAATGGCCAAAAATTGAAGTTGGTGACTGTTTCAAAAATATTAAACTTGGCTGAAACAAGATAAATTAAGTAAGACTTGTAGGTCCTTTTTTCTGTTACTTACTGAGCTTGAAAAATGAAACGTGGATTTGAGAAAAGCCTTTTTCTTTATTCCTTCGACATTAAATGTTTAGTAAACCTAGCCTTAAAGTACCGAATTTTTCTTACTTTAAGAGAAATGATTTATTACACACACATATACACCACTGAAGAGACACATTGTACACTCCCAGCACATACACATTGTGTACCCTAAATTGTGCTGGGAAAAATATGTATTTTTTCAGCTAGAAAAAAATTAGTTGATGGCTTTTAAAAGCCTCAAGGTCCAAGTCCCAGCTGTCGAAAACTGATCCTGGGCTGCTACAGTAGTACAGTCTCCTGTGAGAGGCTGGCCCCACACAGGTGACAGCTGACCCACTTATTCAGACCTTGTTAAAGGACCAGGCTCCTTCTTTCTAGGTGTTGGAATCTCCTGAGATGGCTTGTCATGATCAACTGGTCTGTTGCAGCCAGATCTCCTACACTTCATTTTTTAAAGATTTAGTGTAACTAATAAGTTTTGGAGCAATGATTAAAATGAACTTTTGGCAAAATTCTAACACAGTAGCTTGTAGCAGTACTCCTATTTAGAGTTCGGTTTTGGAACAAGCATAGGGCCAGCTGGTGCTATAAGTTTGGTCACAGAGCCCCTTTAGCTGTGTAAGAAAATTCTGTTTTCTACTCAGTGGTTTGAATTTCATTAAAATAATGAGCTCCATAACTTTCATTCATAAGTCCCCATGCTTTTTCTACCTTCTTGGTAAAGCTTTAGTATAGTAAATATTTCCAGGTGCAAAACTTTATGGCCTGAATAATTTGTGATTCTCTCCAGTGGGTGTGCAAGTATTTTAAGAGAGTCAGGTGTCTGAGCAAAAACCATTCCAAGATTGTGGTTGGCATTTGTTTCATTTGCTTTAAGATATCCTTGTTTACTGTGTCACATTTTCTTTAAGGAACATATGCTTTCTCAGTGCAGTGCAGGTACTGAAGTTTATGCTGTTTTGCCTTTTTATTTTTAGTGTGTAAGCCATTGGCCCAAACTTCTGTTGAAAGATCGCAAGTTCTTGGTTTGTGCTTCTTAAACCTGCTTTGTGGTGACTCACACTAGTGTGGATTCATGGCATGACTTGAAGCAGCAGCCTCTGATCAGTTCAGGGCTTTGCTGTGTTGACTCTGTGTGTCATGCTTGACCATCTTGGGAGAGGCATTTCCCCGAGATAGCAGTGGCCAACACCCGTGTGTGAAGCACGTAGAAATGCTCTGGAGTTTGAAGGGAAAGGAGGAAAGGAAATAGTCTAGATTAATTCTTTGTAATGCATATCATTGTTTTAGAAGATTTGGAACATTGTGTGATATGATAAAGCAAGGGAAATCTTTCCTAGTTTACGCTGAAAAAAAGCCATGAGTTTTCAACGATTTGATATGTGTAGGAATCATACGTATTGTTATCCATTTCTTTTGGAGTGGTCATATTAGATGAAAATCTGTTAAAGGAAAAAGTATATGTAGTTTAATAGAAGGGATGGTTATGAGATCATAAACATCTTTTTTAATACTTGGCTTCAACAAAGGAAGGAAAGTGGAAGAATGGTTTCAAAAATAACCTTTATAGCCAAATTAGTACTGCATGAGATTTTGAATTCTGTATTTACCTGAAAGAAATTTATAAATCCTGTGTGCTGGAAGGGTGGTTACAGACTTTACCACAGTTTGGTGTGAGACAGTGAGTACACAAGTAGAGTGTCAGAATCCTGTCTCTTGTCAGTATTTGTGTTTGTGTGTATTTTCTGTTTTTTTTTTTTTTGGGGGGGGGTGTTTAGAAATAACATATTGCTTTATGAAGATATTGAAAGAACTTGCTTTAGCAAGTTTAAAACCTTTTGATGCATAGGTATGACATTTTAATCTATCTATTTTAAGTGATGTTTGGTTACTATTTGCTTAAAAGCAGCAGAGTTTAAAAACATCTCCAAGTATCCAGATTCCAATCTGTACAGATGACTAATCATGTGAAAGGGTTTATAGTGAAAAATAAAAATTACAATAAATCTTTTATTGATCTGCCGCTGATTCGAAAGTGCAAAATGTTTTTGTGCTTTTTAGATATGGGGAAATATGGCATTGAAAACAACGGTAACCATGGCAAATGCACCTTACAAAATAAATAGAAAAGGGTACTGGGGGTAGGGAATGGGAAGGAGTTGGTGTAGTAACAGCTTGGTGAGTAAATATTTAAACTTCATGCCTTCTTACTTGTGGAATCATGAGATTTGCAGTTATGTTGCATATTACATTTTAGTATGTTAATCTATTGACCCAAATTTAAGTGCTATTCAGAAACAAAAGCTGGTAACAAACTTTCTGGATCTGAATATCTTCATGTGTTAAAGAAAAAAAACAGGAAATTGAATTAGATATTTGCTAAGGTTTTTCCAAGCTCTTAAATTCCATGATTCCATGACTGAGGAGGAGTCCAAGAATAATGAGAGAAGACTTTTCAGTTTTGAGGTCACATTAGCTCCAAGATTAAAAACCATTCAGAGTGCGGAGAAATCCTTTAAAAGGTTTTTCAAAAAGTTACGATTATCCTGCCTGATAAAGACTCTTAGGAGTGCAAACAAAACACAAGTATACCACAATTATAAAACACAAGTATAAAGCAAATCCTGGTCCTAGCAGTTCTGGAAAAATGTAAGTTTATGAGAGGAGTTTGGGCAGCCTTGTCCAATAGAACTCCCTGTGGTGATGGAAATATTCTGTATATCTGGGTTGTCCACATGGTAGCCAGTAGCCAGATGTGACTATGAGCACTTGCAATGTGGTTGGTTCAGTTGAACCGTGTTTTTATTTATTTATTTTTAATAATTTCTTTTCTGATCATTCACAATTCCTGGGGATAACTGAGCTATCAGTCTTGAGCAGGGTAGGCAAGCAAGGGCGTTGCTCAGAATTCAGGGCTGTGCGGGAGTTTTCAGAGGTAGTTGTGGTGGGCTCTTTAGAGTTGCTGCTCATTGACTCAATGTTTAGTGGTATCCAGCCCGCTTTTCTCAGTTGGAAATGACAGCTTCTAGGGAGAGGAAATCTATTGTCTTCACACAGGTCTGGTGCAACCCTAAAATCAGTCTGCATGTAGAGAGTTGATGACAGTTCCCAGAGAAGAAGGAAGCGTGAGCCGTGCACCAATCTCAAGAGTTGTCTACCACATTTACTCAAAGGAAATCTTTATTTTTTCCAATCCTTGACTTTCTAAACTTAAAACATGTTTATTTTCGGACTGCTATTGTGACATGGTGGGTTAAGTTACTGACTGCAATATCGCATTCCATATGATCACCGGTTTCAAATCCCAGCTGCTCCTCTTCTGATCTAGCTTCCTGCTAATGTGCCTGGGAAAGCAGTGGATGGCCCAAGTGCTCGAACCTCTGCCACTCACAATGGGAGACCCAGATGAAGCTCCTGGATCCTGGCTTCAGCCTGGCCCAGCCATGGCTGTTGTGGTCATTTCAAGAATCAGCTAGCAAATGGAAGGTCTTTCTCTCTCTCTGCACTTCACTCCCTCCCTCTGTTTCTCCTTCTCTGAAACTCTGCCTTTTAAATAATTAAATAAATCTTTTAAAATGCTTATTTTGTTAATTTACTTGTATTGTACTTTATTTGCATTTTTAAAAATTGCAAATCTAAAATTATTCCAGTATTCCTTGAGTAGGATTTTACTAAGCTGAATGACTAATCATTTTGAACAATGTATAGAAAGAAGTCATGGACAGGACAGCAAAAAGCAATAACATGAGTCACATTAGCCAGCACTCTTTGCAGATGAGGAACCAAGACTTAGCTATTGTGCTACCTCCAGTCACAGAACTGGATGCCAAGATAGCAGCAGATGCTTGCTTTCATTTGAACTTAATGCTGTTGACTAGCTAGATGTTAAAACCTAGTATTTGAAAACCAGTCTTAAAATCTGGTTTTCCTTGTAAATTATTATTATTATTTAATTTTAAAGATTTATTTATTTTACTTGAAAGTCAGAGTTACACAGAGAGAAGGAGAGGCAGAGAGAGAGAGAGAGGTCTTCCATCTGCTGGTTTACTCCCCAGATGGCTGCAACGGACAGAGCTGTGCTGATCCAAAGCCAGGAGCCAGGAGCTTCTTCCAGGACTCCCACACAGGTTCAGGGGCCCAAGGATTTGGGCCATCCTCTACTGCTTTCCCAGACCATAGCAGAGAGCTGGATTGGAAGTAGAGCAGCCAGGACCTGAACTGGCACCCATATGAGATGCTGGCACAGCAAGTGGTGGCTTTTACCCCCTACACCACAGCACTGGCCCCTTAAATTATTATAATTTTGTAAAATGGTAATGCTGTAAATTTGAAAAATCTGATTAGTACACGTTTTTATGTTCAAAGGGTTTTTTGGTTTTTAAACAGGAAGAATGAGCTTTGAGCGTGTAATATTAGTGTCATATGAATGTCTAAAATCACCTTTTCTTATTTAATATTTTGAACTAAATAATACTTCAACTAGGTGAGTCAAAGACAAGCACAAAGTAAACACAGTTGTGTATAATGACTAATTTTATATTAGAATTTACATTAGAGTTTGGCTATTTAAAATGCCATGGTGACTGTATTGAGGATTTCCATACAAATAGTTGTCCTCTGTCCCTCAGCCAGGTATCAGGCTTGAAGTGGGCGGGGCTTTCCTTTGTTCTTTTCTCCTCAGCAGGCTAAGGAAGGGAAACAAGCTGAACACACATTATTTAAATTAATTCTAGGCCGGCACCACAGCTCACTAGGCTAATCCTCCGCCTTGCGGGGCTGGCACAGCTGGTTCTAGTCCCGGTCGGGGCGCCAGATTCTGTCCTGGTTGCCCCTCTTCCCGGCCAGCTCTCTGCTGTGGCCTGGGAGTGCAGTGGAGGATGGCCCAAGTGCTTGGGCCCTGCACCCCATGGGAGACCAGGAGAAGTACCTGGCTCCTGCCATTGGATCAGCGCAGTGCGCCGGCCGCAGCGGCCATTGGAGGGTGAACCAACAGCAAAAAGGAAGACCTTTCTCTCTGTCTCTCTCACTGTCCACTCTGCCTGTCAAAAAAATAAATAAATAAAAAAAAATTAATTAATTCTAAAAGCAATCTCTGGGCATCTCTTGACAATAGAATTATTTGGGCTAAAAAATTTACAGGTTTATAGACTACAGAAGAAATGGAGAACACAGAGCAGGTGTGAGTCATACAGAAGGCAAGGCAGGACTAGAAACCCTGAGATCAAACAGATTATGGAGCATATGCTGCATGCAAAGAGTTGAGCATGGGGAATTCGAGGCCTGACTTTCCTTGTCTTTATACTAACCTGAAGCAATCACCTGTGAAGTACTCACCTTAATTCTGTTGAGGTGCATCCCTGACATTTTCCCTATCTTAATCTCCATTGCCATCTGTCTGTTTTTCACCTATAGGAGAGAAAAACCACTTGTCTAATCTCCTCCCCCTCCTCCCCTCCCTCTTCTCTGACTGTAACTGCTACTAGGTGATCCTGAAGTGTTTATCAGGGCAGATACTGTCAAGAATACTCCCACTCCAAATTGGTTTTCATAGATAAAATTTACACAACTTTGTTTTGGATTATCTATGATCATCTTTGCAAGTCATTCTTTTTTTATTTTACTTTATTTATTTATTTTTTTGACAGGCAGAGTGGACAGTGAGAGAGAGACAGAGAGAAAGGTCTTCCTTTTGCCCTTGGTTCACCCTCCAATGGCCGCCACGGCTGGCGCACCGCGCTGATCCGATGGCAGGAGCCAGGTGCTTCTCCTGGTCTCCCATGGGGTGCAGGGCCCAAGCACTTGGGCCATCCTCCACTGCACTCCCTGGCCACAGCAGAGAGCTGGCCGGGAAGAGGGGCAACCGGGACAGAATCCGGCGCCCTGACTGAGACTAGAACCCTGTGTACCGGCGCCGCAAGGCGGAGGATTAGCCTAGTGTGTTGCAGCGCCAGCCACAAGTCATTCTTAAATGCCCTGTGGATGAGAAGATACTAATATATTCTTGTTATCTAGACTAGGTCTTCCCAGGGAAAGATACAAGGGGAGGGAAACCATAGCAATTTTTGCAGATGTGGAAAGCCCTGTGAATATGTTCTCATAGGTCCTCTAAGGTCTAACTGCACATGTGCTGAATGCAAATTCTTTCCCTTCTCCCCTTCCTGGGTCTTGTCATTTGTCCTGCGGGAGCCTTGTTCAGAAGGAAAGACCCCTGATAGGTAGCAAGCCTGCCTCTTTTCTGTGAGGGCCAGCATTGTCCTTAATTTAGGGGAGATTATTTCTTTCACGGTGTAAAACTGACATCATGTTATGGAAGGAAGGAAGAAGGAAAAGCAGTTTACAAACACTAGTTTGTTTTCTCATCTGAGTTTGGTGCTGTGTGATTCACCACATACATGTTGGAAGTTGCATATTGCACCACATCCTGATTAGCACTCTTCATTGGTGTAGCAATCAACTGTGTCATAGTCTAAATAACAATAACTTTAGAAAGTTGTGGGGAATTGTTTATTTTAATTCAGAACTCCTTGTTCATAGCAGAATTAATTTCATAAAAGCATTTAAACAAGTTTAATTGCCCTGTAACATACACACATTAAGTTTCATGTAAGCCAGGGAAGGGGCCAACACTTCTCTAGATTTCACCCCTTTTTACGTATTAAGAGCATTGCCCAGGAAGTGCTCTGTTTTCTGCTTCATCATTTCCCAGCTTTACAGGGTGTTACCCATTAGCACAAAAACACGCTATAATTTTTACTGTTGTAAAATAGCCAATCCTTTTCTGATCCCATGTTCTTATTCAGCGACTACTGCATTTGTCTTTAGAACAAAAATCCTCAAAAGAGTTGTGTATGCTCACCATCTTCAATTCCTCTCCTGGTCGTCTGCCTTCAGTGCTCTGGAACACTGTTCTTGCTTCTGCCTCAGGACCTGCTCTTGTCCAGCTTTCCCGTGAGCCCCCGGCCCATCTCACTGGACTTAGCAGCAGCAGCACTTCACACAGTTGGTCTGATCCTCTCAGCGCGAGCACTTTCTTCACTGTGGTACCAGAATACCCCCTGCCTTGCATTTTCCCCTATCTCAAAGGCCATTCTCTCCCAGTCACTTTTTGTGTTTCTTCTTCCGTACACCAGCCTCCACCATTGGGCTGCCCTCTCTTCTTTATAATGAATTTGTGGAGTGATGCCACCTGTTCTCATCAAATGGCAGGTCTTCTGTTTCCAGACACCTGCTTGACACCTCTGCTTGTCTGCCTAAATTAACTTGTCTACATTAAACTCTTGTTTCCCCTCCTTTATGCTGGCTCCCTGGATGTTCCTCCCACACAGAAAACATGCTCCCAGCTCAAGGGCCTTGCATTTGCAGTGACCTGTACCTGCCAGGCCCCTCTCACAGATATCCACATGGCTTCCCTCCCTACCTCCTTAAGTGCTTTCTCAAATATCCCCACTCTCAACTCACCCATTTTTTTTTTCTGTGCTGCTTATTTGATGTGCTGTGCATTTGTTTATTGCTTATTTTTCATTCCAAGAATATGTGGTAGAAGAGGGCAGTGGGCTTTTCTGTTTTATTCACTGATATATTCCCAGTTCCTACTCTACTGCTTGATCCTTAGTAGGTGCACACTTTGTATATATATTGAGTGGAAAGGTGCATGGATGCTATTACGGTGATGATGTTACAGTTTTAATTCAGTACTTGGCTCTGGAAATCTGAAAGCGCATCAGTCAGTTTCTCCTGTGAGGCTTCACTTGAGAAGCAGCAGCCCCCTGCTCTTACAGGAAAATTTCCACTGTGTGTCTTTTTCTTCAGCAGCTGTCTAAGCAAATTGCTCATCCTAGCTTCTTCTTGGAATGAGTCTCTCCTCTCAACTTCTCCTGGCTCTGCTCTTTTCCAGCTTGGCTTCTGTTCATGGGGCTTAGTTCTGCTTCCTGACCTCACAGAGCTTGCCCTTTTTATAGTAAAAAAAAGCCTGTGGTGATGTCATTCGCTCAGCTGGTTTCAATCAGGCTGCTCCGCCGAAGCTGGTGAATGACTCTGCAAGTTATCGTTGCTGGGCCACACTGATTCTGACACAAAACAACTGATGTGCTGCATTAACCGTTCAGCAGTTACCACATGCAAGGCCCAGGGATGTGCTTCTTCAGTCCTTGCTAATAGAAGTCCTAAATGCTGGCTGGCTGTTCCTGCAAGTACAATATAGTTCAGGTACTTGATGCTGCTGGCCATCTGCTTTTTGGCTGTCACTCTGGGCTCACTCCACCAGTGCCTCCTGAAGCATTTTACTACCCATTACTTCATTCTGTTTTTTTTTTTTTTTAAACTGTTTTTAAGAAAGATGTATTCGTTTATTTGAAAGTCAGAATTAGAGAGAGAGGACAGACACAGAGAGAGAAATCTTCCATCGATTGGTTACTCCCCAAATGGCAGCAATGACCTGCACTGGGCATGCCTGAAGCCAGGAGCCAGGAGCTTCTTCCGTGTCTCCCATGTGGGTGGCAGGGGACCAGGGACTTGGGCCATCTTCCGCTGCTTTCCCAGGCACGTCAGCAGGGAGTTGGATTATAAGTGAGCAGCCAGGACTCAAACCAGTAACCATATAGGATGCCGATGCTACAGGCAGCAGCTTAACCTGCTGTGCCACAGTGCTGGCCCCCATTCTGTTTTCTAAATGACATTTCTCAGACGTTTAATTGAGCTACCCCAAATTCACTTCCTGCCTTGAACCTCTTGTTAATCATGCATTTGTTGTCCCTGGATCACATATTTATTTTGGTCTTGTCATCTGTAGGAATGCAATTATGGATTTTTTTTCTGTTTGTTTGGTTTTTGGTGGCCAAGCTGCTGCTTTTTGATTGACCTGAATTTTTGGCGCTCGTTTTTTATTACTAACTTGGATCTCCTATAATAATTCCTATTTTGACTTTGAAACATTGAACCAACTTTTGTTCAGTGAGAAGGTGATTGCTTGTGATTCATACCCTTCTCAGTTTGATTTAAGGTATTTTAATGACCTTTATTTAGCTTAGAAAAAAATTTGGGGAGACTGTTTAGTCTTCATGAAACAAACATGTCCTGTTTAAAAAAATAGTACTGCAGTGATATAGTGTGCATGAAAAGTAGTGGCTCCAGAATCCTTGTAGTTAGAACTCTGAAAGTTTTTGAAAAGCAGTGATACCGAGGGGCCTAGGTGTCCATAGAGTGTTTAAAGGGATAGTAGGAAATTTGCAATGTGAATGGGGAGACAAAAGGAGTGTTTGTGACTAGGTTGATCATCTAGTTTATTTCTAGGGCATGATGCTTCGATGATGAAAATACTGCTGCATTTCCAATCCAGCTCCCTTCTAATAAACCAAGGAAAGCAGTGGAAAATGGCCCAATGGGACCCTGCCACCCATATGGGAGACCTGGAAGAAGCTCCTGGCTTCGGCCTGGCCCAGCCCTGGCATTTGTGGCTATTTAGGAAGTGAACCAGCTGATCTATGTTCTCTTTCTCTCTCCTTCTCTCGCTCTCTCACTCTCTCACTCCTTCTCTCTCTATATATGTCTGCCTTTCAAACAAATAAATAAATATTTTAAGAAAAGGTAATATGACAGGCATAAACTGGGCCTGCCTAAACAAACTCTACCCCTGGTATTGCTCACATACATTGAAGTTATAGGTAGGTTCTGGTTGGTCTTCCGATTCAACTGTTTCTCCAGAAACATGGAAGCTGATACTTCAGTCATGGATACTCCACTTTAGAGCAGAGTGAGAAAGGGAGCACAGTGCAAGAGCAATGGTTAAGATGCTGTTTTCAGGGCTGGCATTGTGGTATAGTGGGTAAAGCTAGTGCCTGTGACGTGGGCACTGGTTCAAGTCCTAGCTGCTCTACTTTCAATCTGGCTCCCTGCTAACTCTCCTGGAAAATCAACAGAGAATGTCCTTTGGCCATCCAGGTCATGGTAGTCATTTAGAGAATGAACCAGAGGAGGGAAGATTTCTCTGTCTCTCCCTCTGTAACTCTGCCTTTCGTATAAGTGATTTTTTTTTAAAGTTGCTGCTTGCAGTGCCCACATTCAATATTGGAGGGCCTGGTTTGACCCCTGGCTCCTCTGTTTCCAATGCATCCATTGAAACAACAAGTGATGACTCAGGTACTTGGGTCCCTGCCACCAATATGGGAGACCTGGATTGAGTTCTTGACTCCTGGCTTCAGCCTGTCCTACCTGTCGCTCCCCGTCTTCGTGGAGGAACGACACAGGACCCTGCGCTGTTCTTTCGTCTGCTCGGCCCTTCCCGGGTTTGCTGCTGGTTCTTCCCGGGTTGGCTACCGTCCCTTCCACCTCCGTGGAAGGGCGGTTCCCCCTGCCACTTTCCCCACTTCCGCGGGGGAGCGGCACACCGCCGGCTGGCTCTCTCGGGGGCTGCACAGGTGTTCCCCTTAGATGTTCCTGGTGCATGCCGTCTCTCTCCTCTTTTATAGTCCTCCTCCGCCAATCCCAACTTGGCTGCCCACACGCCGAGTATGCTGCTCTCCTCCAATCAGGAGCAGGATCAGCTCCTGGAGGTCGGCACTCAAGTTGGCAAGAGGCAGCTGTGTAGAAGCTGTTTTCTCCTCTCCCAGCGCCATATTGTGGGAGAGCAGATGCATAGAATAAGTCTTAATTCTAGTAACTCAGTCCAGTCTGGGTTGCTCCCCACAGATCCCCCTTTCTTTTTATTTTTTGGCGTTGATACGCGCCTGTCTTTGGTGTCCCGCGGCACATACTCTGCTCTGCTTGCTAGAGTTGCCCACAGGTGCTTACAAGTCCTATCAATCAGGCAAACCGAATCCGGGTCCTCTCTTCGCCATGTTGTGAGGAGGTTTTTAGGCGCTGATGCGTGCCTGAGTTCGGTGCCCTGCAGCGCATGCTCTGCTCTGCTAGAGCTGCTTGCAGGTGCTTACAAGCCCTACCAATCAGGCAAACCGAATCCAAGCCTTCTCATTGCCGTATTGTGGGGAGACTTATTGGTGTTGATTCGTGCCTATCTTCGGTGACCTGCGGCTCATACTCTGGTCGAGCCGCCTGCTGGTGCTTACCGCCTTACTAATCAGGCAGACCGAATCCAAGCCTTCTCATTGCGGTATTGTGGGGAGACTTATTGATGTTAATTTGTGCCTGTCTTCGGTGACCTGCAGCCGCCCACAGGTACTTATCGTCTTAATCAGGCAGACCGAATCCAAGCTCTCTCACTGCTGTGCTGTGGGGAGGCCTTACTTTTCTCTATATCTCTATCTCTGGGCATTCCTATCTCTCCTATTTTACTTCTATCTACCAGCATTCCTATTTCTCTCATTTTACCTCTAAACTTCTGTTTTCTCTTATCCCTGCGGCTTCCCGGTGTCGCGCGCGCACTCCGCAGTCTCCGCGCCCCTTCGCGCCCACACCACGGCCTCGCGCTAGCCCCGCATTCCCTATCTATTCACGCCCCGTGCTCTCTCTGCATGCGGCGGCTTCCGTGAATCACACAGCGTAGCTTACGTTTCCGCCACTAGCATTCAATCTAAGTTCCCCGGGCTAACCTGGCGAATTCAACCTAGCTTATGCGTCTCTGCCTTTCGGTCTGGCTTCCCGTCCTTTGCTCCCCGGGCTAATCTGACGGATTCCAACCTGGCGGCCCACATCTCTGCCTCTGGTTCCAGATTTTCGCCTTTTGCTCCCCGGGCTGACTTAAAGAATTCCAAGCTGGCTTACGTCTCCGCCTTGGCCTGCACCCGCAGCTTCATCCTCCCTAACATTTTTCTCTACCCGGTATATTTCCCTAAGTTTTCTTCCAACAATATTCCTCCCTCATTTCTCCTGGCTTCTCCCCACAGTCCGTATCCGAGTCTGTTTGTTCTAGCTTTCACCTTCGACCTTAGAGATTTCTCCCAGCTTCCCCCCGTAGTCCGTATCCGAGTCTATGCCTAGGCTTTCAATAGCTCCTTCCGGCACCTTTTTCGTCCGGCTTTCCCCTAGGCTCTTTGCTAGTCTCTCTCTCCGGTATTTTCCACTTCTTCCCGTTTCTTCCCTCCTAAGTTTCCTATCCGAGTCACGGCACCATTATGTCGCTCCCCCTCTTCGTGGAGGAACGACACTAAGCCCCGCCTAGGCTTCATATCCGAGTCACGGCACCATTATGTCGCTCCCCGTCTTCGTGGAGGAACGACACAGGACCCTGCGCTGTTCTTTCGTCTGCTCGGCCCTCCCCAGGTTTGCTGCTGGTTCTTCCCGGGTTGGCTGCCGTCCCTTCCACCTCCGTGGAAGGGCGGTTCCCCCTGCCACTTTCCCCACTTCCGCGGGGGAGCGGCACACCGCCGGCTGGCTCTCTCGGGGGCTGCACAGGTGTTCCTTCAGATAGATGTTCCCCTTAGATGTTCCTGGTGCATGCCGTCTCTCTCCTCTTTTATAGTCCTCCTCCGCCAATCCCAACTTGGCTGCCCACACGCCGAGTATGCTGCTCTCCTCCAATCAGGAGCAGGATCAGCTCCTGGAGGTCAGCACTCAAGTTGGCAAGAGGCAGCTGCGTAGAAGCTGTTTTCTCCTCTCCCAGCGCCATATTGTGGGAGAGCAGATGCATAGAATAAGTCTTAATTCCAGTAACTCAGTCCAGTCCGGGTTGCTCCCCACACTACCCCTGACAATTGTAGGCTTGAGGAATGAAACAAAAAGAGGTCATAGGTCTATGTGGAGAAATCTCTTTCTTTCTAAATCACAGTGGGTATGCAGGCCTTAGAGGGAGCACTGTGCATTGGGTCCTTCTTTGGGAACGTTAATGAACCTCATGCTGAGGATAAGAAAGAGACAAAATTTAGACTTTAAGGTAATGGCAGAGGGCTGACAAATGACAATGAAATTAAGCAAAATAACCTTTCAATGAAGCATATTTTCAAAACATGCCTCATTATAAGTTTATAATTTGAAAAAAGTATACAATAAAATAATTGCAGTGTTAAATTTATTCTACATCATTGAATATTGAAGTCAAGTTAAAAGAACTAGTCTTACTCTTTTAGTAATGGCTTTTTTTAATGTTTGTTGGTAGAATTAAGAGATGGATTTTTCTCTCTATAAACCAAAGAGATTTTTTTTTTTATATAGCAGGCTCAATGTTGTGGTTTGGGGAATATCTGGATTTATATAGGCTTTAAGAAAAAACAAGACAAATCCCAAGGAGGTTAAGAAGAGGTTTTATAAAACTATCATGTTGGCATTGTCTTAGAATAGTGACTTACTGCTTTGGTTTTCATGGAAATTTCTGTTTAAAAAGGCCATTATGAGACCTGTTGTAAACAGTTTTCTGAATACTCTTAAACCACTGGCAAGTAGAAATTGGAGATGTTACTTTATGAGTTTTTCAAGGCTGCAGTGAAATACCTGCGGCAACTAACTTTAAAAAGAGAAAAGGTTTATTATCTCATGGTTTTGGAAGTTCAAGTCCATTGTAAAGTCTGAGCTTCAGTTAATAGTGATGGATCTGTGTTGGTTCCTTGATTGTAACAAATCTACCATACTAATGCCCGCTGTGAGTAATTGGGAAACGCTGTGTGTTGGGGCTCTGTGTTTGTTTGTTTGTAGCTCTGTACTTTCCATTCAGTTTTTCTGTAAATCTGAAACTGCTATAAAAAATAAGTCTATTAAAACTTTAATAAAACCCTGTAAGAGCAAACCCTATTTTCTGGCATACAGTGGCTGTCGGCTAATTATGTGGTATGTGAAGGCATGATGGGATGATTGAAGAAATGATCCAACTAATAATGTTTGTGAAACAACCATGTAAAAGGCTCACAAAAATGGGGAAAAAACTAATAAAAATGGAAAACACTGTAATTGTGGAAAAATTTCAGAAAGCAGCTGGAGAAGGATTAAGAGGAATTTGAGTTAAAGGTGGAAACTACTTTAACTCCTCAGAAAAAATTTGTTATAAATATAATAAATAATATGTTTTTATATATTATTAATATAGTCACCTTTAAGCAATAGTTGGTACCTGTGCTTCCAGATTGTGTGAGTTAGTGATACTGTCTCAATTGAGATTAGTGCTTCCCTAAAATCTGCATATGTTCTGGAAGTTTCAGAGGGGACCCTTCTTAGAAGATATTTTTGTTTCCTTCATTATGTAATACAGTAAAGTTTTCATAACCTTGGTACAAAACCTTGGTAAGATGTAAATGTAATCTCTCTGTATAACAAACTTCCAGCAAAGAAGGTCATAAGGGAATTACAAAACAGAGTGATAGGTAGAGTATGATTTGTGCAGTATTTTGTAATTTTGAATCATTGTCCTGAACTATCATCTTTTGTTAAATTCTGGAATGTCCTTGGTTTTTGAATTTTACCTTCAATAATACTGAGTGCAAATGTGAAGGTGCCTTGCCATTGTCCTCAAATAAGCTTCTTTTTGTATTTGCAGATAATCGTGGCAATAGCTCTGTAATGATTTTTGGTACAAGTGTATCTTGCCCAGCCTTTCATCTTCTATGTAATGGTCTAGATCTGTAGGAACAGGTTGGTAAGTGGTTGTAGCATGTTGCCAGCCACGTTTCCTTAGGTCTTACAAGGTTATATAGGTGGTCCCAGACCCCAGGTGACTGTATGAGCATGTAGGGCAGGTGCTTCCCTGTGGCCCAGAGGAGGCAGGGAAGGCATCCTGTGAGAAAGGACAACAGATCCAGCCCTTGAGGAGTGAGTGGCAGCTGGCCCAATGAGGAAGTGGTTAGAGATGAGGTGGGTTAAGGTAGTGAAGAAGGGTTCGTGAAGTATCTTGGAGTCATGCACAGAGTTTGAAGCACAAAAACTTGTTCTTTGTGGCCAGAATATATACTGATAAATGCGAGGGTTCGGAAGAAAAAATGAGGATAATGAGGAAATAGGGTCAGATAAAAAGCCTTCAAGCTACGATAAATAATTAACCTTTGGAGTCCAATCACGGGAAATGGTTCAGTTTTATTTTTGAACTTTTGAAGATCTTGTGATTCAGAAGTAAAAATTAGATATTAATAATTATTAAAGTCTTTAATATTTAATATTCATCTTATTATATAAATTTTCATATTGTTTAAAATGACTTGGATTATATTAAAACTGCTATTACATTTGTAACAATCTGAAAGAAACGTATCATAGGGTCGGTGCTGTGGCGTAGCAGTTAAAGCCACTGCCTGTGACTTATGCATCTGAAATGGGTGCCCATTGGAGTCCCCATTACTCAACTTCCGATCCAGCTCCCTACTAATGGCCTGGGAAAGCAGCGGAAGGTGGCATAAGTACTTGGGTCCCTACATGCACATCGGGGACTAAAATGGATTTCCAGGCTCCTGGCTTCTGCCTGGCCCAGCTCCTGCTGTTGTGGCCATTTGAGGAGTGAACCATCAGATGGAAAATCAATCTCTCTCTCTCTCCCTCACTCCCTCCCTCCCTCCCTCTTTCTATCTCTGACTTTCAAATAAATAAATTGTAAAATAAAAAAAAAGAAAATAAAAAAAAACACCAAAATCCTGTGAGAGCTCTGAGTTTAAGAGAAGGATTGCTGTTAAAGTGAGGCTCACTAGTGGTCAGAAATATTGACAACATCCTTTTGTTAGATGAGTTTATATTGAATAAATAAATTTTGATATAGTTTATTCTATACATTTTATATATTATAAGGTGGGTCATTGCATGACTGGGAGTTATCAAGGCTTTGGTGCTTAATAGTCCTGGGTATAGATCCTGACTGCTAATTTAGTTGTATTTCTCTTAATGGCTTAAAACCATAGGTAGTCTTTAAATTCAAAATGGAGCTAGACTACTTCATAAGGTAATTTTAGGATTATAGGAGATAATGTAGCAGGCCATGTATACTGAAAGCATTTGGTAAGTGGACTGTAGGTGCTGTAACTAGAGAGCTGGAACCAGAAGTCCCATAGTGGCAGTTGGCAATCTGTTATCATATTATCAACTAAGGATAGTAAATTGAATCACGTGTCCACAGGCGGGTGACAAGATATTTACTTGGAAATATGGAGAGTGAAATGCCAGCAAGGCCTTTTTGAGACAAATTAGGTCTAATTATAAAGAAAATTACATTATTCTATATCATTAAATGACTTAATAAACATTGTATTATGTTATGGCTATTAGGATTGACTAAGATAAATACAAGTTCTGTCAGTGAGCAACATAAACTTTTGTTTAATATGAGTGTTTTGGTTGGTTTTGTTTTGTTTAATTATTGCCATCACTACTTAGGGCCCATCTCTCCTTGTTTGTGGTTTTGGTACAATGTGTCCGTCCACAGGGAGAAGACTTCCCTGGTAATGAAGAGCAGGAAGCTGTCCACATCCGGTGGTGCTGACTCACATAGCAACAGGAAGACAAGTGATTCCTGAAGATGGGAGGGGATGGGGGAAGAGCCTTGCCCCACTGAAAGAGAGAACACTTGACACAGAATTATAAAGCAGTTTATGTGATAAATAAAACATGGCTTAGGAGTTTTTGTCCTTATTTATTGCAATTTCCTTTATATTTCACTCTTGGCACACTGGCTTTAACCATGAGAAGGAAATTCCTAATGCTTCCTCCTTTTTAAATTTGTGCTTGCTTTCCCCAGTTAGGAGGAGAAAGAAGAATATGCTTACATGTACAGTGTCAACTACTACTTGTAATTAATCACATATATATGGAAAATGGATAAATGGCACTAACCAATCATTGGTTGATTCATGAAATTTAAGATACTATTATATTAAACATAGCTATATTATAGTAATTATACTAGATATTATTCTAGCTAAGTGCATTAATTGTTCATATTTGTTATCTATAAGTTTATCTTTGACTAAATGCTGCCTTTTAATTATCGATGCTTAGGAAACATGTAGTCCTATAAGAGACATCCAGAAAATTTGAGAAGATGAGTGGGAGTGCTGATATTTGGAGACCAATGTCTATGTGTGTTATAAACTTTTGGCAGGCAGGACCTTGAGGGAACGCATGTATGATGTGGCAGTGTATATTTGCCCATGATGGAGAGTAGCCATCATCCCTAATCTTGACAGATCACCCATTTGCTTACCTTTTAAACGCAGAATTTCTTCTCTTTTTTTTCTGATTTTCATAATGTAATACATACTATGTATATCTACTACAAAGTAATTTCTTTTGAAGGAAGACTGTGATTTGATATAGGTAAAATGAGTAAGTTTTATAGTAGACGAGATAAGATTACAGATATTTACTGTTTTGGGAGAAGCCAGGAACTTGGCAGTCCATATAATTTAGATGTTTAAATAAAATGACTAGAATTGATTTTTGCATGTACTTCATGGAATCATTCTTCAAAGTTCACCTAGTTTCTTTGGAGAACAAAGTTACTGAAAGGATTTTGGGGCTATCATATATTGGAAGGCAAATGTTTATACTGTATTGAAAAATGGGTCTTATCGAATTGTTAAGGTTTATGTAAGGAATTAGGGACTGAGCCAGCCAACCTGTAAAAACAAAAAGCTTTTAACAAAGGAAATTCAAAGAAGTTAGATGGGCTCTTTTTGCCAGTATGCAGATGTGCCCTTTGTTGGAGTCATACTTTAATGTAATTATTTAAAGAGACCTAGAAGATCTACTTGAAAACAGCTTTTGGCAACTCATTTCCTGTAGCACAGTGGGTCTCACATTGGCAGGCAATTAATTTGTCTCCCTAAACAAGGAACCTAAGCCATTATGCGCTGGCCTGGCCTTTCCTAGGGATCTCAGAGTTGGAGGGAATCTTAGTTTGAATGTGCTTATCTAGTACCTGATGCTGGACCTTCATTTAAGCCGTTTGTTGGAGCAGTGGAATGAGACCCATTTGCAGCAGTTGAGGTTTTTACTTGTAACCTGTTCTTTTCGCTTGCCTAGGTTCTGTGCACACCTATGAACAGCCTGTGTTCTTTGTGGATCTTGAGCAGGCCTTTTCTGCAATAGCTGTAGGCACATTAATTAAAAGATACAGATGTTAGATAATGAAAGTGTTACAAATTCAGCACCTTTTTTATTTGGCTTCTTGAAAATTTCTTTATTAGAAAATATTCCTCAAAGAACTTGATAGCAATATGGCATACCCTGAAGCAAGCGAAGTCTGTTTTCATTACCTTCTCACTTGTTATATACCCATAACTCAATTTGTAGGAATTCCTAATATTTAATGAAATTTTTGCTAGCCAACTCTATGCCACAGATTATCATGGTAGAAGCAAAAATTGATGAAATGTTTGCATGTTCTAGGAAAAACTGATGACCACCTTGTAGAGGTTGGCTAGGGTAAAGGCCTTCCTTCTACTGCTGTTATGAGTGTGGAGCACTGCCATGGTTGGACTCTTGTCTTAGGAATACTTATGTGTTATTTGTCTTTGATGTTCATGTTTGAGTGCTTAATTTTGCCAACAGTGCACTTTCTGTGTTTCTCAGCTGTAAAACAAAGGGGGATGTCCACATAGTATGCTTGTGTTTACAACAGTCAAGCAAATGGTTACTTTAGTGCCTGCTAGAATCAGGATGTTCTGAGTTCTGAGGATATAGCAGATGAAACAAACAAAAGCTAAATTCGTAGGAAGGGCATTTGGTGTGGTGGTTGAGACCCCACTTGCTTCCCATATCAGAGTATGTAGATTTGAGTCCTGGCTCTGTCCCATTCCCACATGTCTGCTAATACGCACCTTGGGAGGCAGCAGGTGATAGCTCAAGTCGTGGTGTGCTTGCCACCCACAAGGGAGACCTGATTGAACGCCAGGCTCTTGACTTGAGGACCATTAGGGATTGAGCCTATGGTTGGCAGTTTGTTGGTCTCTTTCTGTTTCTTTGCCTCACAAAAAAAATTTTTTTTAAATTTTAAAAATAGGCATTACCAGAGGGAAGAAACCTAATTCCTTATTTGCATGGAGTATGTATTTTTATTTTCTTTCAATTTAGTTATTATATCCATGTGTGGTCCATTGAATGATCCTTATTGAATCTTTTTTCCCACCTTTGGTATAGTGACCCTTCCAAGTATGATAGGAGAAGGCAAAAAGTGAATAGAATTCTCATCCTGTATTCATGGGTGAGAATCACAATTTAATATTGCTTATTTGAATTCTAAAATGTGTCACAGAGCAGTAGATTAAAAAAGATAGCTTGGGGTCAAATTGTGCTAAGCCTTGTATTGGAGATTAAGAAAGTTGCATTAATTTAATTGATTTGTGACTGTAGAGCTAGTAAAGATTTTGAGAACTATAGCTTCCTGGCTACTGGACTTCAAGATTATTTGCCCATTTAGGTATTGTATAAACTGTAATCTTAATTGCATGTAAAATGTGAACAAAATTGAATTTGGAAATATTTAATACAGCTTGTTGTAGGCAATTGATTGATAAAGACGTACACATCAGTTTGGAGACTATCACCAAATACTAAGTAGGATTAATACACATGAAACCAGTATACTGGAACAAAGGGATACATTTAAGACAACAAGTGGAAATATTAAGCAATTGTAAGACTTAGGATAGGTTTTGCATGACCTTAAGTTTCTGGCTTGCAATAGAAATAATAGTGGGCTTGTGGACAAATAGGGAGATTAGGATGTTAGAAGTTAGGAGAGAAATTTAATTAAAGTGGACACTGCTTAGCGTGTCTACCAGGAAGGGACTTGGAAGGTAGGAATCAGGGAATTAACACCAGCTGGGGCAGTTTCATGTGTAATACAACTAACAGAGGGCGAGGGGGTCAATCAGAAAGGCATTGTGTTGAGGAAAAACAAAATCAAGGAAAGGCTTTTCATTTTTTCCCCTTTTTCTCCTTTTTTTTTTTTTTTTTTTTTTTTTAAAGCAGACCAGAGCCTTGAGGGATGTTGTAGGAATATAGAGGAAGGTGCCAGTCCATAGGGGATTCTGCAAGTGTCAGAGAAATATTCTGCATAATTGATACAACAATGGGCTAGAGTGGGCAGTGAAGTGCTTTCAGGAAATTGGATGAAATCTTTGCCTTGACAAAGAGTGGGGGATAGTTAAAACCCTGAGAAAGGCAGGAAAGAAGAGCTCAACGAGGAAATAGAGCAGTTTTGAGATGATGAGGAGGTTGGCTGTGATATCTCACAGCAAAGAGCCTCAGTTTTCTTAACAGACTTTTCAAAGCACGGTACAGAAATCCTAAAAGTTGAAAATAAAAATGAAAAATGTGAACTAAGTTGGTACTATTAGCTGTAATAAGTGAATTTAATGATTGTCCTATAATTTTTACAGCAGTTTTCTCTTAGGCTGAACAAATAGTTTTATGAACTTTCGGCAGCTAATTTTTTGCAGGAAGTACATTGAGCCAACTCAATTAAAAGAATCAAATGCCAAGATCATATTCATGAACACAACACAAAAATCAAATCATAATTTGTCCCTGGATTTTTTCCCATAGCTGCTGAAGGAGGATATCTTGAATGTCCATTGGTTTCAGACATTTGGCTCATAAAGATATGTTGCTTACTTTTATGACTTATACAAGGATAATTCAAAAAGGTTCATGGAAAAGTAGAATTACAAATGTTATTTTGGTGCTGAAAATTTTGAACTTTGTGAAGACTCCTTATACATTAAAGATCATGTGCTTCAGCAGATGTAAATGATGCACTATTGAGATTATAGAATTTGAATTATTATAGAATTAGGCTGTTATTGTAATGAGGTATGATTGAAATTGTATTAACTTTAGTTCATGAATAGTTAAATGCAATGTTAACTCTGTGTTGTTGACTGTATGATTTACAGCTTTTTACTATTGTGATTTCTGGGGTACTGTTCTGACTGAAGATTCTTGTATGAGTTTGTGTTGATTCTAGTCTATGATCTTAGAGCACAAAATATTTATTGTGTCAATTCCTTACTAAGAGGTGGGGGGGTCATATTTTAAAAGATTAATTAGTGTGAATTTAGGTGTTAAATGGATTCAACTGTTAGGCCATTGTTTAATTGAAGGCAGTTTTTTAGACAGTTCAGTGGCCGAATCATGCCATATAAAAACAGCCTTGCATATTATTCCTTTGATTAAAATATCTTGGTGGTTCCTTTTTTTTTTTAAGATTTATTTATTTATTTGCAAGTCAGATTTACACAGAAAGAGCAGAGGCAGAGAGAGAGAGAGGTTTTTCATCCACTGGTTCACTCCCTGATTGGCTGCAATGGCCAGAGGTGCGCCGATCCGAAGTCAGGAGCCAGGAGCTTCTTCGGGGTCTCCTACGTGGGTACAGGGGCCCAAGGCCTTGGGCCATCTTCCACTGCTTTCCCAGGCCATAGCAGAGAGCTGGATTGGAAGTGGAGCAGCTGGGACTTGAACCAGCACCCATATGGGATGCCAGCTCTTTAGGCCAGCCGGCCCCAGTGGTTCCCTTTCTTAAAGGATGAAGTTCAGTCTCCTGCCATTATTGGTTTCTATTTACTTCACCAACCTCATGAGTGCTTTAGAGATTTTACATAGTCTCCTCTGTCTGGGAGACACTTCCCTCCACTTTGCCAGATTGGGTGTAACCTCCTGTAGAAGCCATTCTTTAAATCTCCTTATACGGTTTCCCTTCTTTGGTTTTGGTAGAGTGTGAGCTTCTGGCATTTCCACGATTAAACCTCATACTTACGACTGATTATCAAAACACAAGTCATGTTCCTGGTCTGTGGTTTTTTGATGATTTGGTTGTCTGTCCCACTAGTCTGTTAGCACCTGGAGCACAAGGATATTAAAATTTAAGTATATGAGACAGTTCCTAGCATATTATAGGTCCTGACTAAATATTGGTTGGGAAAAATCTTTATTTACATGTATGGATAATTCATACATTTCATGTATTACGTTGACTTGGAAAAACCTTTTGGTTCAGTAACAGTGGGATTTTATTTGACTTTTAAATGAACCCTTAACTTATTCTATATTTAATGCATATTCTGTACAGTACATGAATTATCCACTCATATTTCTTTTTCTAGCAGTACAACAACTGAGTTCCATTTTGTGGACTCCTCCCATTCAGTGTGAAGGTGTGGAAATTTGCACATATATTTTATTTCATTCCTAGGTAACCAGGGAAGCCCGTGGGCAGAGGGATTGGTAAGAGGTATTTATGTGACTTCATACCTTAGCCCTGACAGTGGTCTAGTAGGAGCGTTAGGGGTGGTAATCTGTTACACGTGGGTCTTAGGCTCTTGTGGCATTTGGCTTATTGAAGAGTTTGTCAGACTCTGTGTGAGAGCGGACATCAGTAGTTGACAACCATGGAGCATTACTGTGCTCTTTCTTCACAAAAACACTCCTTAAAGTTACTGTTTTCTTTCTTTTGTGAATGTCAGACACATCTGCATAATGCTTAATTTAAAATTCTGTGATTGGTGAGACTCAGCTCCAATTGGCAGACTTCAGTGTGGACTGTAATCTTATTTCTCACCAAATCCTGTCTGAGTCTGTTAATGTAAGGCCAGTTTCTTCATATTGGTCCCAACCATGATTTTCCTTGAGCCTTTAATTGGGTCATTGTTAATTATAGATTTTTAATTTTTCCTTAAGCTGTAGTTGGTATATACTGAGTTAATAGCACTGTGATTTTAAATGAGAGATGAGATAGTCAGTTAATATACAATGTTTAAACTGATTTTTGCAATGTTTTAGTAACCAGTACATATCCAGGACTGTGTATGAATGCAATAACATCTTCTTCTTTAAAAGATTTACTTTATTTGAAAGACAGTGTTAACAGAACAAGGGAGAGGGGAAAAGAGAGAGAGTGAGAGAGAGGGAGAGAGAGAGGTCTTCCATCTGCTGGTTCACTCCCCAAATATGCACAGTGGCTAGAGCTAAGCTGATCAGGAGCCAGGAGGGTGCAGGGGCCCAAGGACTTGGGCCATTTTCTACTGCTTTCCCAGGTGCATTAGCATGGAACTGGATAGGAAGTAGAGTAACCAGATCTTGAACCAGCACACATATGGGATGCCTGCACTGCAGGCCAGGGATTTAATGTACTGTACCACAGTGCTGGCCCCTGTAATTTCCTTGAAAAATTTATTTATATTTTTTATTAGTTTAAAATTTCATTTATTTGATAGCGATAGACAAGAAGAGAGTTGTTCTGAGGCCGAACCTGGAAGCCGAGAACTCATTTATGTCGCTCCCCCTCTTCGTGGAGGAGCAACACTGAACCCTGCGCTGTTCTTTCGTCTGCTCGGCCCTCCCCGGGTTTGCTGCTGGTTCTTCCTGGGTTGGCTACTATCCCTTCCACCTCCGTGGAAGGGCAGTTCCCCCTGGCCACATTCCCCACTTCCGCAGGGGAGCGGCACACCGCCGGCCGGCTCTTCTCGGGGGCTGCACAGGTGTTCCTTCAGCTAGATGTTCCCCATAGATGTTCCTGGTGCATGCCGTCTCTCTCCTCCTTTATAGTCCTCCTCCGCCAATCCCAACTCGGCTGCCCACACGCCGAGTACGCTGCTCTCCTCCAATCAATAGCAAGTCCTACAGTTTATTAGTTGAACTGGAGGCAGCTGTGCGGAAGCTGTTTACTTCTCTCCCAGCGCCATATTGTGGGAGAGCAGATGCATAGAATAAGTCTTAATTCCAGTAACTCAGTCTAGTCCGGTTGCTCCCCACAATTTACAGTTTTCTCATGTGGCTGGCAAAAACCCAACTATTTGAGCTTTGCCTTTCAGTCTGCCTTAGTACGAACTGGAGGCAGAAACCAGAGGTGGGTATCAAACCCAGGAACTCTGCTACAGGGTACAGGCTCCTTAACTGACATCTTAACTGCTAGGCCAAGTGCCTACCACTGTTTACATTTTTTGTGCTTATGATGCCACATATCACGAAACTGTAGGAATGCACATAGCCATTATTTTTTCTGTTGTTTTCTTCTTTTTAGACATTAGTAGCTTTTTATATTTTGATAGAATTTATGGAAAGAATCAGACTGATACAAGGAAGCACACAGTTGTGGTGAAGAGTGGGGTAAAGGTGAAGGGTGAGAAGCTCTAAGAACAGGCTGGGTTTATGGTGGTGAATACATGGGAGACACTTGGTAAGAAAGTAAAATTGAAGTGTAAAATTACTGTTTTCTCTTTGTATTTACAAGGTAAAGGTCTTGTATCGACAAGCAGAGCTAACACATAGATTCCACAGTCCCTCTTAGCTGTCACAAGAACTAAAATCTGAAAATTACAGTGCTGCGACTTCTTCCAGGTAGAACAAGTGAGTTCGTTACTGCGTATACATTTATCTATGTTGCTTTACTTGTTTTATTTACCTGTGTTACAAAGGCCTTTGTTTAGCTTGTAAGCAAATGACCAGTGGAGTTCCTGAGATAGTACAACTTTACTCTTTTGAGATGGCCTTAAACAGGCTATATTTGTTTTGGGCCAGTGTGTGTACTGTTGTCAGTCGTGTGTGATTTTATTTAGGTTCACATTTGCCTCCAGAATTTCACCATTCCTTACCTGCATTTGGCTTCTTTCTCAAAATGTCACAAACCAGAGAGAGAGGATGGAGCAAAACCTCAGATTCGATTGATTCCTGTTCCAGGTGGTTCATTTTAGTTATCTATTCTCTGAGTCACCATTCATAAAAAAGCTTTTCAGCCTTTTGTGTGCTTACATTTTTTTTTTCTTCTATGATAATCTTACTTTTTTGCATTCAGGCCACATTAATAAGAAAAAATTAAAGATTAAATATCTTGAAGAAAGCAGACTCATGTATTGCATATGATTAACAAATTGTTAACAAAGACAAAATTCAGAATGCTTATGGAAAACAGTAGCAAGTGAATTTTTAGTTCTTTTTCCTGAATTTTTTTTTTAGTCACCTAGATCAAAAGTATACTGCCACCAGTTCAGAGAAAATTATCTGGTCCTAAAGGGGTTTAAGCAGTTTGCATTAGTTTCCAGCATGGAGAATTCCAAAGATTTTACATAACACCAGACTTTGCATGGTTCCCTCCTTTAATAAGGTTGAAAACTGCCAAAACCGCACCTCACCTCCTCCATCCTTTCTTCCCTCCATATACTCACACAAGCCTTCCTGACTTCTACAGGTATTTGAATTTGCTACCCTTTTTTGGGTGATTAAAACAGATGTCTGTTTAATTATTATTTAAATTTAACAAACCACTGTGAGAGAGTGAGGGTCACTGGCCTGGTGGCATTTAGAGTCTTGTTTAGCATCGAGACTGATGATCAGAAGCTTGTACAAAAAAAATGAATTTTTTTGGACATACACATTTTTCTGTATGTTGAATAGTAATTGCATGCTATCTCCCAAAAACTAGTTAATGAAGACAATTAAAGAGGAAAATTTCCCCTTATTTTCTATGCTTTTTTTTGTTTTAAATGACTTTTTAATTTAAAACAAAAGATGATTCAACTTCTATTTAAATTAAAAACTCCCCAAATTAAAATGCAACTATGAACTACAGTAATTTCTCATTTACTAGTTAAATGGTGGATCATTAAAAAAAAAGCAAGCGAGAAATAAACAGAAACAAAATAGTACCTCCCTTGTGAGAATTTATTGTATGAATAAAAATACATGTGAAGGATTCATGCCTTATTTATTTACTGTAAATGAGGTGCTTTATGCAAAAGCATGTTGATTCTCCTGCTATAGTTAAGGGGAGAGTTGCTAGGTACTATGTGAATCAGAATGTTGAGAGGAACTTCTGGGAAGTTAGTTTTGGACAGAGACTTTTCCCAGTGCTTGTATCATACCATTTAGAGCGTACTCTTTACCAGCTTCTCTGCCAACAACGTACCTGGCCTGACTCTATAATTTGTAGTTTGGTAGAGTGTGAATAGGAATCAGCAAATCTAGATTTCTGTTCCACATGTGTAAAGCCCTTGAATGATATCATCATGGACACACTATAAAGTAGAGCTAATGTGGATCAGATCATGATGTGGTGAAATGGAACTTTACCTGTTTAAACAGAGAAACTGACACTGAAATTAAAGGACCCTTGTCAGTTTGGAGAGTTGCTTCTAGTGGTGAGTAGAGGGCTCTCACACTAGTTGGGGGTGGTGGGAGTGTTGGGTATAATTGGAATTTTGCTGAAACCAAAAAAGTAAAAGCACCTTAGAATGATTTCAAAGGTGAAATACAAAGCTGACAGAAAATAACACAGAATATTAGAAAACTTGAATGAAACACATCTGACTTTTCCCCTCCTTTGTGACCTGCCATCTTTTATGAAGCATATCGTCAGAAACAGTTTTTTGCTGATGAATGGTTGAAAGAAATGTAACATGTCTTTTTCAGGAAGAGGGATGGCTGGCGCCGTGGCTCACTAGGCTAATCCTCCGCCTTGCGCGCCGGCACACCGGGTTCTAGTCCTGGTCGGGGTGCCGGATTCTGTCCCAGTTGCCCCTCTTCCAGGCCAGCTCTCTGCTGTGGCCAGGGAGTACAGTGGAGGATGGCCCAAGTCCTTGGGCCCTGAACCCCCTGGGAGACCAGGATAAGGACCTGGCTCCTGCCATCGGATCAGTGTGGTACGCTGGCCGCAGCGCGCTGGCCGCGGCGGCCATTGGAGGGTGAACCAACGGCAAAAGGATGACCTTTCTCTCTGTCTCTCTCTCTCACACTGTCCACTCTGCCTGTCAAAAATAAAAAAAAAAAGAAGAAAAAAAAGGAAGAGGGACAAGAGTGGCATGGATACGTAGGCCCTACTCTGAGAAATTCTGATTTCATTGATCTAGGATAGCATCAAAATGTTAATGTTTCATGTAAGCTCTTCAGGCAATTTCATTAAGGGTTAAGGGGCACTGGACTAAATAAGTCATTTACATGTCTGAAATTTTCTCAGGTGAAATATTCCATATTCCCAAGTGAAATATTCCATATTCCCAAGTACTGTACAATAGCTATTGGTGCCTGGGTGGTTTCTTAACAAGATTGGGAGCTTGAAAAAAAAAAAATGAAAATATCCCTAAGAATATAGGATTCAAGTCTGCACCTCAACTTTGTGTTCCTAGAATGTGTGCCCTTGTGTATGTATTGCATACCATAAGCACATTAACTTAGTCTCTGTTGTGGTTTATGGTATTGCATTCTCAACCTTGTTCCTCTCCAATTGTTTGCTCTACCATAGCCCTGTGTTTTGGGTTCTTCTGAGCCTCCACTGCCTAAGGGCCAAGGAATCTACCATGAGCATAGACTTAATGTAAATTTTCTTCTCAGCAAAGTAGTTGGCCCACTGTGGGAGTAAGGTGATCAGTGTATAGTTACTGTAGCTCACATCAGCCTGACTTGCGTAGTTCTAATTATTCTTTGAAGGCTTTATGTAGAATTGAAACTAACAGACATGATGTAGACCCAGGAAAATAAAACTCAGAGGGAGAAGACTTGCACCATGTTTTAATATTTAGAGACTGCCTAAGTCTGTAACATAGAGTTATTTGCCTGCTTTTGTCTCATTTGACTTTCTGAAAACAAGAAGTTTAAACTAGGCAATTAGTAAGATTCCTTCTAGTCTTTGTAATATGAAATGCTACTTTATTATTAGTTTATGAAAACATAAACATCTGCTTGTTGCTCAATACTGTTTTCAACATAAAAGAAAATCCAGCCCAAAACTAATGATTTCAGTGATTTAGATAATTTCATATAAGAGTAATTTAAAAAGTTCATGGAAACTGGAATTAAAAGATGTTCACTTTGGTACAAAACCTTTTTTTTTAAGATTTATTTATTTATTTGAAAGTTAGAATTACAGAGAGAGGGGGAAAGACAGAGAAAGAGAGCTTCTATCTGCCGGTTCACTACTCAAATGGGTGCAACAGCCAAGGGTGGAGCAGGCTGAAGCAAGGAGCCAAGAGCTTCATCTGAATCTCCCACATGGGTGCAGGGGCCCAATCATTTGAGCCATCCTTGATGCCTTCCCAGGCGCATTAGCAGGGAGCTGGATTAGAAGTGGAGCAGCCTGGACTCAAACCTGAACCCATATAGGATGTCGGCACCGCAGATGGCAGTGGGTTGAACCTCCTGTGCCACAGTAGGTTCAAAAAGTTTTGAAATCAATGCATACAAAAGATCCTCGAAAAGTTCATGGAAAATGAATAGTATGGAAAAATTTTGTGTGTATTTCAACTTTTTTGCACCAAAAGAAACTTACCCTTTCATTGCACTTTTCTGTAACTTTTTGTAACATTCTGGTATGTATCCTTAATTGGGGAGGAGGGCTATTTTAATTGGAATATGTGCTAGTCTTATAAATTAAGACCCCGGCAGTCTAGAAATATTTTTATTATCTTGGGTGAGGTTGAAGGCCATGGATATATGTGTGCACTCTTTCTGATTTAATTCCAGATGCTTGTATAAAAATATAGGTAACATTACCTTTGATTGCCAAATGCAGAATAATCATTAGTAGAGTGTAGAGGGAGTGGTGGATTCCTCCTTTTTATCTAAAAAAAACCCAAGTTGAATATAAAAACAACTATGTTAAAAATTAGTCTGTATTCTATCATATGTCATGGTTAATATGTAACTCACTGAATAATTGTTAGAAAAGTTTTGGAAGTAATTTTTATTATATAAGAAAGCTAATAACCTCCCTAAATATTTCATACTTTACTACTATAGAAAGATAAAAAATTTAGAGTAGAATACATTTAATATTTCTGGAGGAGAACAAGCATTCTTGCTTGATTCTTTTGATTTTTTGTTTTGGGGAGGTGAGGTTAAACACTCACATATACACACAAACACAAAGAATATCATCTTTTTGAAATGACATATTTTTGTGTGTGTGTGTGCTTTTGGTTGTTTTTGTTTTGTTGTTGACCGAAAAGACATCTTTAAAGGACTGGGTGAAAAAACTCTTGATGATTTTATAATTAATTTGGGAATTTGCAGAACCCATAGTTAATTAGATATTTCTAAACTAGTGTGCAATGTGATGGATCATTGACACTTTTGCAGAAAATAAAATTCTGGTGTTTTTTTAGGTGAGAAGAATTAGACCATAATAATCATTCGTAAAGGATTATGACTTTTTTATTCAGACTGATGTGGTATGGTGTGCAGTATTTGTAAATTCTTTGGAAGAAATGCTGTTATTTGGAATATGCCTTTTAAAAATTTGGAACGATTGTGAACAATGTGGAGCAACAATGATACATTAAGGTTACAAATACCAGAGTAAAATTCTTACCAAGGCTTCAGATTTAAGGATTTGGTTCTGAAGTGCTCAAGACTAATTTTATACTTAGTTGCCTCCTTTTATAGAATTTTCCACAGTATCCCTTCCCAGTGACTAAAACTGACTGTAGGACTATTGTCATTCCTGAGGGCTTTACCCCTCCCATGCTTAAAGAGTCTTAACTCTGGCGGAAGTGACTTAGGTTGCCAGACCTCAGCTTGCTTATCTCAAAACTGAAAACACAAGGATACCTACTTCATAGGGTTTTATGAAAATTAGGTACAACAATATACAGAGTGTTTATCTACAGTGAATATTCAGTGAACACGGAGATACTATCTTGCTCATGTGCTGTGTGTGTTTGCGCGCGCACGCTCTTTGTGAAGCTAGAGTCTCTTGTCCTTGTTTTTGCACCTTTTTTCTTTCTTTTTTGATCTCACAGGTTCCTGGGGACAGTACTTTGATGGCTTTTCTCTTCTAGCTTATTCCAGATAGGAGTAACCAGAAAGTAGGTGAGGATGTTAAGTAGAAACAGATATTAGCATCTTTTAGGAGGATAATTTATGTGATGATGATAATTGAGAAATGATCCTAGATTGTCAGAGGGCTGTTTATAGAACGAATTGCTTTAGGTGAACCAGAGATGGGTGTTTCAGAGGAAAAGAAAATTAGTTTGGACTTCGAGTTGACAGAGACTGAGAGCGAGTGAGGGAACTCCAGCACACTGCTGGTGTCCATTCTTCAGTTAGTAACTCGGCTCTTCAAGTTAAAACAGGACTTGCCTTTATTGATGAAAGATGCTGTAATAGGAAAGTTTATTTAGGTGACATAGTTACCATTCTAGAAAGCCTTGAGCTTTCCCATACAGATTCCAGTGGTACTTGGGAAGTCAAAGATTTCCTGGGAAACCTGATAGGCTATTTTGAGGAATGATTTCATCAGATCATTAAAAATTTTGTGTTAGATTTAGAATTTTCTTTCTTGCTTTGTGAATTGCTCTCTAAGACTAGGTAGAAAGCTGAGACATTAAGGAGGTTATAAATTACTACATTTCTGATACCATATGCACTCACAGCATTTTTTTTTTTCTTGTAATTTTAGAATTCTCTAAGGGAAAGTTTGGAGATACTATGAACCCATGATGCCAAGATCTTTATTAGAAGAGCATTTGCACCTTGTTGATACAAATGGCTCTGTCTTCTGAAGCCGGTGCAGCTGAGGATGAGTCATTAAGAAAAACTGGCATCAGTAAAACTGCATTTTACAGTAATGCTTTCTAAACTGGTCATCTAGCTAAAATGGGTTGAGTCTGAAAACAGCCGTTTCTGCCTTAAAAGGAAGGAATAATTAGTATTGAAATTGGTCAGGAAGTGTCTTAAGTTCTGTGCCTTGACAGTTCTTTTCATTTTATTAGTACAGGTTGAGTATCCCTTACCTTAAATGCTTGGTACCAGAAGTATTTCAGATTTTGAACCTCTTTTTTTTTTTTTTTTTTGATTTGGAAATATTTGTAAAGGCTTTACTAATTGAAGATCCTTAATACCAAAATCCGAAATCTGAAGTCCTCCAAAATCCGAGACTTTGTGAGTGTCATGAACATGCTGACGTTTTGAATTTTTGAGTATTTTGCATTTTCAGACTAGGGTGTTCAACTTCTGAAACAGGTGGTTTTGGATTGTATGGAAGACCGAAAGGGCGTGAAGCTCATTGAGTGGTAGCATGTGTAGAAAGCACCAGGCAAAGAGCAAGGAGCATATGGTTGAAGATCTGCATACTTATTTTAACATGCCTGTGTAGATCTACTCTTCTGTTGGAACATCAGCATCTTGTAGAATCAGGTAGTGTTTTTGTTTATTTTCTTAGCCCAGAAATCTAAAACACAAATTGTTACGAACACAATGATTTTACTGGAGCTCTGTCGGTAACTCTGCCCTTATACTGATATCCTTCATAAGAACCCAGCTAGGTGACTTTTTGCAGCATACCAGATATACTCTGGCATGAGCACATAGTTTAAGCTAGTACTGAGATGCCTCATTTTTATCTCTCACAAAGAAAATTCGTAGCTGCTATAAAAGCAAAGGCTTGAGTTTCGTGAAAGTGGTCCTTGCTGTCGCGACTGATCTACGGAAGTGGAGGGTGATTGAAGTTGCTGGGATTTACTGATCTCTTCAGTGATTCTGGTCAGTATAGCATCCACGCTCAGGGCGGATCTCTGTTGAATGAAAAATTTCCTACTTGACAACTGGGAAGGGATAAAGGAAATCATGGAGTGAGAAAGAGAAACGCTCAGCTGTAAGATTGCTGTCAGCTGATTTCATGGCCTGCGTTTTGACTAGTTTCCAAGTTGGATTTATCTCAGAGACATATGAGAGGAAATGGTTGGTATGTAGGGTGGTGGAGGGTGATGATAGAAAAGGAGGAAAGTACTTGCAGTGTTGTTTGCTTCAGGGTAAAGAGAAGGAAGTGTTTGCAGTAATAAAAGTATTTAAATATAAACTGAAGAAAATTCTGCTTCCCGTTTTTGGTAAACGGGGAAACCCAGAGGAGAGATTAAGAGGTATCATCTGCTTCTAGATGGAGTCAGCTGAAAGGTCAAAAACAGAAGCCAGGTCTTCTGACTCTCAGCACGTGCTGGCTGCCCCCTTGAGCACCAGGGAGACTGGCTGAAAGTCCTGACTTGGAGTGGTTTCTTGGATTTTAGAATCAGCAATATACTTGTCTTGTTTCTTCTTGGAGAGATTAAATTTCTCAGAAATTTAATTTCTTTCAAGAAAGAAAACAGAAGGCTTCGGTGCCAAGTGTGAGAAGAACCAAGGTTACTAATTCTCCTTTCTAAGCTTTGTCACAGGCAGGCTCACTGTGACTCTTTAGGGGAGAGAAAGGAGGAGCTAAGGAAATGAGAGTTGGTAGAGAAGTGATTGACCTCAACAGGAGGTAAACAAAAAAGAAATAATTTCAAAGAAATGAAACATTCCCTAGCACATAAGTATTTGTGTGTGTGTCTTATTAAAACCATATCTTTCTCATCAAAGCAGAGCTAAATAATAACTCAAATTTAGCTGTTAGCTGCTGTTTTCACATGGTTAATTTATGTCTACAATATTAGAGATTTTAAGGGTATATATAAATTTAGATGAGGAATATATAGGTTTAGATTATCTTCTTGTTCAAGAGAACACTCAAGTGTAGCAGTGTAGCAAACCTGCTCTGTGGGAACTGTTACCCCTTTCTTTTATGCTTGCTAGTGGTTGATTGATTCAGTAGAAAATTTGGGAGAATTACATGTGGGAGGTGTAGACCATGATTGATTTGCTTCAGTCATAATCCATTTGGGTAGTTCCTTAAGGCTCTTCTGCACTGTCCACTTCTATGAGACATTTGATTAACTATCCTGTGGTATTTTTTCCTCAGTATAGAAGTTAATGAGAATTTGTTATTTGTATTTCAGATTTAATGTTCTTAAAGTTCAGAAATTTTTTTCTAGATGATTTTGTACTGTGTTCATTGCCTCCCTACTAAAATCATTCCTTCCTTTAAAAAAATTACTCGTTTATTTGTTCTTGTAGCAAATATTTAGGAATACTTACTGCCTACAGGTAATTTTGCATGTTTTCCTGTCTGAACAAGTAGAGCATAGTATTAATCAATTTACATTGAACAGTGTTTTATTTGTTGACATGATTTTAAGAGGAATGATTTTTGTTCACTTTTTGGAAACAATGAAAATACATTTGAATTTTCTGAATTGATGTTAGAGAAATAAATTGAAAATATTCCCGGATACTTTCTAACTACAGATAATACATAATCAATATCTAATGTTCTTAGGCTAAAACCAAATAACTAGTATATACATGGTAACTATAAGTCCTTTTAGGGAGCCATTAATGTTCTCTGTGATGTGTTACAGACAGTAGTGTAATTAATATTATTAACAATGTATTATGTAATACTCTATGTCTCATAGATGAAGAGGCATATTACTGAACATAATAAAGAGTAAGTAGCTTGTTATGGAGCATAGTGCATGCCAGACACTAAGTATTTTATATCTATTGATTCTTTTAATCACTAGAAAAGCCCTAAGTGGTATATACTGCTAATATATTAAACCGCCTTCCATGATTTGTTCACTATAAGTGAGGTTAACACAGCTCACAAACAATAAATACTTGGGACTTCACAGAAAATTAGTAACAGGTTGTAAATGTCAAATAAAATGGCCAGTGATCTCTGCCACTGGATTCTGTCATCGGATATGGAACACTGAGAAAAAAATGTGTATGTGGAGCCATCTAATTTTAACCCACAGTAAATAGAATAAACACATTTCTTAAATGTTTTACTCTTTGAAACTCTTTTTATTTTTTTGAAAGAGTTACAGAGAGAGGGAGAGACAGACAGAAAAATATTCTATCTGCTGGTTCTTCTGCAGATGGCTGTAATGGCCAAGGCTGGACCAGGCCAAAGCCAGGAGCCAGGAGGAGGTTCATCCTGGTCTCCCAAGTGGATACAGGGACCCAGGGAGTTGGGCCGTCTTCCACTGCTTTTCCCAGGCCATAAGCAGGGAGCTGGATCAGAAGTGGAACAGCTGGGACACAAACTGTTTTCCCTGTTACTTCACCATTCAGGCCCCCCTCTATAGCTTGTTTTTATGAAGCAATTCTTCACTGTGTGTTCCTGGAAGAATAATAAGGAAGATAACTAAATTAAGAATCAGAAATAAACAATAACGTGGAAATATCATTAGAATTTTTTTTATGTACTTGGGAGGTAGAGAGACAGAGAATACAGAGATATTTCTGCTGGGTCACTGTCCAGAAGCCCTCAACTGCTTGGACAGGCTCCAAGCCCCAAGCTGGGGTTCAGTCATGCCTAGCACCTGGGTAGCAGGAACTCAGTTACTTCAGCCATCACTACTGCCTCCCAGTGTCTACATTAGCAGGAACCTAGAGTCCCTACCCAGAGCCAGAGCCAGAGCCAGAGCCAGAGCCAGAGCCAGAGCCAGAGCCAGAGCCAGAGCCAGGTGTCAAATTCAGGCACTGGAGTAGAGGATTCTGCAACTTAAACACTATGCAAAATGCCTGCCTCTGGAAATCTATGTGTAGCTCACTGGAGGAGGTGGAAACTGAAAGATTCAAAAACGTGTCCAGGCAGGGTAGGATGGGCTCTATAATCAGAAGTCTGTATATTCAAATCCCAGCCCTTCCCTGCTTGGGTGTGCCTGGCAGAGTTAGTCTTTCATAGCCTACATTTCTTCAAGTGTTACAAAAAAAATAGCAGTTAAACAAGTTTATGGCATTATCAAGAGTGCCAAACAAAATAATATACTTTAAATTGTGCAGTTTAGTGCTTTGTTTCATAGTTGGCACATAGTCAATGCCGTTTTCCTTCATTTTCATTGTCTCCCTTAGTCTCTGTGACTTAATCTGCTACCCCAGGAACATGAGATTCTAATACTACTTGTGGGACCAGAAAATCCCGCAGGCAAACATTCCCAGAAGACACAGCTGTTTCATAGCAGGCTTATTGATTCCTCCCATTATTAAACTTCTATAATCATCATATCTCAGTTTAACTTCATAGTGCTTCTTAATGATCATTTAAATGGAAATTTCTGTTGTAGATATGGTTTATTTGATGTCAGTGAGTACTAACACCAGTGAGCAGGCAGCCTTGCTAGGCAAATATTTGCCTTCAGAGTTAACCAGTGATGCTGATAGCTCTAATTTTAAAGCACGTGTAGTAACACTTCCAGCAGGTAGGCATTTTAAATTTCTGACAATGTTTAGGTACCATCCCATAATTAGCAACCTATTGGAAATCATTCAGCCATTGGTGATTTGCCAGAATGAACAATAGCTGAAGTTATGCATTACTGACTTGAATATTGTAACCTGAAAGATAATATCCTTTTTCATATTTGTATGAATCCCTTGTGACATTAGCTAATTTTCAAAAGGTTAACTCTGTGGACACTGACTCTATGCTGATTGAAAAATAATATGGTGTCTGTATTGTGCACGTAGCAGATTTCTATTGAGGGTCTGTGTGTATGTACCTTTTTTACATCTTAGGGCATTTTGAATAAAAAACTTGATATTTGAAAAAGTGTTTAGTAGGTGATCAGTCCCACATCCAAAGGCAGAAAAGAATATAGGGTTTTTTTGGACATAATGATAATTTCTTTTTATTTATTTATTTGACAGATAGAGTTAGACAGTGAGAGAGAGAGAGACAGAGAGAAAGGTCTTCCTTCCGTTGGTTCATCCCCCAAATGGCAACTACGGCCGGTATGCTGCGCCGATCTGAAGCCAGGAGCCAGGTGCTTCCTCCTGGTCTCCCATGCGGGTACAGGGGCCCAAGCACTTGGGCCATCCTCCACTGCACTCCCGGGCCACAGCAGAGAGCTGGACTGGAAGAGGGGCAGCCAGGACTAGAACCTTGAACCCATATGCGATGCCGGCGCTGCAGGCAGAGGATTAGCCAAGTGAGCCACGGCGTTGGCCCCGACATAATGATAATTAACCAAGTGCTTTAGCCACCTGGTGATCAGAATGTAGATAGAAAAGTGAGGAAAATGACTTAAAATTATTCATTATCTTTCTTACAAGCACGGAGGTGAGTGGATGACTCTGTGGCATAGAAGGTTAAGCCTCTGCCTGCAGCGCAGGCTTCCCATATGGGCGTTCATTGGGGTCCCAGAGACGACTCTTCTGATCTATCTCCCTGCTAATATGCCTGGGAAAGCAGTGGAAGATGGCCCAAATGCTTGAGCCCCTGCACCTGTGTGGGAGACTCAGCAGAAACTCCTGGCCCAGCCCTGGTTGTTGAGGCCATTTGGGGAGTGAACCAGTAGATGGAAGGTTTTCTCTCTCTCTTTCCTCTCTCTCTCTAACTCTATCAAACAAACGAATCTTTAAAAAAAAAAGAAAAGAAAAAAGAATGAAAGTTGAGGGGAAAAGAAAGCTAAACGGTAAAGTAGATTTGCGGGTCACTGTTTCCTTGTGAAAAAGTAGCTGTGACAATACCAGCAGTGATTACGGTGACAGAAAAGGGCCAGCTCAGCACTCCTGATGTTTCAGTATGCTTTTGCACAGAGTATTTAAACAGAGCATGCACAGCACGGTTCTGAGCAGGACATCTAAAGTCACGTGATACCACCCAAAAGTGAAATTTTTAAAACAGGAGATTACAATTTTGCTTTGATCTTCAGAGCATTCACCTTTAAATAATAGCTGTTTATATGTTTAGTTGCTTTGGCTGGGAGTAAGTTGTTAGAATTCTTTTATTGTTAATTTAAAATGTAATTAAACATTGTCAGTACAACATAGGTGATATGAGAAGGAAGTTCTGTGTCTGATTTTCTATCCTTGTTATCCCATTAGGGCAGAGTTTTGGATTTGATAAGGCCAGGTGAGCTACTGATGTTGTTGAAAAATGTATTAACTGAAGAATATCATTTTCACTCACAAACAGCAGATATAATGTGGAAACAATAGAATTTTTACCTTTTCTTTTTTTGTGAAATGACAGTGCAGAACTGTACTTTCTGATGAAATAAGAAACAGAATTAATGACTTGGCAGAGAAGGGAAACAAGGGCCAGTAGAGGGAGGTGTGAAGTTGCAAATTAGATGTACTGGCCCCTCCTCTTGGTCCCCCCCCTCCCTTTCCTCTTTGTTTTGCAGGATATTCTGCCTCACAGGTTTTTTTTGTTTGTTTGTTTGTTTGTTTTTTGGTTTTTTTTTTGGACAGGCAGAGTGGACAGTGAGAGAGAGAGAGAGACAGAGAGAAAGGTCTTCCTTTGCCGTTGGGTCACCCTCCAATGGCTGCTGTGGCTGGCGCACCACGCTGATCCGATGGCAGGAGCCAGGTGCTTCTGCTGGTCTCCCATGGGGTGCAGGGCCCAAGGATTTGGGCCATCCTCCACTGCACTCCCGGGCCACAGCAGAGAGCTGGCCTGGAAGAGGGGCAACCGGGACAGAATCCGGCGCCCCGACCTGGACTAGAACCCCGTGTGCCGGTGCCGCAAGGCGGAGGATTAGCCTAGTGAGCCGCAGCACCAGCCCTGCCTCACAGGTTTATGTGAGTTGATAAACTTGCCAGATATCTGGGGTTACTGGTTTTAAAGATTGCTGTATGATGCGAAGTAGCTCTGACTTTCCAGACACTGAGAAGCTGGGTGTGTTGGCCAGCCATAAAGAGGAGAAAGTCTTAAAAGGTTTGTTGTAAGGGATGTTTTAGAGGAGAGACATGCACATGGATCTGCAGGGTAATTCCCAAGGGAGAGAAACAAAACTGGAAGTCACAAGCAAAAGGCATTCCTGTGGCTGTGATATCAAATCTGTAAAGTCTGCTTCCTGGAAGACAAGACTGAAAGAAATGTTTTCCTGAATATTGTACATCTTGGTCCTGGGACTCAGGCTTCTTACGTTTACACTGTTGTGGTGATAGGGCATTAACTCATTCACATAATACTTAGTTAATTATATATAAGGTTCTGTGTTGTGCGTGATGGAAATACAAAATCAATTTGACACGGGTTTGTCCTCTAAGAACTTTGTTATTTAGGGAGAGAATCAAAGTAAGGCCATTGAATACTGATTGAGGGATTGAATTAAAAAATTTTTCAGTATCTGTAGGAACAAAACTTGCAAAGGGTAAGACTCAATATATAACATTTACACTAATTGAGGAAACAGCCAATTAATACTTACTAATTTATCACAACTTACTAAGTAAAGTGGATATACAAAGTCCTTTTAGATAATATTCTCTCTGATCATTTCTGTATGGATGATGTCAGTGAAAACTGTTCTAGTTTTGTAATGATATAAGGAATTACTTTTCTTTTTAGATACAAATTATATTGTTTAATCTTTATTGGTAGAGACATTGCCAAGAACTATCAGCATTAGCTTTTATAATAATTAGCATTTTAGAATCTAAAAAATGATAGCATAATTGACTGGTTTTATTAAATGGAATTTTCCCCAATTACAGTATATATAGTTTACTTGCTGATCACATGTGTAGACCCAGTATTTAAACAAAAATCTACTTATGAATTATATCAAATAATTATTTCACTGTTCATCAAGTGCTTAATATGTATGAAGTTCTCTTGCTGAGTGCAAGATGATAAGTGGACCCAGCCCTTGAGCTCACCATTTCTGTTCTTCAGGGAGATAGGCAAACCAATCAGTTTAGTACAGTTTTCTTAGTTGTAACTGGAAGAACAAACTCTATGGGGAATTGGCGAGGATTGAGTCATACTGAGAAGGTCACTTTGAATGCATGTTTTCAAGGATAGAGTGATTTCAGTTTTGATTTTACCTGGTGTGAGTATGTTATAACTGTAAGATGCCTTGTTATTGTGGGAATTGTCTTGTCCCTACAAATTGAAGTTAGGAGAGGCAAAGGGTGTACCCCGGGATAGAGTGACTGCCTATATTGTGTAATTTTTTTGGGTATGCTGTTTGCCATATCCGCACTGATAAAACTTTTTGATTTCTCCTTTTCTAATGAAGATTCTAAGAGGGAGGTGCTAGCTTTTCTTCTCTTTCATCTATGCACACATTTCAGAAACTTAACTCATTCATTGGGAAGCCTACAAGAGCATGAGTGTGGGGTGGGCACTAGAGTAGAGTAAGCACATATTTAAGTTGTCACATTGTCTTATTTTTTTTAATCATATCATTTGTAAATGTGAAACTTAAAGTCTAAAAAGGAAATCAGGTTCGTTTGATAAGTAGTCATTGAGCAAGTGAAAGGACAGACTAGAACACTGGGACTTTTGACAGGCATCAGTGATAGAGAAAACTCTGATCAAATTGGTTTATTGTACCAGATGTTAGGAATCAGAAGAGATAATGACTAAGGAGGAGAGGTATAGAAAAGAAATGTGAAAGTACTAAACAGGTGTTGTGTGATTTTTGGGGTTCAAGTATTCATAGTGATTCCTATTTCAGAAAACCTTAGAGTAATACTTAGAATGCTGCTCTAGGTTTCTGAGATGCAATTATTCATGTAAATATGACAGGATACTGGATCTTCTGAAAGGCAGTTATATAAGGCATGTATATATTGCTAATGCATATATAATAGTCCTCAACCTCCCCCTTTTATCAACATTTCTGAAAATTATAATTAGCAAATAGTTATCTTTATACATCTGGACATTATTTATGTAAATCATAAGATTTGGAATTTTTGTATATGGTTTTAAAATAAATTATTGTATGTGTACCTTCTAAACATGAGCAGATGAGAAATCATTGTTTAGCTTTTTTTTTTTTTTAAAGATTTATTTATTTATTTGAAAGGCAGAGTTACACAAAGAGAGAGAGGAGAGGCAGAGAGAGAGAGGTCTTCCATCTGTTGGTTCACTCCCCAGTTGGCTGCAATGGCCGGAGCCGCACCGATCCGAAGCCGGGAGCCAGCAGCCTTTTCTGGGTCTCCCATGCTGGTGCAGGGGCCCAAGAACTTGGGCCATCTTCTACTGCTATCCCAGGCCATAGCAGCGAGCTGGATCGGAAGTGGAGCAGCCGGTTCTCAAACCAGCGCCCATATGGGATGCCGGCGCTTCAGGCCAGGGCATTAATCCAGTGCGCCACAGCGCTGGCCCCCAAATCATTGTTTAGAAATAATGAACTAGACAGATGCTTAGAGATTACTAATACATTTCTCTTTTTTTATGATTTATATATCTATTTGAAAGAGCTAGAGGGCAAGCGTGCGCACAATAGAGAGAGATTTTACATCCATTGGTTCACTCTCCAGATGTCCACAATGGCTGGGGCTGGGCCGGTCCTGGTTGAAGCCAGGAGTTTCTTCCAGCTCTCCCATGAGGGTGCAGTGGCCCAAGCACTGCACATCCTCTACTGCTTTTCCAAGGCCATTAGCAGAGAGCTGGATCTGAAGTGGAGCAGCCAGGACATGAACTGGTGCCCATTCTGGGGATGCCAGTGTTGCAGGAGGAAGCTTAATCCCGCATGCCTCAACACTAGTCCTTGCAGATACATTTCTTTACACTAAGAGTATATACTCTAGAGTCAGGATTTTGTTTGAATCCTGTCTGAGTTTGAATACTGTCTCTGCCACTTAAATGCTGTGTATCATTGGGAAAAATTAATGATTTTATCTGTGCTTTAGTTTCCTCATCTGTAAGATGGAGATAATTATAGTGTTTCCTCTCTGGGTCAGGGCCAACTTCATGGCATGCAGCCCAAGACACTCCATAGGATGTAGTCTTCAGAATGTGGCCCTGTATTGTTATTTTAAATATCTATTCTGTAATGAATCAGGACAATGAAACTTGCACTGGAGCTATGGAGCCTTGGCTCACATGTGGTCCCACCCAGTACCACTGTCCCCATTTTCTGAAAGAGTCCTGAGTTTCCTGTTCTGCCTCCTCTACCTTCATTTGTCTCCAGTCAGGCACTGGGTGTGGGGGTGGGGTTGTCAGATCAGCTAGGGGTGCATTTGCTGGGTGCCAGGGAGAGGAGAGAGGTTTAGTACCTGAGAAGATCTGCCTCTGCCCTGCAAATACCTAATGATAGGTAGGTAAGGTAGGTAGAAAGCGAGAGTGAGAGTGAGAGCAAGTGACTGAGAGGGAGAGAGAAAGAGATGGGAAAAAGGAAGTTGCTTTTTCTGTACATGTTTAATAAGGGGCCCTGTATTTTTGTTTTGCATTGGGTCCTGAGCATTTTGTATCATTTGCATTTTTGATAGATGTTTTGAGGATTAAAAGAGCCAACAGATGCAGAGGCCAGAGTTGGGCCTGGCATATTCAGTACTATAGACAGGTTTACTGTTGCTATACGGCAGATATAAATATCTATGATAGCCAGGTCAGTCTCAAGTGCTAATTATTTTAAGTCTTATATTTATATGACAAAATAATTTTATAAAAACAGGTATTTATTTATCATCTCTTTGTACATGCTTTTGTGAATAATATTTAATTCAGATGAAACATTTTTAAAGAGAAGATGATGACCTCTAATAAATTCATGAAATCTTGTCAGTACTATAAAATGTTTTTTTATTTTCTAGTACAATTGTGAAAATTATTTAGAATATAAAGGTTATATGAAGGTGCAAAATATACTTCTAAGTCCACTTTTATGCTACACTTTGGTATAAAGACAGCCTGCCACAAAGGTTTTTCTTCATTAGCCTAGTTAATGGTCTCTACTAGTAAACAAAAACTAACTCAGGAAGAGAACTTCTACTCTGTAGGTTTTCTTGTATGTATATTCTTGTGCTAAATGCAGTTTATCTGTGGCCTTTTTTAAAGCATACATTTTCTTAACTTTTTTATGTCTTTAAATTTTTGTTTAGAAAATATCTGTGGGATACTACAGAAATGAATTTTTTTAGGTTCTGTTAAATGAAATTAAAGCATGTTTTATATCTCACAGTTAAACCTGAAGTTGTTAAACCTGAAGTTGCTTGGTATATGTATTACCAATGGTGTCAGAGTTCTAGATTGAAGGTGACTCTTGGCTGTTAACAGTATCTGTTTTTCCTTTAATCTTTGATTAACGTGCTGAACCTAACTCTACAGGCACAGATGGTGGAATGGTGCTAAGTTGACATTTACCATCTGTTTCTCACATATATAACTTTTATGAGTTTGTACTAAAAAATAATATAGTAGGGCTTTTTAACTTTGCATTTGGTCAAGAAGAATGTGGCTTTTGGAATAATTGTATTTCAACTTGAGTCACTTCACTCATTAATGATAAGCAAAACATTTTTTTCATGACCAGTCTCAGTTTGTGTGTGGTTTTGTCTAGTTTTTGCATGTATGGAACAGTGCTGTCATGTTTGGTCAAAACCTTATCAATGTCTAGGAATATTAGATTAATATATTTGATGGTTGGATTTGAGCAAATGCCTTGACTGACTATCTTTACCCTAAACTAGTATCAAACGGGGGTGTTGTTTGTTTACCACGGCTTATTTTGAGCGGTGTTGGAAGGATAGATGAGTTTTAGTCAAACAGTACTTCATTCTTACTCATAAAAAGAATGAGAGCATGAGAGGTTTCTGAACAAACTTCGTCTCGTAGTTAATCAAGGACAAATCCAGGCCATCCTGTTAACAGAAAAAGCCGACTCTAAGACCTCAGAAGGGCAGGTTTCAAAGTCCCGAAGATAGGTGCCCCTCTGTCAGGCTTCTCAGTGAATCTCCTTTTTGCTCGGCTTGGGAGACAAATGACTTAGCCAATGCAAACCCCTGGAGTCATCAGCAGGTTGACAGCCTCCTTCCTCCTCCCTTTCATCCCACCCAGATGTTGAAAGTGTGGGCTTCCTGGTGGAGTGAAACTGATGTGAGAGCAATTGTCTGTCATACAAGGAGGGATAGTTAAGTGCTTTAAAAAGGGAAAAAGATACAGACATGGATACTGAGACTTAGGCAGGCTGCAAAAGTGTAAAGACTTAGGTCAATGATAATTTGTACTTTCAGGTGTTCCTAAAACAGGATCATATGTGGACCTATATGAGTTCAGTATGTAGTTTCCAGAAGCTCTGGGAGCTGTGAAGTTCCACACAACATTTTGTGTGTGTGTATGTGTGTATAGTTACAAACTGTTGCCTAGGGTGACAGTTGTGGGTAGAAGGATGTTCCTGCAGGCCCATCTTTCCTCTGTTGCACAGTGCATCTTTTCATTGGAGAGTTTTCATCAACAAGGTGGAAAAGTCTCATCTAAATCTGAAAAGAAAGATGAGAAATGGTATGATTTTAATTGAGTGGGTGTTTATATTCTTCTAGAAATTCTCTACTGTTTTTACAACCTTACCAGAAGTCTGTATATCAGATAGATGAATCAAGTAATTAGTCATGTTTACCTCAACTCTTTTGGGACTATGATGAAACCCGGGAATGGTTTGAAGTGGCCGTGTTATCAATAATGTCGAGAAATTGTGACATTCTGGCTAAGGACATCATCTTCGGAGTCATACTGGAGTTTGGATCTGGATTTTGTTTACATTACTGATTGTCGTCCTATATTTGGCCAATATCTTCAAATGTCAGTTTCTGTATTTGGAGATTGGAGATAATAGTGTGGACTTTTCAGACAAATATTGTCTTACAGCAGTAGTTCCAGTAGTGGGAAGTGGGAACAGAGGTATGCTGCTTTTCACCAAAGTCTAACTTCTCTGAAACAAGCACTTCCTTTCTGGCAGGATCAGGTTATGAGTTTTTGAAAGGACAAATGTTTAAGCTTTGATCAAGAAAGGAGGTGTGAGGTGCATTACCTTGACCAGGTCTGCTATTGACATGCACGCTTACAGTGGGAATGAGATCTTATATAACTTCTAGCTTTTAGAAATATCAAAAGTTGCTTCCAGCTGCCTACAATCAATGTACATTTCATCTGTGGACCTCTTGGGAAAGAAAGGAAGGAATGTATTAGAATGTGCTTTTAATGTAGTAGCAGTTTGTTATTGTACACCTTTCTTTCATCTGGGCCTTCAGCATTGCTCCTGCAACACTTTTTGTCTTCTATTATTCAAAAGCGCATTAGAGAATCCCCATGGTTAACAATTACAGGACATTTGACAAATGGTCTTTGATTCTGCAGGGTGAAATGCCATTGCTGTATTCCAAAGAGCTTGTTGTTAGATCCAACTTAATTTTTGTCCTGTGTAATTTAGGTGGATGTTCTCATTTACTTTTAGCAACTGGGAATACTGTGTATAGTCACATTTTCATATAGTAGAGAAGTATCAAATTGGATTTGTAGTTAGCAAAACAAGCAGAAATATCTAAGACTTTCATTTTTGGAAACCATATTAAAATGAAATCAATTTAGTTAGCTTTGGGAGAATGTAGACAAAACTATACATATTTCATTTTTTTCCCTGAGAAATGAAACTTTAAAGAACTTTCTCCAGCTCTCTTCTGGGTTTTCCTCTGACCATTCCACATTTGTCCCCATATGGACATAATTTTTTGACGCTTTGATCATTCAGAAAATCATTGCCAATTCTTTCTAAGTTAATTATAATATATAAAAATAAGTTATAGATAAGAAATTTGCAATTCTTATTTGTGTTAAGTGAGAGTACAATTTCTTTCATAAAACTAAAATCATTTGTCTCTTACAGGATAAGAAGATATTTTATTTGAAGGAAGGATTATTTTCTTCCTTCATCATTCCAAACTAATTGTTCAAGAGAAAGGCTGCTTGGTAATCACAGTTGAGACATTTTACTTTCCTTTAACATTTTTATTTGCCTTTAATATACATGTTAACAACCCATTGTATTTATGAAGAGATGTACACTTACTCATTAACCCTGTTAATTTTTTTCTTTTTTTGAAAAAACTGACCTCCTTGAGCGGGAAAAAAAGGCTGCGCTTATGACTAGAGCAGAAAAGTTTTTGATAAAATCACTTCAGATTAGCTAATTATACTCATTTAATATTTCAGTAGAAAAAATACAGTTTTGAGTTTATGAAATTCACATTTCACCTTTGGAAAAATATGTGTTTATACTCAAAAGTTGCCAGCAAGTTATGTAGAATGTCATATTGGTCTGTCATAGACATGTCTAGGAAGGCAGGAAACCGGCATTATAGCTCTACTTCTTTGACAGTGATAGATGGTCACCTAAGCCTGCCACCCTGTTAAGTGCCATCCTAATATTCTGTTCAGCTTATCCACCAGAGCAGCTTATGAAATTTTATGTCCTTCTTACAGTTCCAGAAGCTAGAACTGCGAAAGATAGTCACAGGTACAGTTCGATGCAGTTATTCTGAGAGTTTGGATTAGTGTCTAGGTGTGTCTGACTTTAAATCCCACGCTTAATCACCACACCACGTTAGCTATATGACCTTGGCTAAAGGGCTTAACTTATTTAGGGAACAGTTTCTTAATCTAAGATAAGGTTTAGATTCATTTATATTAGAAATCTCATTAGTTCTCAAATTCTGAAATCTCAGTTTTTCCCTTCTTCTTTAGAACAGAGACCAAGGTACTGCACAGGTTCTGTAATAAATAACATATTCAAGAAATGATTACCTTGATAGCATATATAGCGTTTCAAGAATCACAGTCTGAAGTCATCTAAAATCTAATAAAATCAAATAAAATGCTATTCAGTTGCACATAAGCAGTGATAAAGTAAACAGTAAGTTTCTCTGTAATTTTTGAAAAATGAACTGGAAGATTGGTTTCCTCATATTTTTTATTATGTTCCAAAGTATTGTCCAGATTCTTCTCAAAATTTGATATGATATAAATATACTAAACTTACTTTCCTTTGTGATAATTTAGGTTTGTCATATTAAAACTTGGTATGCATCATAGCACTAAACAGAGAAGATTGATCATATAATGCCATTTTTTGTCCTACCTTAAATATGAAGCAAATAAATGTAAATATTTTAAAAGTCTTATCTGCAGAAGATGGAATTGGAGGCTAATCACGTCTGCTCTGCATTCTCTGTCATATTCTTAAAACCCAGTTAGTTCTGCTAACTGCAGTGAATATAACCAGAAACTGGAATGTTTATGTTTTAATATTTTGCCCTCTCAGGAACTAATAAATCCTTAACTTCTATATTCCTTTTTTCTGTGTTTAACCTTGACATGTCAGTAAGAAATGGATATACTGAAAAACAAATAAACAAACAAAATGGAACACTCATGTTGCTCTTGTGCAGTGGATGAAAAATTTCTAGTAATACTGTTCTAGCAGAGAATTTGTTATATATGTTAATGACTTACTATAAGGAATAAATGATAGCAAAGGCATTATTTCAAAGATTTCATATGTGAAATAAAAGTGTAAATCTAAGTTTATTTTCCTTATTTTTGCTGTGTATTAAAGTTATGGTAAAGGTGGATAAATTTTCTGTCAAAGAGGAAATTGAATTCATCTAACTTGTGGTTATGTCTATATATTTAAACATATTTTAAAACCTGTGAAAGCAATAATGAAGAATCTGACACTTCAAGATATTTTAATTCAGACTTGAATTACAAAGATTAGCTACTAATGAGGGACAAGCAGAAGAAAATAAATAGAATTTCACTAATTAGAAGTCTGACAGTTTGGTCTGTAGATAGCCAACAGGCATCCAGATCTGGGTCATTAATATCTTTGGGAAAGAAAAGACAGATTGGTACTTTGAAGTGCAAAAAGATAACCTAACACATATCTTTGTTAAATCAACAGTGTTGGGTGTTGATCCTGTTGTTCTGATACGTCCATCTGTTAGCATAAGTGGTGAAGATAAGGCATTTTCTCCAGAATAGCTGGTTGTATAGAGAAATTCCATGTGATATGGACTATTTACTTGTGGCAGTGATAAATGTGAGGGGCTTTCAAAAAGTTCAGGGGCAAGTGAATTTAAAAACCTCTTTAGGGGTCAGCGCTGTGATGTAGCTGGTAAAGCTGTCGCCTGCAGTGCCGGCATTCCATATGGGCACCGGTTCTATTCCTAGCTGCTCCCTCCAAACAACTATAACCTATTTCCTGTGTGCCATTTCTTCTGTTGAAATACCTACTGTATTTTCTAGTTTGCTGATTGTATCTGTCTCCCTATATAAAAAGAAATCACAAAGGAAGTGAAAAATACTAAATATGCCTGAGGAAAAACATTAAGCTTTATCATTTAAATTTTATGAATTCTTTGATCATGATAATTATAGAAATAATATTGCTACTCTGCTTAGCACAAAAGGCAGAATATTATGTGATATAGAGTTTATGGGGAAGGCAAGGAGGGATCTTGCTTGATGTTACATCTTCCTAGCCTGTAAGGAGGACATTCAGTTATGCTTTAAAAAATATTTAATGTTGGCTGGTGCCATGGCTCAATAGGCTAATCCTCCATCTGCAGCGCCGGCACCCCAGGGTTCTATTCCCGGTTGGGGCGCTGGATTCTGTCCTGGTTGCTCCTCTTCCAGTCCAGCTCTCTGCTGTGGCCTGGGAGTGCAGTGGAGGATGGCCCAGATCCTTTGGCCCTGCACCCGCATGGGAGACCAGGAGAAGCACCTGGCTCCTGGCTTCAGATCAGCGCAGTGTGTTGGCCACAGCGGCCACTGGGGGTGAACCAACGGAAAAAGGAAGACCTTTCTCTCTGTCTTTCTCTCACTGTCTAAGTCTGCCTGTAAAAAAAAAAAGTAAAAAAAATATTTAATGTCCAATATTCCATAATGAGTATTCCACTTATGTTAGTTTTAGTTCCTGAGTTGTGTGAAACTTACATTTCATTGCAAACTAATTCTGTTTGCTCTAAAGAAAGGACATATATTGTACTTACTGTATTGTACTTACTTTGATATGATTGATGAATTATTCCTTTAGTTTGTGTAACAGCTGGAAGACCAACCTGAGTTTTAGCAGGTTGCTAATTCATGGTTAAGCTAAGTGGATCAGAAGGAGTAACCCTTTATCCTTTGCCTCATTAACACTATAATTTAACCACACATCTATAAATCACAGGAACTCTATTCATTTTGCAGAAGACCTCAAATTACGTGCATATGTATCATATAGATACAGATATAGATATACATTACTTTTCTAAACTGGTTTAATATGAAGTCATTTGAGAGCAATGTATAGAGATTATTTTCTTGTTTTTGTAAAGGAAGCCCCCCACCCCACCCTACTCCCCACCAGGGCAGATGGGTTACCAGATACACTTTGGGAAATATTTTAATAGAAAACTGATGTAGTCAGTATGAATTTTAGGGGACCTACTCTTGTGGTGTTCTAGAGATAAATCTTCTGGATATAAATTGGTTAAATACAGAAGAAAAGGACAGAAGCACTTGAAGTACTTCAGGGCAAGAGTGAAGACATCCTAGTCTAGGGAGGTAGCAGTGACTTTGGAGCCTAAACCTAAACTTGACTTTTTATCCAATGAACAAATGACCAAACAACGAAAAGACTAGTACCTGCAGGGTTAGTAACATATTGCATTAAATAAAGTGATAGTCAAAATGTAGGGTATATAGTGACAGTTTCTCATTTGTATTATAGAAATAAAAAGGTGTTCTAGTCAAAGAGATTGCAAATACGGTGATGCCACTAAAAACTGAGCAAGCAGTGAAGAGGAGCTGGTACTATATGGCAAAAGATGGTAAATTAATTATATGTGAAACAAGTGCAGGTGGATTTTGGGACTGGGGGATTTGGAAAGTTTTGGGGTTGGCCACTGTTCTAGGTTGTCTGTGAGCCTTCTTTTTGGGGCATATTGCTTCTCTTTTTGTCTTTTAAAAGCTTTGATGGGAAGCAGTTAAAAAATCCATTGAAACAACAATGGACAAACTGTTTACTAATCTCATTAAATTTCACTAGAGTTTTTTGAAATATGTGTGAGTTGATGGTTATGATAGCCTAATGCCATAGGCAGCATCAGTTTTCCTCTTTTCTTCTTTGTGAATGATTTGTATAAAATTATGACATAGCTTAGAAATGACTTTAAGTAGCCTCCGTTAAAGCTGCTTCACATGCAGCCATGCATTCGCATCTCTGAACATTTTTTTAGGAAGGTATTTGCTATGTAGAACAGAACAAAGAGCTTTGACTTTGTGCCATTTTGGCTCAGGTATAAATTCTAAATTAGACATTTCCAAACTTAACCACATTGAATGGCATATAGCACAATTTCAAGGAGCAGCTACTAAGATCTTTTGAACTCTTAAAATGCAGGAAGTGTGTGTCACACCAAATAACAGGATCTAATCTGTCTGTTTTGCTTTCCTACCCAGCTTGAGTGTGTCTGTGAGCTGTTGGCTTTTCTCTTTTCTGCATGGGAATAGCATATCCTTATTGTGTTGTTAGTTCTCATTAGCACTGAAGTGAGGAAATTATTTCTCACTTTCTTCTATTCCATGGACTTGATTAAAATCAGCAGGTTATGTGTCCTCAGTAGAATACTGTGTGCTGACTTCTTTGTGTACTGTTTCTGGGTTGTTCAACTTGCAGATTGAAGAGGTTAATTATATAGCCTCCCTGTTTTATTCTTCCCTCATTAACATTACAAAAATGATTAAGCAAAAAAAAAAAAAAGATCTTGCTAAAGTGTAGATTACAACTTACTTTTGTGTGGTAAGGAGTAGATATTGTTTGGTAGAAAATAAAAATATGTATGTTTTTGGAGGTTGGTCCTGGTGACTTTTTTACAGAAGGTATTTTAAGAAATAGACTTGTACACAGGAAGCATGTTTTAAAATAACACATTGGGCCTGGCATTGTGGTACTCTGGTTTAAGCTGCCACTTGGGATATCTGCATCTCATATCTGAGTGCCTGCTTTGAGTCATGGATACTCTGTGCTTCCCATCCAATTTCCTGTTCACGTAATTGGGAGACAGTGGGTAAAATGGCCCTAGTATTTGGGTTCCTGCCACTCACCTGTGATATCGATGGAGCTCCTAGCTTTGGCCTTGCCTGGTCTCAGCTGTTGTGGGTATTTGGGAAGTGAACCAAAGGATGGAAGCTGCCTCTCTCTTTCAAGTAAAAAAATAATTCTTAAAAAAAATATAAAACTTTGCAATGAAACATGAGTTGACTAAAGACTAAGTGACTGTGGCCAGTGCTGTGGCACAGTGGTGTTAAAGCCTTGGCCTGAACCACTGGCATTCCTTATGGGCACTGGTTCGTGTCCCAGTTGCTCTACTTCCGATTCAGCTCTCTGTTATGTCCTGGGAAAGCAGTGGAAGATGGCGCAAGTCCTTGGGATCCTGCACCCACGTGGGAGACCCAAAAGAAGCTCCTGGATCCTGGCTTCAGATTGGCCTAGCTCCTGTTGTTGCAGCCATCTGGGGAGTGAACCAGCAGATGGAAGGCCTCTCTCTGTAACTCTTTCAAATAATAATAATAATAATAATAATAATAATAAAACCTTTTAAAAAAAGACTAAATGACTGATAGATTCCTCCCATGTTTCAAATGTTACTAATATATGGAAAATTTTGGAAACTTGCCTTTGGCATGGGGAAGCCAAAGAATTATAGTACAAGACTGATCCCATTAATTATGAGACAGAACATTTTTGGTCAATAATAAAAATGCTGTATATCTTTTCATATGTATCAAATCTATTCTGTCTTCCTTTGAATTCACTTCTATTATTTTAAGAATCAGTAGGATTGATGGTAATGATGGTGGTAGCTGGGAGTATATCAGTAATTTCTTTGTCAAAAAGTCAAGGAGCAAAGTGAGAGTCAGAGAGATTAAATAACCTTCCCAGATCACATAGGCATTTAGGGAAGAACTGGCATTTGAAGTCAGGTTGTCTAACTACTGACTAGGGGTTTCTTCCCATGTATTTATTTTTACAGCCCCATCCTATAACTCGCTGTGCTATCTTTTCAGCCTATACATGTGGTTCAGAATAGGTGGTATTTTCAGTATTCTTTGTTGTACAGATAAGAGCACGTGCAATACCTCATGTCTGTGAAGATGTCTGTGTGTGTGAGTGTGTGTGTGTGTGTGAGTTCTTGAAAATGATATATATATATCATATATCATATATATATCATTCCTATGTGTGTGTATATATATATATATATATATATATGAATCAGATAGCTGCCTGAAGGAAATGAACATGAGGATTAGGTAGTTTGAGCAAACTGACGGAAGAAACAGAAGAGGATTTAAACAGTTTGTAGGTTGTGAAAGGTGGGATATAAGGGAAAATGGTTTTGTCCTAAATTATTTCTTTAGACTTTGAACCATGCTTGGTGTGGAGCCACCACCACAGTTATCATTAGTGCTTGTGCTTACTCATCCACTGCGTGAGATGCTACCATATTGGTGAGTTATAACACATAGATTGAGTGGCATCATGGGCCCTTGGTTAAGGGATCGGAAATAGAGTTCTCAATGTACATAGATTTCTGATAATGATACATACAGGACAATTCATGTTACCTCACGATGAAAGAAGTGGGTGGAAAACCTAGCTTTACTATTTTTTATTGGACTTATGTTTTTCTTACTGAAGCACATGGAGTAATTGAATTTGATTTCTAGTCTCTGACCTTTGTTCTCCATAGAATTTGATCCTCTCTAGTATTTGTTGGAATTTGTATATTCTACTGGTAACTTATTAGTTTTTAGTTAGAGATTAGTGGTTTTCTGAAATACATTTTCCAGGTCATCTCACAGAAGTATGCTTTGTATCTTAATTAGATTTTTTAAAATAACTTCTTTAAAAAAAAGTAGCTGATTAAGGTCATGTCTTTAATTGCTATCCAGACTTCATTCAAGTTCCTAATATGATACTTATCTCAGTCAGCAGTAACTAAATCGTTAATGAGCTAATGACTCACTGTAAATATTCATTAATCCAGGTATTTGTACTATGATTCTTAAAGAAGTTCAGTATTAATCATTTTCACATCTGTGCAAAATAAGATGCCCACTTATTAGTAAATCTGAGGTTAGAGAGGAAGTATTTTGAAGGCAGGAGAGTGAAAGAGAGGCTGTATGACTTATATAATGTCATGTGATTGATATTTGATAGCTCTAGAATGTAAGAGAATTGTGATGTGTAACAGTGGTAGTACAGTTAAGGAGGATCCTGAATGAATTTTATTTGATGATACTATTTTGGTTATGTCCTCTTGTAAGGTTTGTACAAGTAACAATTTCCCATTGAATGCATGTGAGTTTATTTTAGTATAAAAGTGTGGTCCCTGGAGCCAGATTTTTGAAGTTTAAATTAAATCCCTCACTCAGAGACTGTGTAATTTTTGTCATATTAGTTACTCCTGTATTTGGGGGTAAATAATTCTCTAATACTAGACTCTAATAGTGGAGTCTACCTCCTGGAATTGCTGTTAAATTAGGGTTTTTAGTCTTAAAAATAGGGTGTGGCTATTAGTAGGTATTGAATTCATTATGGCTATAATTATAGAGAACCAGAATATCCCAGAATTTAATGTTAATGTAACATAATGTTCACACAATATAAAACAGTTGAAATCATTTGGTGTCAGTTTTTTAAAAAAATCTTAAATAGTTTATTTTTCCTTTCAATATATTTATTGACACTTGGCTCTGTTTGAAAAAGATGCAGTGATACTGCCTCCACACTTGTATTTAGATGAAGCAACTTTTCACAGGGATCTAAAGGTCTATCTCATCTCAGAAATTGAAGCCCAGCTTATTTCTCTTCATTCTACCATTTCCTCTCCTTGTTGGAAGAATCTTGCTTACATTTCTGTGGAATTTAGTGTTGCCCCTGCAGGTTGATATGTGGATCACTTGGACCTAGGGCAAAGCTCCATGTCGGTTTGAATTCTAACAAGGTTGCATCACAATATTTCATTCTTCAATTTTTTTAAAGCATTTAGAAAGCTTTTCTGAATACTACCAAAATTTGCACTTTAAAAAAATTGAAAATACTTGATTTATATGCAAAGCATTTTAGTATGTCTGAGATTTTCTTTTATTCTTTTGTGTTTTTGTCTTTTCCAAATCTTAGTTTCACTTTTTATTTTTCCCATTTGCATGTCTTATTTCCTAGCATTCCAGATTTTAAATTTAAAGACCAACCTGTTAATTTTTCCTTAAACACAAACAGAAAACCGAGTAAGAAGGAAAAAGACATAAGGGCTGCCTATCAGACGAGTAATGGACCTGTCTAATAGACCTGATTGAATTGATTACTGTAGCAGCTCACCCAGTGGAATAAAAAGTGTAAAGCACTCATCATTTAGTTATAAATTTATTCATTGCAAAGAGCCACATCTCATTAATTTTATGTAATTTGGTAATTCCCAGTAGCTGCTGCTGAAGCGCACAGTCCCCCTTGGTTTTGTGTAGTGATGTTCTCTGGAGAGAACAGAACTCTGTTGTGTACATAAACTTTAAAGGGCCAAAATCTTCCCAGAGCATTTGTAGTATTCACTGTTGAATTGATCGTACATGTACTGTTGCTCTTATATATGCTTTCATGTACTATATTTCTGAATATAAGTATGTGCAGAATAGTGTGGCAAGACGATACACAAACCAGTTGTTCAGTGTTCCATTAGCTACCTCTAAAAGCAGTGACTGTTGCCTTTCTTTTACCAAAATCTCCTTAACAAACTGCTTTAAATCTTTTTTTGCTTACAGTCTAGCTGATGTCAGTGTACTGTAAACTGTCTTTGAGCCCTTTGCCATGGGGGGAACTACATTTTGACTATTACTGTGCTTGAAGAATGAGAGTTTGTTTACCTTGATATGAGTGTGGAATATTGGATGTCATTGACATTGACATTGACTAACTAAAGGAGTAATAATTTGATAAGTCTATGCTGGGTTGCCAACATTAATCAATGAGTGCCTGCTCTCTGTACAGGCCCATAGCAGCCTCACCACATGCGTACATTTCCCTGAATAGTGGGATTGGAGGGATGGACCTTTGGAACAGTGGTTAAGAAGCCTGCATGCCATTTCAGAGTGTCTGATTGATACCTTGCTTCTCTGCTTCTGGATTACCTTCCTGCAAATGTGAACCTTGGGAGACAGCAGATGAGGTGGCTCAAGTGATTGGGTCCTGGCCACCTACAAAAGACATCTGGGTTGATGTCCTGGATCCTTGCTTTGACCTTGTCCAGCCCTGGCTGCTGTGGGCATTTTAGAAGTGGACCAGCAAATGGAATCTCTTTGTGTCTCTCTGCCTTTCAAATAAAGTGAAAATAAATAACATTTAAAAATTAAAGTGATTGGAGAAGAATTGGGAAAGTAGAAATGAGTTATTAAGATGATCATTATTTTTAATACTTTTACTACTTCTGAGTTTGTACTTGGCTATTATTTTCATGTTGTCTCTACTTTTTTATGGATTCTTCAATTTCTTTAAAGATTTATTTATTTATTTTGAAAGTCAGAGTTACACAGAGAGAGAAGGAGAGGCAGGGGTGGGGGGGTCTTCCATCCGCTGGTTCACTCCCCAAATGGCTGCAATGGCCAGAAGTACTCCAATCTGAAGCCAGGAGCCAGGAGCTTCCTCCGGGTCTCCCACGCGGGTGCCGGGGTCCAAGGACTTGGGCCATCTGCTGCTGCCTTCTCAGGCTACAGCAGAAAGCTGGATTGGAAGTGGAGCAGCAGGGACTTGAACTGGCGCCCATATAGGATGCCGGCACTGCAGGTGGCAACTTTATCCGCTGTGCCACAGCACTGGCCCCTTCATGCTTCAAATTATAATTAAATGCCCTAATTCTCTCTAGGCTCTCTCCTATATCTGGGTAGAACTGTTTTCTTCTGGAATTGGTTTTTATCTGCCAGAATTTTAAATTCAATTTTTTTGTTTATTGGCATGGTTGTTTTCCTTAAATTAGGCAGTTGGATTTTGAGATTACTTTACTGTGAAAGAGAAAGGAATAATCATCAAAGTGTTTCAATGCTTTTGAGAAGAAAATTTAATAAATGTTTGAATTTTGTCGAAAAGTAGAATTGAGTGAAGCTATGACTTTTTAAGAACACTATTTATTTGCTCCTGACAACGGTGAGATGTTTAAATTTGCATGCACTAAGACATATAGAAATGTGGTGTACTCCCAAGTTATGTATGTAGTAGGCTCTTTGCTGTTAGTATTGGCAGAAAGAACTTTTATTTAGAGTTCTCCTTTGGGGTTCAGAAACTCCTCATAATCTGTTTCCCATCCTTCAGGAGATGTTGTATAATAATAGTGTTCAGAGTTGTTGGAGAAAGTTAATATAAGTGATGGTGATGGATGTATGTGTCTCGGTTATACTCATGAGTGCTGGTAGGTAGGAAGACAGTTATGTGAGATTTTTTATCCTAAAAATAATTACGACTTATCAGAGTGTCAATAAAGCAAAAATTGGGCATATGGCATTCAGAACATCTTAGGTCAGAGAAAGACTTAAGGCTCTGAGAATGGTGGTTGTGGGATAGGTGATAGGGTATCTCTGAGAACATAATTCTAACCTTTGGTGAGTAGTATGGATCTCTTTTTACACTCATTAAAATTGAAGAGCTTCCAACCAAAGTAGTTAAAATTCTAGCTTATGGCCTGAGGTAATTCCTGATTTTTGAAGCAGAAAAACTGAGATTTTTGAAGCCCAGCTCTTTAAGTTATGCACTTTTAGACTCTACGTAGCCATAAGGGAATTTAGTACTTTATGTGGGGGAGGGGAAATAAGGTTGAATGTCTTCCTCACAACTCTATTTGTAGTATTTTCTCTTATTTTTGATCTTTAAGATATAATCATATATTCAATTTTTAACCCTCCTTATATGATAGAATTGAGTTTATAAACTGCTTTTAAATTTCAAAGTATAGTGGCATTGCTTAAAGTGGAGTTGTATGTATCTTTAATTAAAACATTTTGCCTGTAAGCATGTATTAAGTCCATTCTTTTGAAAAAATGATCATGGGAGTTTAAAACAAAATGACTAATCTAGGATATCTGTTTTTAAATATACACCACATTTTTATTGTTCTTATTTGAGAGGCAGAGAGAGAAAAAGAAAGTGAGAGAGGCAAAGTGCTCTTATCTGCTGACTCGCTCCAGAAGCTTGAAGCATCCTGGGCTGAGGCCGAAGGTGGGAGCTGGGAAATCAACCCAAGTCTCCCACTTCAGTGGCTGTAACATAGTCACCTGAGCTGTCATCACCATCTTAGCAGGAAGCAGGCGTTAGGAGCTGGATGCAGGAATTAAACTCAGGCACTCCAGTATGTGATACAGGTGATCCTGACCAGCATTTTAAACACCAGGCCAAATGCTTCTCCCAAGTATACACTGTTTTTTTTCCCATAAAAGTAATAATAATTTTCTTGAGAGTCATAAACTATTGACATTCAGCTTTTAATTGGTTCATGGTCTCAGGGTTAAAGACAAGATATTAAATCAATTCAGTCATTGTTTTTTGCTAATCTAATATTAATTAAAATAGTGAAAGAAAACAATTTATGATTACATTTTAAGATTATTTATATATTTGTGTTATCAACTTTGGTGTTGGTTTATTGTATTTTCTTGTTGAAAGGAAGTTTGTGGATCTGTTGGCCGTATCATTCATTCATTCTGCAAGTGGTAGTTGGGTTATGTCTTAAGATGGGTGCTTGATTGCTTCTCGGCCTTTTGGCTAAGATCAAGTGTGAAGATGGGGTGCTTGGAGACGGAGTGTGAGACTTGCTGTGGGACATTTATTGGGGTGTATCAACAGGATCAACACCTATGGGACTGAAGGGAATGTAGGTTGCAAAGAGGTGTGAGCCAGTCCGTTGCTAGGATTGTCATTTGGAGTTGGGCCTTTGCAGTTCTGAATTGACCAGGGAAGTAGTGCAGTCCTGAGTGGCAGCTGTGAGTATACAGCCAGCACTCTTAGAAGCTGAAAGGAGGAGAGGCGTGATTCTGCAGGCGATTGGGGGTGGGGGGCTGGGCAGTCAACCACAGAATCCGTGGCAGTTGCCCAGAGGAATCAGACTTTATTCAAGGCACTGGGACACTATGGTAGAAAATCACAGATTTTGTTTCTTCAAGAAGTTTACATCTAGTAGGGAAGGAGATATTGTTAATAACATTACACAAATGAAAGCAAACTTGTGGTTGTCATAGGTGCTAGTACGTAGCATTATGAAAGCCTGTCTTAAGAAGCTAAAAATCAGTTAGGAAGCTGTAGGTAAAATATTTTTTGAAAATATCCTGATCGTAGCCAACCTGATTCTTATGTAAGTTTCCCTTCCCTAATATAATATGTCATATTATTTTTTGTGCTGTTTTATTTGGACATTATTTAGCTGTTCAGTCACTGAATCTCCACGTGAACATCTGAACTTTCCCTTCCCAGAAACCTAATGCTGGATAAATCTAATTCAGATGTTTCAGCTGACACAGTGATAACATTATATTCACCTCATTTGGAAAAGTGTTACTCTGTTACACATTACATCTAATTAATTGAGAAATCACATTTACAGGTGTGATATTTTCTGCTGGACCTGAGGTTCCAGGAGAAATTACATTTTTGAAATGATGCAAAAAAGGGAGCCAATAAAGGGAGGACTTCTGTGGTGAATTTTTATATAAATTATAATTTAAATAACAATAACTAATACTTCTGATTATAATGATCTAGTTTATGTGAATTACCTCTTATTAGCTTACTCTTCTAAGGATTTTATGCAGATTATATCATTTAATCTTCATAGTATTTCTATGTGGTTGGTTCTCTTATTCTCATTTACAAGTGTGGGCAGTAAGAGACTTAGAGTCTTTTCATAGCTAGTAAACTAAAATTAAGAAATTAATAGTATGAGTCCAGAAAATTCTCCTAGGGATGTGTTGATTATGCTTTAACAGAACAAAGGGTTGATAGTGGCAAAATTGACTTGTAACATAAATGTTTAACAACTTGGAAGAAACACAAGGTTAAAAAGTGCTTCCTTGCTTTCTATAGATGGTGAGATCATCAGCTTCCTGTTCCCACTCCTCACTCTCATTCTGCTAGGGGCAGAGAAATCTTCTGTGGATCTTCTTAGTCCTCTCTGAATCCATTGATGGCTTCCCTTGCACTTGAATATGCATGCTTAACTTGACGCTGACTTCTGCAACCACAGATGGTGTCCACAACCCAAGCCCCTTCACCTTCGCTCAAGTGAACAAGTGGCTTTTTTATTTTTTCCCAGTTCTACCGACTGCTGAATTCTTTTCCACCTCAGGCCTTTGCACTTGGCAGTTTTCTAGGCCTAGAATGTGCTTCCTTCTGCTTTTCACATGACTGAGTGTTTCTTATCCTTAAGCTATAGTGTCACAGTTCCTCAGCAGAGCCTGTCCTGGTCATATTATTTAAAGTTGGTTTCTCCTTTTCTATTTTTGCACCCTGTTTCCTTCATAGCACTTGCCATAATTTGTGATTATTTTGTTGTTCATTTGACTGTTACCTAGGCTCTACACAATGCTACCAACTTTGAGTAAAAGACTGCTGTCTGTCGTACCCTTTTTGTTTCTTCAGAGCTTGGCTCAAAGCGTGGAGGACTATGTGTTTTGGATTGTTTGAATGATTCACCAGCTGTGGTAATACAATGGCCCTTCTAGTCAAGCTATGATGATTTTGACTTTCTTACTTGTTTTTCTTTGTTAGGCCCATTAAATGCAGAAGAAAATAACAGACAAAATGACATTTTATTGGAAAAGCATGTGGGTCCTACCTACTTACTGATAAAAGGCATTTGCTGTTAAAACAGTTCATATGTGCTTTATATAAAAGTTTGTGCTTTACCTTCTGTTATATCCAAGAGGGAAGCCAAACATGAAGTACAATAATTGTAGATGGGTTGGCTGTTAGAGGATTACAGTGTATAATATTGGGCTAGATATTATATGTAGGAGAAATTGCCAACAGAATCTGATTCACTTCACCAGTTGTCTAGTAAGGTTCTTTGGTATTTTCTATTAATAATTAATCCAGAACATAAATGTCAATGGTCATAATATGTCTATATTAATTAAACATATTAACTGAATATCTGCTTTATCTAGGTACTGTTGCAGTAGGTTCTTTGGATATAGAGAAACACAATCTACCTGTGTCCTCAAAAGAACTTACTCTCTTGTGAGGGGGGAATTTTTAAATTAACAGTCATATTACAGTGCATGCTATTTCACATTCATGTCAATGCTAACTTTGATGCAGATGCACAAATTATATATCCATATTTGTGTGTGTGTAGACTGTGGTATTACTTACGTATGTATAGGTCTGGTGAGCTTTTCAGAAGTATAAAATGAGAAATTGAAGATTCGCCAATTCAGTAAAGTTCTTTGGGCCCTACCTCCTTACCCCCAGTGCTTTAAAAAAGCCAGTTTCATTTAAATTTACTCTTAAGACAATTCAGCCACAGAATTCAAGTGAGTTAGACTGAAGCAACTGGTTATAAAAAGTGTTTAGGTTTCCCAGTTGTGTAAATAGTTACATGATTTGAGCAATTTGAATTTAGACATATCTTTTTGAAAGTGGTTTATTATTTAGGAGTAATATTTCTATCAGTATTTTTTTTTAAAGATTTATTTTTTCATTTGAAAGTTAGAGTTACACAGAGAGAGGAGAGGCAGAGAGAGAGAGAGAGAGGGAGAGGTGTTCCATCCGATGGTTCACTCCCCAGTTGGATGCAATGGCCGGAATTGCGCCGACTGAAGCCAGGAGCCCGGAGCTTCTTCCGGGTCTCCCACGTGGGTGCGGTGGCCCAAGGACTTGGGCCATCTTTTGCTGCTTTCCCAGGCCGTAGCAGAGAGCTGGACTGGAAGAGGAGCAGCCGGGTCTCAAACAGGCGCCCATATGGAATGCTGGCGCTTCAGACCAGGGCATTAACCCGCTGCGCCACAGCACCAGTACCCTGAGTATTATTTTTAAATTATTAAAGAATAAAAGGGCAGACATGGAAAAAAAGTAAATATATCAATAGAATCATTTATGAACAAATACCACAAACAGGTTTTCTTTACAAGTTTTTTGATCACATATACATTACTAGTTAATAAAACAAATAGTTTAACTTAAGAGTTTTAGGAAGATGTTTTATACAGAGATTGGAATGAATGAGATATTCCTTTCTTTACAAAGCTCATCTGTTGAATGCCGACTGAGCAAATTAAAAGGAAAACATGTAAAATCCTACTCATAGGTGTTTGGTTTACATGTGATCAGTTGTCAGATATTGAGATCCAAAGTCTGACTCACACATGAAGGAATCAGAGATGACCAGGCCAAGGGCCCCAACTAGAGGGAAAGCAGTTGTTACTTTTTATCTATTTTTACTTATTTCATTTTGGATCTTAGTATTGTCTTGAGTGAAAGAGCTATCTTTTTTTTTTTTTTTAAGAAAAAATAATTCCATCTTTGGCCAAAAATGATATCTTAAAATCCTGGCAGGCTACCTAAAAAATGTGTTCCATTGATCCCAGAAGGGGCCAAATGGCTCATTCAGCACAATTCATCATTAGTCCTGGAAAAAATAACTCAGCGTGCCTGACTTGTGGTGAGTCAGTAGCATCATATTCATATACTGACAGCACTTTTTTCTTTTTAGGAATTACCCTGTCTATCCCGAGCCAGAGCACACAGCAGAGAGATTAAGTTAGGTATCTGTTACAGAGAGCAAAGGTTGCTAGGCTTATTTTAATTTATTAATTCATTTAAAATGTCAAATAAGGTTGACCTTAGATGCTGAGGTTAATTTGATAAGGATTTAGATTTGGGGGAGCTTTGGTCTTACAGAAATATGAAATATAAGTAATTTTGCCAGTTCAGAATGCTGAGTGAGTTATAGGTAATACACACTTGTAGGTTAGAGAAGGCAACAGATACTTAGAGGTGGGAAGGCTTTTATTTATTCAGTGGTTTTATTGCTGCTATGTAAGAATGGAAATTAAAAAAAAAAAAAAAGGTTTATTTGAGAGGCAGAGAGAATGAGAGAAAAAGAGAGAGGAAAAAAAAGCCAGAGGGCTTCCATCTGCTGGTTCATTTCCCAAATGCCTGCTACAGCCAGGACTGGGCCAGGCTGAAGCTGGGAGCCAGGGACTCAGTGCAGATCTTCCTCCCGCATGGGCTGTAGGAACCCAACCACTGTGTTGATCCTAGGTACTCTAATAAAAAATGTGTAGCATCTTAACCACTAGGCTAAATACCTGTCCTTCTAGTAGGAATCTCTAACAAGGAAATTTAATTATAGTTCTGATCGATCTACAAAAATATACTGAATATCTAAAATGAATGAAATATGTAAGAGAGTAAGAGATGACTAACAGTTTATTTAAAGCAAGTCTTTGACTGATGGAAGAAAGCATGCACATACCTAAGTATTTACAGCAAGATAATGTTAAGTGTGACAGTGCCTCTGTAAAGGATGTAGTTTGTTGAGTATGTTTGGACTTTAAATATCTATTGTTTTGGGGTTGTCAAAGCTTTTGATATTAGATCTTACTAAAGCTGGTCCTCGTTTGTCACGTCAGTAAGCCAAATCAGACTTTCTTTTGGTAAGAAAGAATATGGGTTCATTTTTTGTTTTAAATAAACTGTGCCTCCTTTTCCAAGCACTTCATTTTGGCTTTGTAATTCTAAGATAAACGACCTGACAGAAGGATAGTCCAGCTTACAAAGTGATAGAGGCATGGATTCCAGTCATGAGTTAGTGGCCTTTGACATTTCTTGCTTTTCCCTCATAAGAGTCTCCCCCTAAACTAGAGGTCCAACATGTTGTCCGTTGCTCAGTGCTCTGGAGCAACTGGACTGAAATTTGGATTCAGTTTATGATTGATGGTGAGTTATAAATTAATTGCAGCATTTTTTAGATGCATATCATGATAAAATTTAAAGTCAATGAGAACCTTTATAGGTAGGAGTGATATTGAACTTAGGACTCACAGAGATGGATAGAATTGAAGAAATATTTCTGGAGAAGAAAAATCTGGCTGATAGATTAAATTTGTTCTTTTGACTTATGATTAAAGGCTTCTAAAGATTGTTAGAACTTAAGGTTTAAGACTTGTAAAGATGCTTATGATCAGCCTTGAACAGATTTTTAAAAAGAAATCCAATTCCCATGATATCACAGTAACTTGAATTATGAGACTAATCAAAAATGTCTATAATGAACAAAGAACTTTTCCCCCCTTCCCTCTTTGCCTTTTCTGCCTTGTATTTCCCTCCCTCCCTCCCTCCCTCTTTCCCTCCCTTCTTCTTTCCTTGCCCCTCTCTTTATCTATCTACTTGTTTGGGGTTTAGTTTTCTTCCCTTTCTGTATCTTTTCTTCTCTTTTCCATTCCTTAAAGCTTTTTCAAGTCCCAGTGCTCCCCAACTCCCAGTTAGCCCCTCATTTTCCTTTGTGCTCCATTTGCCTTCAGAACAAACATCCCTCTGAAAAAGCCATCTCCCTTTCATTCCCTTCTCTTCTATCTGCCCCTTTTCCCCGCTACCCTTTTTACCTTCTGCCTTGTGGACAAAACTGGGAATAATATATACTACAGAAGGGAGCAATTAACTCCACACTGGGCCCAAGGGGTTATAATAGAGACTGAATAACTTGTGACTTACTCCTATGGGCTCAATTTATATTGTTGCTGCCTTTAGATACACTTTCTTCACCTTGTAGCGAACTGGGAAACTCCCTTGTTTATGCCAGTCCAGGATTACTTTTGCAAGCAGATCAAAATAGGAAGCAAGTATGGTTCTGGAAACCTGCAAGATGGAGAGAGGAGGCTATCATAGAAACACACATTTTTGCTAGAAGGCTTATCTTATTCTCATATACTTGGTAATTGAATCCTAAAGAACAACCAGTTTTCTCTGCAAAAATGAAAGAACAGCAGCAGAACTGCTTCCTTGCACTAGCCTGGAAACTCACAGCCCATTAGCTTTGGGGCCAGAAATTTACAGTTTCATTCAGAATTGCAGCACATTTCCTCCCAAGTATTTTGTGTGTGTGTGTGTATGTGTGTATGTATGTGTGTGTGTAAAATAATGAATATAATTCATTTTGAAAATGATATTACCTATTTTAGAATTGCAAGGTGCTGTGGCTTCTCTTTGACAGTTGGCTATTTCTTAAGCTGCCTTGAATTATTTTTGGTTGGTGTCTATAAAAGTGTGCTCTATACCATTCAAGCACATATTTGAAGAAATGAGAGTAGCTTATTAGATTCCATTTATCATTATGTTTTACACTATAGTCATTTATAAGCCAATATGATGTTACTGTAGAAACAGCTTCTTTCAATGCTGTTGAGTGGAGTGACAGAATTTATATGCTGGATGTAGAGTCAAAAATCAATTCCTGGGGCTGGTGTTGTGGAGCAGCGAGTTAAAGCCCTGGCCTGCAGTGCCAGCATCCTATATGGGCCCCAGTTCGAGTCCCAGCTGCTCCACTTCAAATCCAGCTCTCTGCTATGGCCTGGGAAAGCAGTAGAAGATGGCCCAAGTTCTTGGGCCCCTGTACCCACATGGGAGACCTGGAAGAAGCTCCTGTCTCCTGGCTTTGGATCAGCACAGCTCTGCCCGTTGCCGCCAACTGGGGTGTGAACCAGAAGATGGAAGACCTCTCTCTCTGGCTCTACCTCTAACTCTGTCTTTCAAAAAAAAAAAAAAAAAAAAAAAACTTTGCAAAAAAAATCAATTCCCCAAAGAATCCCTCACATTTTGTTAGTTGGAAAATCAAAACCAATGTGTAAGGTGACAGCACCAGCTCAGTCTTATGGGAGAGGTTATATTTGCAGAGTGTTTTTTAATCTGTTTCAAGACATTTCTAATGAAATGTCTCTTTTCACAGCATTGTTTAATTTCCTATTGCTCTCTGGTAATTACTAAAGGGATAGGTTTCACCACTGTTAGGGTTTTCTGGCCCTATCTCTCTTTCTGAGTTGAAATTAAAAAAAAAAAAAAAAGAAAGAAAATTATTTGGAAGGGAGGGGAGAAGGAGAAGGGACAGAGAGCGCGAATATGAGCAAGCTCCCATCCTCAGCCCCCCCTCCCCCAAGCCTGAGCTGAATGGGTTGAAGCTACAAACTGGGAACTCAGTCCAGACCCCCACATGACTGGCAGGAATCTGATGACTTGAGGCATCACCACTGTTTATTCACAGGATGGAGTTAGGAGGTGGAACTGGGTATCAGACCCAGGGACTCTGATGTGGCATGTGGGCATCTTAACCTGTCGGCCAAAAGCTGGCCTCAGAGTTTATATTTTTGATAGTTGGCTGTTTATCAGTTTCCATTAGTACTTCTTATTTACCAAAGCATCTTTTTTTGGGGGAGGTGGAGGCAGTAGGAGTGTGTGTGAGAACCCCCTTTGCTGTGAACGATGATTTTTCAGATACATATGGGAAGATTTTATCTTGATTTTTCATGAATGAAGTAAAAGAGAATCAAAGGAAAACAATTTGAAAAGATAAAGTGTAAAATTCCTTTTTGCATAGTGCCTTCCATCAAGGCTTTTTATGTTAATTGGTTTTGAAGTTCCATATCTAAGATTGAAATAGTTCATATTTAAATTTTACTACTTTGTAATGATTTCTACAGATAATATGGATTTAATTCTCATCCAACTTCCTGACTTCCCACATATTAGCATTTCATAGAATTCACACAGAAACAGAGATTTTTCTAGTTCCCTAGCAGTGTCTCTGGAGATACACCCTGTCAGAGGAGTCTTGTGGTGATTTCACAGAGAATTCCATGTTTAGGTGGCTAGGGAATTCATATTATGAAACACCAACTGTGTGTTCTGGTTCTCTTGAAACACAAGTGATTTAGATGTTTGTTCTCTAATAAGAAAAATAAGTTTACATTTATTTAAAGTTACTTATCGCATTGCATTTTACATGCTGTGTAACTTAACTTTATTTGATTCGGTATAGTCTGAATCATAGAAGAGAGAAACCCCCTAAAAAGGCTTGTCAGTGGATTAGAGGAATTTTATTCACCATTCCTGAAGCACCACTAGTGTGATTGAACCATGAGGAAGAGAAGCTAAATGTAAATATTTGTTTATTCTTTTATCTGTTCCCTTACTTCACCCATAGATGTTACTGAATGGCCTTCTATGTGCCAGGTACTAAACTCAAATTAACTAATACTTGGGAAAGTACATGTATTGCTTTTTTTTGTGTGTGACCTTTTCTGCAATTACAGTATAGAAAGAGGCAGAGAAAGGGAATGTCTGTGGACTGTTGTACTACTATATATGACAATAGTACATAGTCATACATATGCAACAAGAAGGGGAAAGTAACACACAAGGAGGAAAAAGTAGGATCAGACACAAAGGGAAGATTTTGTTTAATTTTAAATTATATGTACCCCATTAATCTCTTAAGAATTTGTCAATCATCCATTTTTTTTTTTTTTTTTGACAGGCAGAGTGGACAGTGAGAGAGAGAGAGACAGAGAGAAAGGTCTTCCTTTGCCGTTGGTTCACCCTCCAATGGCCGCCACGGCCGGCGCACCGCGCTGATCCGATAGCAGGAGCCAGGTGCTTCTCCTGGTCTCCCATGGGGTGCAGGGCCCAAGCACTTGGGCCATCCTCCACTTTTCTAAGGAGAATGTAATTATGGCTTTTCATCACAGGTGTGTTAACTTTATTAAATGATACATTTGTATCTGTGTTGTATAAGCGTGAGTGTACAAACCTATAAATACCATTACCCTGTAGACTCCTCTATTTTCAAAACTAAACTTTTCATAGGACCATATTTTATTTTATTTTTTTGAAGGCTTGTTTCAAGTAGGCCCTGTGTAATTATTAAAGAATAAGGAGATGACATTTCACCTGGAAAGTATGAGGCTCACATGCCAAATTGGAGTGCCTACGCTCGGTTCTAGCATTGGCTCCTGACTCCAATCTCCTTCCAGGGCAGACGCTGGAGGTCAGCAGTGATGGCTCAAGTCACTGAGTTCCTGCCATTCATGTGGGAGTCCTGGGTTTAGTGCCTAGCTCCTGTCTGACCCCGGCACAGCCCTGGCTGTTGCAGGCATTTTGGGAGTGAACCAGTAGATGGGAGCCTGCTTTCTCTGTCTCACTCTGTGTCTCTCAAACAAAAACAATGCTTGTTTGGTTGCTTTTTACTTAAAAAAAAAAAGAGAGAGAGAAAAACTTAAACCTTTGTACAGTATCTGTAGTATCATCACAGGCCCCATCATTAGGAAAAAATCCTCCTGAACCATGTACAGGTTTGTGGTTGAGTGTTTTCCTCTGCTTGAGGTGACACTGTTTCACCTTCCTTCAGTTGAGGTAATGATATTTCATAGTATCGTTAACCCTTAGATATTTGTTTCAGAACACACTGCGGCTTCAGTGGTGAATGATTGTGTTCCTTTATGAGGGACAGGACTCTGAGGGTGGATCTTTGAATGTGAGAACTTGTTTTAAAATCTCAGGCTTCATATAAAAAAGTAAGATAAGCATTGTATTCTCTTACAAATATACTCGTTTCGCTAATATAAAAAATGAGCTTTTTCCTGTAAAATTTTGAGTAAAACTAATTTTAGGAAATATATTCCAGGTTTCAAGTATCTCTACCCCTCCATGGTGTTCATCTGTGTAATTGGAACTTCAGTTCAGTGACATTCTGGACTGGTGAGCATGCAGAGTATTGTCACAATTTATTTTTATTTATTTCAGAGAGAGAGAGAGAGAGAGAGTGAGCTTGAACTGACTGGTTCACTTCCCAGATACTCCCCGCAGCCAGGACTGGGTCAGGCCAATGACAGGAGCCTGAATTCCATTAGGGCCTTGCAGATGAGTAGTTGAGCCATCACTTTTGACTCACATGGTGTGCATTAGGAGGCAGCTGGATCAGAAGAGATGGAACTCAAACCCAGGCACTGCAATGCGGGATGTGGGCATCTCAAGTAGCATCTTAACTGTTGTGCCTGATGTCCCCACTTGTTTTGCTTTTGGCCATTGTTGAATGGTCTTTATGGAGACTGGTTTATCTAGCAAAACTCTTCCATGTGTCAATAGTCTAAAGCTTCTTACTTTGGTCATTCATGTCACAGATGTGCACTGTTAATCAGGCTATTGAAAAACATTACTGTTTGCTGACCACAGTATTGGGAGATCCTATGTTCTTAATTTTGTCATTATTTTGGGGAAAACCTTGCTGAGGTGCTGGATGTGATAACAAGTAGTGTGAAGAAAGGTCAAGGACAGTTGTGTACATGTATGTGGTGTGTGTGTCTCTGTTTATAAGTATTTTCTGAGTAAACATTGATTTTGTAATGCCCTTGACCATTTTTTTGAAATATTTATTTTATTTATTTTGAAAGTTGGAATTACAGAAAGAGAGAGAGAGAGAGATCTTCCATCTGCTGGTTCACTCCCCCGATGGCTTCAATGGCTGGGGATGGGCCAGGCCAAAGTCAGGAGCCAGGAGCTTTATCCGGGTCTGCCACGTGGGTGCAGGGACCCAAGCACTTGGTCCATCTTTTGCTGCTTTCCCCAGGTCATTAGCAAAGAGCTGGATTGGAAGTGGAACAGCCAGGATTCGAACCAGTTCTCCTATGGGGAACCAGTGCCACAGGTAGCAGCTTTACCTGCTACACCACAACACCAGCCCCACTGTTTTTCTTATTCCTCACACTCAAACACGGAAGTCTATCTTGATAGAGAAAACTGAATACATGATTGCCATTGTTTTAGATGTTGCTATTTTTATACAGTTTAACACAAAGTAGCCTCTATTATATCTAAATTTATCCTAGATGTTTTAGAAAAGAAAAGGGAAAGTCTTTGTTTTCCTATTAGTATTTTGTGTATAATTTCCTGTGTTTTATGTAAATATATATAACTTAAAGACATCTTTAATTTTTCTATTTTAAATTCCTCATAACTATCAATAACTGCTTTAACATTGCTTTTAGAAATATACTTAAATGCATAATAAAACTCTAATTGACTGTGCCTATTACTGATAACATTCTGAAACAAATGTTGTGTTTCAGAGCAGTCTGTGTTTCAAAGATACCCAAAGGGATGTTTGCCAAAATGTGATTTTTATTCAGGTAACTATGGCTTGTAGAAAAGTTTGTGACAAGTGTGCCAGACTGCTAGCCATTTGTGTGAATCTGGTTCATGTAGGTATTATGAATTAATTTGTTTATTCACAAGTATCAGTTGAGCCTTTTTAAAAAGGGATAGTTTTCTAGGTTCTGGTGGTGCAGAGGTGAGCACATTCCACAAAAAATACCTTTGTCCTCAGGAAGCTTACATTCTGGTGGACGTACGATAGAAAAAAAAATTGCAGTATATCACACAGTGATTTCATGGAGAAATAGACATCTGGAGAGGAAGATGGGGAGTTCTGGGCATGTTCCATTTAAAATAAGGTTGCTGGGAAGATCTCAGGGTGATGACATGTGAAGGAAAACCTAGAGGATATGAGGATATGAGGAAGCAGTCAAAGTGCTCACATGGGCTAAGTGTCCCAGCCACAGCAAATCCTGAAGCCTGAGGAAGCAGTGTGCCTGGTGTGAATACCCCAGGATTGTATGGGCTGGAGCAGAGTGCACTTGCAGGAAGACTCAGAGAAGCAGTAGTCAAGAACCGCAGTGTTTGGGGAGCAGAGGAATCCACGGAGCACTCTGTGAGAGTTTTGGCTTTCCCTGAAGGAGCTGAGAAGCCATGGGAAGCCAACTGACTGAGGAAGTCTCCAGAATTCCTAATGAAACAGTGTGATGAACATTTCATTTATGCTGTGGCCAGTTCTCCTCCAGCCCTCCTGCCAAATAGGCTTATTTATTCAGAATATTGAATTTAAGAAAACTATGTTTGTTAGATGCACACCTCAAATTAGCTACAGCAGATTTTTTTGAAGTCCAATTTCTGGTGATTTTATACATGGAACATGGTAGTAGTGGAGGCAGAAACCTGATTGCTCTCTTCCTCCTTAGGGCTCTGACGATGACACTTTAAAAAGAAAATACAAGGGTCATAACATTGAAATTGTAGAAGGAATGGCTTTTAAAGGAGATTTTCAGGCTAATAAACCTTTTTTGCATTAGTTAATAGGCAAAATAAGGCACACACAGATGAAAGGGGCTTGGCTAATATTTTCCTGGATTGGAAAAGAGAAGTAGGGGTAGGACAGAATGAAAGAAAAAAAGTGATTATGACCTAAAAAAAAAACAAAGAAATAAGCCACACACACACACACACACACACAGCAACAAAAACAAAAACAAAAAACCGAAAAACCCAAACCAAAATGCTTGGGAATTCTTAAGAAAATCCAGCATGTGAAGCCATGTGATTAGAGTGACTGGATGTCTTGATTTTTTTCCCAGCACAATCCTGTTTTATGCCTATGATTCCAATGTAATTTTTTTAATAGCATTCCTTTCATTCCTGAAAGTATCTTTGTTTAGATAATATATTTATTACTGACCAATGTAGAAGTCCATAATTGCATTTTACACCTTTTGTATTATTCTAGGTTATTTCAAATTTTTGATGCATTTATAATATTAGATTTGGGGTATCCTTAATGTTTAGAAGTTCTATACTTGTTTTCTCTTTAAAAAAAATCGCCCCCCATGGGTATAGTTTTATAGCTTTGTATTTAAAGAGATTGGAACTTGTCCATTGTCTAGGCAATTCAGAGAATATTCACTTATTTTAAGAGATGCTTATGTAGAAGTTTATTTTCTCTAACATTTTAGCCTGTGGAATGAAAGAATATTTTACATTACAAGTTGTACATTTTTTCTGTTGCTGTTAAAATGACGCTAATTATGATGTTATTTTTCTGTAATGTTTAAAAATATTAGAGCTTTGGTTTGTGGAGGATGATTGGAATGAAAAAATAAAAGTGCCATTGTAAAGGGAATTCATGGAGTGGATGATTGCATTTGTGTGTCCAGATATGCTTTCCTGTTACCTTGTATTAATGTGAAACATCACTGAATTATTAACATTGCTCATCTTCTTATTGACATATAATTGTAGAATCTTCTCCATTAAGTGGCATTAGGATTTTATCCATATCACTTATCCTGACTTTGCCTTTGGGCTCTCTCATCTGAAGCAAGTCACTGGACTGTTATGTGGAGCAAGGAGTGATGTGTTTGAAAGAGTTTTATTAATGATAATTTGTATCTAAATCTGAGGTTGCATTGGATCTGCAGAAGCAAGGAAAGCCCTTTTAAGTGAAACAGTTACATTTCTTTCCTAAGGAAGCTCTCTGTACCAGTAAGTTAATTACCTCTTTCCCCTAAGGAATGAATCAGCTAATTATAAAGAGAGTCAAGGTCAAATTTAAGCCAATCTTTCCATTAGTATAAGAGAAGGCTTAGTTCATCCCATACATGTGGGGAATGAGAACTGTTTGATGGGTTTGGGAGCTGTGCAAATAAACCTATGTATACCTTTCAGAATGACATTATTTTATTGAAAATAATATGCTCTTATAATAGGCTGCCAGAGATAGCCAAATGTCTACCTTTCACATGAAATGAATTTTTGGATTATGTACACCAGTGACCTGCATGAGAGGCTTGGATAATTAAATTTTAACTGTGTCTTTTCAGCTAATCTAGTGTGATAACTGTGTTTCAGTGTAGGACATAGCTTTCATCAGAAATATTGGAACAAAAAGGACTAAGTTTAAGGAGTCTAAAGCATATTCCTTTTTAATCAGAGTTTTCATACTTTTTTTGTTTGATTTGGAGTTAACTCTCATTCTGTCCTTGCATGATTGGGGTGTCTATGGGACAAATGATATTTTTATGGACCACATCTTCATCAGTGCAGTGAATCATTCATTCCTGGATACCTGCCAATAGATAGTCATGACCTTGAAATACAATAACAATTAGGGAAAATAATCGCATTTTCATGTGTGATGTCCAGCAATGTAAAGGGCGTAAGGTGTGTCCTTCCTCTAGTGCACACATAACACACAGAAATGAACAAAAAAATGAAATAAATCTTTTATGTGATGTTATTTCTAAGGGCTGAAAAAACAGCTAAGAAGAGCAATTATTTTGTAGCATTGTAATGGAATGTATTTTAATGTGTGTTTGAGGTGGATTTAGGGTGGAAAATTTTACAAGCTGGGATGGCTGATTCCATCTGTAAGGGAATCCTGTCCATATTTATGATAATGTAGTCTTATATATTTGAAATTAAACAAACCGTTTTTCTATACTCACAGAAAGGAGATATAAACAGGAGGAAAGAAAGAAAATGATCAAAAAGCTCCTGAATAATGTCCTGTTTTGTTTTTAGGCATAGTTCTAGGTTTGTTTTTGGTTGTTCCAGTCCTTGGTGGTGGTGGTGGTGGTGGTGGTGGTGGTGGCAGGGGCGTAGGAGGGGTAGGGCTCCTAAATTTAAATGTAAGTTAGTTTATATTTGTGAGAAGGAATGAAAAATTCAGTAGGATAGATATCTAAGGACAACACAAAATTAAGAATTAGTTGGAATCTCCTATTTCAAAATGTGTTTTGATAGTGGTAAGAGCATCTTCTGGAAGAGAGAACACGTGTGAATTTTTAGTTATCTTTGCTACAAGAATGACTAAGTTGTGTGTGTGTGTGTGTTTGTGTTTTTCCAGAGGAAAGTGTGTTTTGTTCCTTGAATAAGTTTTAAAAAGTTGTTAGTGGATGCCATTTTATATTATTTTGTGAAATAAATATATTTTGGAATAAAAATGTGACTATATACTACATTGTGTCCACTTTAGTGGGTTTACGAAGTCATCCCTAAAGATTGAAATTCAAGAACCATCAGCATGCCTGTTATTTCTATCTATGTGCCTATTGCTGATGATGGACTTGATTTTCTATGTGGTTTTTCAGTAAAGTAGGCTAATTGGAGTAATTTTGTAATATATTCATATTGTATTAGCAAAATGAGTCAATTCCAATTTAAAATTTATACTTTTTTCTTGCATTTTTGAAAGGAAGATAATGATGTCTTTTTAACTCCCCAAATATGCCTTTTCTTTGAAATGTACATTTAAGCAGTGTGACCTAAAACATGTCAAATCTCATAGAGTTAGAAATCTTTTTTTTTTTTTTTTACAAAATTGTTCTAAGGTATCTATCTATCTATCTATCTATCTATCTGAAAGGCAGAGGCAGAGGCAGAGAGAGAGAGAGAGAGAGAGAGAAAGTCTTCCATCTGCTGCTTCACTCCCCAAATGGTTGCAACCTTTAGAGCTGTGCTGATCTGAAGCCAGGAGCCAGGAGCTTCTTCCCGGTCTCCCACATGGGTGCAGGGGCCCAAGGACTTGGGCCATCCTCCACTGCCCTCTCAGGCCATAGCAGAGAGCTGGATTGGAAGTGGAGCAATCTGGATTCAAACCAGTGCCCACATGGGATGCCCACAGTTCAGGCGGCGGCTTTACCTGCTACACCACAACGCTGGCCCAGAGTTAGAAATCTTTAACATTGGTTTAAAATATATTTTTTAAAATATTTTATTTATTTATTTGAGAGGTAGAGTTACAGACAGTGAGAGGGAGAGACAGAGAGAGAGGTCTTCCTTCCATTGATTCACTCCCCAGATGGCCGCAATGGCCGGAGCTGTGCCTATCCGAAGCCAGGAGCCAGGAGCTTCCTCCAGGTCTCCTGCATGGGTACAGGGCCCCAAGGACTTGGGCCATCCTCCACTGCTTTCCCAGGCCACAGCAGAGAGCTGGACTGGAAGAGGAGCAACCAGGACTAGAACCGTTGCCCATATTGTATTAACCCAACCACTTGAGCTATCACCATTGACTCTCAAGGTCTGTTAGCAGGAAGCTGGAGTCAGGAGCCAGAACCAGTTCTCAAACACAGAAACTCCTATATGGGATAAAGGTATCTTCTCTGATAGATTAAATGCTGGGCTAAATGCTCATTATGGAATTGATTAGTTACTTCTATAAGTAGGAAAATCTGGGTTTAAAAACTGTTATCATTAAGGAAATATGAGTTGGAAATAACAGAAATTCATCTGACGACTCTCATCGATTGAGGCAGTGAATTCTGTGTAAATGCAAACAGTGTTGAATTATTTTTATCCACCAATTTTATCTTTAGATTGGGGATGTTAGACATTTCTGTGCCTTTCTAGTAAGAACTCGATTGTAATTGCTTTGTTCTCAGGTATTTGTTGTTAACTTAGATCTTTGAAATTTTATTTCTTACTATAGTATTTTTTCCTAATTTCTTCTTATTCTGTGAGCCTGTATTATTAATGAATCTTCAAATTATTATTTAAATATTATACTTTCCTGAGGTGTTGATGGCATATTTAGGAAACTTGAGTACAAGTGCATAAAATATACCATATCAGACTTCCATAATGAAACTGAGAGTGCCAACCACACTCTTCCATTCTCCTGTTCAAGTGGGAATTTGAAGGTTCATTCCACAACAGCTATCTCAGTGTCTCACACGTAATAGACACTTAACAGAAGCTTTGGAAATGAGTGCACGGACTCACATCTTCAGCAGATTTTCCATGAAGGTCTACGTGGATATCCAGTAAAAACCATATTGGGCAAATAGTGGTAGAAAAGAATTGCGCTATTGGTTGCTTCTTTTAGCTCTTTTTTTTTTTTTTTTTTTTTGACAGGCAGAGTGGACAGTGAGAGAGAGAGACAGAGAGAGAAAGGTCTTCCTTTGCCGTTGGTTCACCCTCCAATGGCCGCCGCTGCAGCCGGCGCACCGCGCTGATCCGATGGCAGGAGCCAGGAGCCAGGTGCTTCTCCTGGTCTCCCATGGGGTGCAGGGCCCAAGCACCTGGGCCATCCTCCACTGCACTCCCGGGCCACAACAGAGAGCTGGCCTGGAAGAGGGGCAACCGGGACAGAATCCGGCGCCCCGACCGGCACTAGAACCCGGTGTGCCGGCGCCGCTAGGCGGAGGATTAGCCTAGTGAGCCGCGGCGCCGGCCTCTTTTAGCTCTTAAAACCCTTCAGTTTTCCTATCATATCCATTTACTTCCTTAGCTATCTGTTCCTTTTTCTCAGAGAGCAAGCTTTTACATTTTGTCCCCACTACTGGAGTATCCTTACTATTTGAGTTCCTATCTTATCATAATGTTGGATGAACTGTATTTTCCATTGTTTCATATGATGTTTTCCTTTGTTTACTCTAAATGATTTGTTTCTATAAAAGAATTTAAACTGTAAGTATTATTCAGCCTTCCTAATGTTTGTGAAAACAGAAGTTGACTTTATGCAATGAAGAGGAATGGGAAAACTTAGGTGTAACAAAGAAAAATTTGGAAATAAAGAGAAAAGGATTCAATGATGAAGGTGGGAGAGCATACGTCAGTTTTTCCACATTTTGATTACCTCTTTCCCCAGAGTTATTCAATAACACTCATGTAATGCAGTTTCTAAGGAGTTTTTCTGGAGTAAAGTTAGCTAAATCAGATTTCATAGTAAAGGCTGATTATGTTTTAACTCAGAATTTGCTGAGTGAGGATAAAATCTTAAGGAAACTTAGTTTATTCTTCAAAGGTCCAATTAACAACTCTGTATTTCTCCTCTCTTTTGTGTCTTTTAACTTTGCCCTCACAGACTCTTTGTTGTTTTCTCTTTCTCCTTTCTCTTACTTCCATGATGTTTATGAAGTGTCTGCTTCTTGCTGAGCTCTTCTGAGACAGGTGGCTCATTCTCAGCTCCCAAAGTCGAGAGTAGTAATGGGACCACTGCACTTCCCTTCGTGTTCTGTCTTGACCAATCCCAGCTGGTCTGTGCTCACGTGTCGCTCCCCGTCTTCGTGGAGGAACGACACAGGACCCTGCGCTGTTCTTTTGTCTGCTCGGCCCTCCCCGGGTTTGCTGCTGGTTCTTCCCGGGTTGACTACCATCCCTTCCACCTCCGTGGAAGGGCGGTTCCCCCTAGCCACTTTCCCCACTTCCGCGGGGGAGTGGCACACCACTGGCCGGCTCTCTCGGGGGCTGCACAGGTGTTCCTTCAGATAGATGTTCCCCTTAGATGTTCCTGGTGCATGTTGTCTCTCTCCTCCTTTATAGTCCTCTTCCACCAATCCCAACTCTGCTACCCACACACCAAGTACGCTGCTCTCCTCCAATCAGGAGCAGGTCCTACAGTTTATTGGTTGAACTGGAGGCAGCTGAGTAGAAGCTGTTTCTCCCTTCTCAGCGCCATATTGTGGGAGAGCAGATGCATAGAATAAGTCTTAATTCCAGTAACTTAGTCTAGTCCGAGTTGCTCCCCACACTCACGCTTTGAAGGAAGAAGAAAAGGTGAAGGGTTTGACTCATTCAATGGATTTAGTATTTTCATTCCTCATTTTAGGCTTCATCTAGACACCTTCATGCAGTGTCTACTCGTTATAACTAACTGCACTATGCCTGGCCTTACACTGATTTCTCTTTGCAGAGTGTCCACTGTAACACTGTAGTCCTGGAGGTAACCCTGGGATTTATTAAAGAGAGGAAATGACTATACACCAGACATGAAACCACCGTGTGACTTGTATTTGGAAATGGAAAGGGATCTGGAGATTCCTGATACTATTCCCTCATTATACGTGGAAGGAAACTTAGCAATTGAGAAGAGAGGTGGAAAGCCAAGCTTAGGTAGCCAGTGAATGGCAGATCCTCACCCAAATCTCTCTCTGCTAATTTGATAACCAGTAAATTCTAATACCACACTGTTTTACTCACAGAATATCAGCAGCATTGATTTGGTAGTCTAAAAATTTAATATATTTCTTAAAATTACTTAGAATACCAACTTTATTTAATAGATTAGGTAGTTTAATGGTGTGGTATAAAGAATTGAAACCATATGTGCCTAGATATGCATGCAAACTTTTCCACTTCATGTTAGAATGGACCTGAACAAGGTATTTAACCTCTTTTTCCTAATCTTTCTAATGGGAATAGTAAACACTTATTTTATGGCATTCTAGGTCCAGATCTGAAATCTAAATGTTTAAAACTCTTGGTACCAGTCAAAGTGCTCCAGGTATAAATGAAATTTATAGCTTATGTCTAGCCTCAGTTTACTCACTTGTATAGCTTGTTTCTTCAACAAATTTTAGAAGAGTTTCTAAAGGTAGGCCCCTTTAATTTATTTGTGCTCCAAAATAAAGCCCATTACTTCTCTAACTTCTGGAATATTTTTATTTTCTCTGATCATTGAACATATGTTATTAATATTTTGGATTTGACTTTAGGAAAGCGATTTTTTAGTAGCTTCTCTTTCAAAATGGTTTCTGATTTCATTTATCATAGATGTTTGTGATGATTTTATTTACCGTTAGGAAGTAGATTATTATGATCTTCAATGGCATTTTTGTAGCATTTGGAGAGTTCTAGAAAGTACCTTTGAAGTACCTGGACCTGGGTGTTTTTACAATACAAGGCCCCAGTGGCTGATGCACTGGTGAAATAGTTGTAAATTCATCGATTGGGATGAATTGGGAACAGTCAAGAAAATTCAGCATTCACAAAAAGTGGAATTATGCTTCTTTGTTGAAATCATTATTTCCTTAATTTGGGACAGTGCCATTCATTATGAATATGAGAAAAATAGTTTGTATAATCAGAATTAATTTATGGACCATACTATTTTCCTTACATGGTGCAGTGATTGAATAATGTTTTCAAAGGAGAAATCAGACACAATTATGCAATTTACTCAAAGTGAAATGTTCTTTGTACTCATACATAGGTCAGCTGAAAAATGTTACCTCAGAAGGCATTCTAATTCTTGGATTCTTCCATTCTTCCATTTTACTTTTGGAGTAAAAATTCAAGACTTAGGATAGCTGTCCAGTAAAAGATGTTCTGAATAAGACAGTGGTGCAATTTGTCACCTGCTGAGTATGTCCTATCTTTACACCTTTAATCTCAAACTGGCCTTATGTAGCATTCATTTTTACACCATAATGGGAAGTGTGACACTTTTTTGAAGAAGATTAATAGTATTTTAGAATAAATTTTGTGCATCAGCAATGTGAGATTTGTTTGGAAACAAATTGCATTCACTTTATTCAATTAGGAATTTTTAAAATACTCAAGTGGAAACAATTGAAGGTTAGTTTTATTTAGCAAGAAGGGACTTTAGGATTAGAATGGTGGTGACCAAGTTGTTGTCTCTGCAAACATAATAAACTCTCCTTGTACTTCATGGAGTTAATCTTTTTCTCCCCAAAGTGGGGAAACTGCTGGCACTGTAACAAATTAATACAAAATTATATTTTGCTTATTAAGCAACTGGATTTTTATTTTGATAATTAGAAGAGAAAATAAAGAAAACTTTTAAGTGATTCCTTTTAATATCAGAAAGGAGGAATTTGTAAAAATCAATATAGCAAAGTATTTTGTCTTGTGATAATATTATTCAGTTATTTATGTTTTCCTTAGAAAGAAGTCTATTTATATTCTCATTTGCTTAATGTCTCTAAGCTAGTTGATAGGCTTTTGTTTCTAATTTCATGGTGATTTGCATAATATTTTAAGTTTTCAAGGCAAACATCCTTTTGGCTTGAAGGTTTGTATTACATTTAGTAAAATGATTTTAATTCAATATGTACTCAGTTTAGTGAATAGGACAATATTTGGAGAAAGAACATGAGAATTTCCATAGCAAAGAAGGTACATAGTTTTAATGGTACACTGTTAGAAAGAAAATATTTTATTATTATTATTTGGGTGATGAGATTTTGTTCTGCCTACATCATTCTCTTTTATTTTGACTTAGGAATAATATTAATTTAAATGACAATGAATGGACTTGAGGGAAAATTGTTATAGCATGTTAAGCATCAGTTTGTAAATGACTTTAGGTTTCTGTGCAATCAGAGCTTACCTGAATGATACTTTCTCAGCAAAATTTTGCCCTTTGTATTTGATCATTGGTTATTTCAGTGAGATACTCTAGGTGATTTTGGTGCTGGTTGTATTTATAAACCTATAGGAATCACTCAGAACAGATGGACCTGCTAAGGGGGCAGTCACAGATTACTATGCTATGGGAGTTGTCTTCTTGAGTTCTGAGTTTTAAACTTCCTTTATGTAGCAGGCATAGAGAGAACTTGTTCCCTGGAGATACTTATCAATGCTGAAAGCCAGCATCTCTTACTCTGTGATCATCTCTGAATGGTGGCCTAAAATGATTCTTGGTCTTTTTCCTGGTAAATCACAGCTCAGGGAGCTGCTGTATTTTTCAGGTTTTTCCCTTGTTTTTATCAAATTCCATAATGATAATAGTAAACATTTACTGAGCACTTTTTACATGTAAAGCATTGTTCTTTTTTGTAAGAAGTATTAGCATTAAATCCTCACAACAGCCTATCAGTGTTATTATCCCATTATATAGATGAGGAAACTCAGGTAAGGTACTCAAAGACCCATAGCTTGTAAGTAGGGATGAAGAATTTAAACTGTATGGCATCTTAGGGACTTGGGCAAAGCATAGCCATGCAACCCACACTTCTTTAATATAAGCCCCAAGGAACAAATCCCTTATTTGAGCAAAAATATATTGCAATTAATTTGAGTAAACACTTAAAACAATTTGACAGGCTTTGTTGTCTCTGGCTGGCATTTTGAAAGCATGTGCTGGTCCCCAAAGCACAGATTGAGGCCACCTAACTCTGGGTGCCACTGGGCTTGAAAGCTGAGGGAAGACAAGAGATATGCCTATGTCTGTGGCAGCCTTGTCAGCATCAAAAAACACAAGGTTTTATTTTATGTGCTTAGATATCCTGGATCTCCTTCTTCTTTAATTAGCTTTTTAAAGAGAATTAGCAACTGCATCTGATGACACATAATTCAAAAGCATTTTCAGTTTAATGCTGTAAGCTTTAATGGAGACAGCATGGGATTTGGAATCAAGACTCCAGGATAATGTATTGGCCTCACACATTGGCTGTGGTCTCTCCAACCTGTCCAGGAAATTCACTCTTCTCACACTCTTGATCTGTAAAATGATGAATATTGTGATTGCATGGGAGTCGAGTGAAATCATATATGAAAACAAGTCAATGAAGATTGTAGTAAATCATATGAAGTCATTTCAAAAATGTAAAGCATGTATGAATATTGTCTTTAATAGTTAATTTTTTTGAAAAAAAAAAAAAACATTTATTTTAAAGGCAAAGTTACAGAGAGACAGAAGGAGAGACAGAAAGAGCGGGGTCTTCTGTCTGCTGGTTTACTCTCAAAATGGCCACAATAGCTAGTGCAGGGCCAAGCAAAAGCCAGAAGCATGTGGGTGGCAGGAGCCCAAGTACTTGGGCTGTCTTCCGCTGCTTTCCCAGGTGCAGTAGCAAGGAACTGGACTGAAGAAAAGCAGCCAGGACTGGAACAAGCACTCATATGGGATGCTGTTGTTGAGAGAGCAACTTAAGCCCTGTGCCACAGCACCAGCATGCATAGTTATTATTTTTAGTGTTGAAAATCTTTTGTTCATAAAATAGTGATTTCTTCCAAATGATAATGTTTTTCTCTGCCTAGTAGTACAGCAGTCAATTTCAGAGAGGTAGAGCAGAATTAGATTGAAATTGAATAATAGAAATTTATTTACCAATTATTGATTTGAAGATACCTAATACCATTTAGTATTTTCAAATCATATTTGACTTAACCCAATATTATGTGTCTAAGGTCACATACAATTAATTAAACACTATGCATTCTCGACTAAAAGATATTAACTTACTGACTCATAGTACTTTGCTCAATAAGGTATATTTACAAGTAAATAGAAATCTAAAATAAGCAGACCACCATGTTCGTTATGTTGAATAATATTTCTGGCTATTTTTACTAATCCTCTATTGAATATTCATGTTTATATGAGCTTATGTGAATAATTAGTTATTTGTTTGTTATTTGGGCTTTCTCAAAGCATACTATGTATGATGTGTTAGGGAAACTGAGTTTTATGGGAATAAGTTTGAGAAATGAGACACGGTTAATCATCCTCTTAAGATATTTACAAGACATGTAGCTGATTCAAATCCCTAAGCAAACGTGCCATAAATAGATTCATTTAATCACATTTAACATAGAGATATTGAAGATACATATTTTTGGCCAGCGCCGCGGCTCACTTGGCTAATCCTCCGCCTGAGGCGCCGGCACCCCGGATTCTAGCCCTGGTTGGGGCGCCGGATTCTGTCCCAGTTGCCCCTCTTCTAGTCCAGCTCTCTGCTCTGGCCCGGGAGTGCAGTGGAGGATGGCCCAAGTCCTTGGGCCCTGCACCCGCATGGGAGACCAGGGGAAGCACCTGGCTCCTGGCTTCAGATCAGCACAGTGCGCCGGCCGCAGCGGCCGTTGGAGGATGAACCAACGGAAAAAGAAGACCTTTCTCTCTCTCTCTCTCTCTCTCTCTCACTGTCCACTCTGCCTGTGAAAAAAAAATTTTTTTTAAAAAAAGAAGATACATATTTTTCTTCCCCCAGATTTTTTTTTTTAGTAAAATATTGATAAATTCAGAAATAATCCAGAACTGTGTTTTGGAAATGCTGCTGTACAGATAAAATTTAATGTTCTTGAAATGTCCAGTGTGAATTGTTCCTATTAACCTTGAACTGCGGTCACATATTACTCATAGTGAGAATGCTTATATTTGATGACAATGATTAATAAAAGTCTTGATTAGATAACCATCTCAGGACCATCTTTAATGTCAGTTGACATGGTAAGTTCCTTCCTATTAGTCCAGTTAAATGGTATAAGCCTTTATGTAACACTCAGTTTTGTTTTGTTTTAAGTTAACTGATCTGAAAGGCAAGGGGACAGAGAAGCAGACAAACATCTTCCATCTGATGGTGACTCCCCAAATAGTGACAGCAAGTAGCTCTGGGCCAGGTCAAAGCCATGAAATAGGAGTTCCATCCCGTCTCCCCCATGGAAGGAAGGAGCCCAAGCAGTTTGGGCCATCATCCACTGCTTTCCCAGGCAGTTTAGCAGGGGGCTGGATCGGAAATATAGACTAGTCAGAACTTGAACCAGCACTCTTATATGGGATGCCTTGGTCACAAGCTGACACTTTACATTCTGTGCTACAACATTGGCAAGGATCATGCCTTTTAATCCTTTAAACAGCATTTTCTTGCGGTGAATGGTATTGTCCATACTTTACAGGTGAGGAAACTGCTGTCACATGTATCTTCTCATGGGCACAAAGCAGCTAAAATCAGAAAGTGGGGACAGGCAGTTGTTAGTTCATAACTGTCATCTCTATACTTTGCTGCATCTAGAACTCCAGTTCTTCTTCTGTATATCTGGACATTGTCAACAGCAGGTTGACTCATAGGCTGTTTAGGGAGGAAAGGTAGAAGTGGAACACTTTAAACAAAATCACAGGCGGGTCTGAAGTGGCAAGGAACATTGAGGAAAATATTCACATTTTGGAGCCAAGTCAAGCTAAAGGCTCATAAATGGAAATACTTTGATGGGTTCATTTGGATCAGCCTGTCAGACACCAAATTCAAACAGAAAGTTTATACCTTTTACAAGCTGAATACTGAACCAACTGTTCCTTTTAATATTTTACTATCTGTCAAGACTGTGAGCAATTAAATAAGAAAACAAAAAAGCCAAAAAGATGTTCATGGAGCAAACCGTGCATGCAGGATAAATATTATTGCAGTTAGAGAATTATGTGGTTGAGATGTGAATCATATGTCCATAAATCATTAGACAAATGTCTTTTGAGTGCAGCTGTGTCCATCACTCTGGGTAGAGAACAGTGAACTTAAAAGGAAAGAGCATTGTTCAGGGAATCTGGAGAGCTTTTGTAAACTTTAGGCTTTGCGCTTCCTTGCCTTTGGGTCATTGAGTGAGTCATCTCTTATCTACAGAGGTGAGGGAGCAAGGGTTAAAAGCACAACTCCGCAGTGGCTCAGTGGGTTAATCCTCCTCAGTGTGGCACCACCATCCCATATGGGTGCTGGTTCTAGTCCCGGCTGCTCCACTTCCAATCCAGCTCCCTGCTATGGCCTGGGAAAACAGTGGAAGATGGCCCCAGTGCTTGGGCCCCTGCACCCACGTGGGAGACTGGAAAGAAGCGCCTGGCTCCTGGCTTCGGATTGGCATAGCTCCGACAGTTGCAGCCATTTGGGGAGTGAACTAGAGGATGGAAGACCTTTCTGCCTCTCCTTCTCACTGTCTGTAACTGTACCTCTCAAATAAAATTAAAAAAAAAAAAAAAAAAGCACAATTCCAAGAGTCAGCTTGTGACACTGAGTGTTAAGCTGCCGGGTTTAGCAAGCACCTGACGGTGGCATCCCTTATGAGTACTGGTTCAGTTTCTGGCTGCTCTGCTTCGGATCCAGCTCCCTTCTGATGCACCTGGGAAAGCCACCCATGTGAGAGACCTGGTTGGAGTTCCAGGCTCCTGGCTTCAGCCTGGCCCAACCCAACCTTTGCAGCCTTATGGGGAATGAACCAGTAGAAGAAAGCTTCTCTCCCTGTCATTCTCTCACTCCCCCCTGTCGCTCCCCGTCTTCGTGGAGGAACGACATAAGACCCTGCGCTGTTCTTTCGTCTGCTCGGCCCTCCCCGGGTTTGCTGCTGGTTCTTCCCGGGTTGGCTACTATCCCTTCCACCTCCGTGGAAGGGCAGTTCCCCCTAGCCACATTCCCCACTTCCGCAGGGGAGCGGCACACTGCCGGCCAACTCTTCTCGGGGGCTGCACGGGTTCCCTTAGATGTTCCCCATAGATGTTCCTGATGCATGCCGTCTCTCTCCTCCTTTATAGTCCTCCTCCGCCAATCCCAACTCGGCTGCCCACACGCCGAGTATGCTGCTCTCCTCCAATCAGGAGCAAGTCCTACAGTTTATTAGTTGAACTGGAGGCAGCTGTGCGGAAGCTGTTTACTTCTCTCCCAGCGCCATATTGTGGGAGAGCAGATGCATAGAATAAGTCCTAATTCGAGTAACTTAGTCTAGTCCGGATTGCTCCCCACAGATCCCCCTTTCTTTTTATTTTTTAGCGTTGATACGCGCCTGTCTTCGGTGTCCCGCGGCACACACTCTGCTCTACTTGCTAGAGTTGCCACAGGCTCTTACAAGTCCTATCCATCAGGCAAACCGAATCCGGGTCCTCTCTTCGCCATGTTGTGAGGAGGTTTTTAGGCGCTGATGCGTGCCTGTGTTCGGTGCCCTGCAGCGCATGCTTTGCTCTGCCTGCAGGGGCTTACAAGCTCTATCAGGCAAACCGAATCCAAGCCTTCTCATTGCCTTATTGTGGGGGAGACTTATTAGTGTTGGTTCGTGCCTATCTTCGGTGACCTGCAGCTCATACTCTGGTCGAGCTGCTTGCTGGCGCTTACCGCCTTAAATCAGGCAGACCGAATCCAAGCTTACTATTGTTGTATTGTGGGGAAGCCTTACTGATGTTAATTCGTGCCTGTCTTCGGTGACCTGCGGCGCATAAGCTGCTAGCTGCCCGCAGGTGCTCATCGCCTCACTTGATTAGGCAGACCGAATCCAAGCTCTCACATTGCAGTGTTGTAGGGAGGCCTTTTTATTTCTCTAATTCTCTATCTCCGGGCATTCCTATTTCTCCCATTTTACTTCTATCTTCCAGCATTCCTATTTTTCTCACTTTACTTCTAAACTTCTGTTTCTCTTATCCCTGCGGCTTTCCGGCACCTCGCCCCGCCGGCGGGTTCCCGGCTCTGCGCCGCTTCAGCCCGCGCGCCTCTCTCATCTGCGCAGCTTCCCGGCTTTGCGCGGCTCGGCTTCGCGCGCTCCGCGGTCTCCACGCTTAACCCTTTCGCGTCTGAACCACGGCCTACGCCAGCCCCGTTCCCTATCTATTCACGCCCCGTGCTCCCTCTGCACGCGGCGGCTTCCGCGAGTAACACAGCGTAGCTTACGTGTCCGCCACTAGCATTCAATCTAAGTTCCCCGGGCTAGCCTGGCGAATTCAACCCAGCGTACGTCTCCGCCCCACGGTTTGGCTTCCCGTCCTTTGCTCCCCGGGCTAATCAGACGGATCCCAACCAGGCTCACGTTTCAGCTTCTAGTTTCAACTTTTCGCCCCCTATTCCCGGGCTAACTTGAGAATCCCAAAGTGGCTTTCGTATCCGCCTCGGCCTGCCCCCCGCGGCTTCAATTTCCCTAACATTTTTCTCTACCCGGTATGTTTCCCCAAGCTTTCCTCCAACAATACTCCTCCCTCATTTCTCCTGGCCTCTCCCCACAGTCTGCGTCCGAGTCTGTTTGTTCTAGCGTTCACTTTCGCTTTCGACCTTAGAGATTTCTCCCAGCTTCCCCCCGTAGTCCGTATCTGAGTCTATGCCTAGGCTTTCAATAGCTTCTTCCGGCTCCTTTTTCGTCCGGCTTTTCCCTAGGCTGTTTGGTAGTCTCTCTCTCCGGTATTTTCCCAGTTCTTCCCGTTTCTTCCCTCTTAAGTTTGCTATCCGACCTAGGTTTCCTAATCCGAGTCATTTCTTCCCTCCTAAGTTTCCTATCCGCCCTAGGTTTCCTATCCGAGTCACGGCACCATTATGTCGCTCCCCCTCTTCATGGAGGAACGACACTAAGCCCTGCCTAGGCTTCATATCCGAGTCACGGCACCATTATGTCGCTCCCCCTCTTCATGGAGGAACGACACTAAACCCTGCCTAGGCTTCATATCCGAGTCACGGCACCATTATGTCGCTCCCCCTCTTCGTGGAGGAGCAACACAGGACCCTGCGCTGTTCTTTCGTCTGCTCGGCCCTCCCCGGGTTTGCTGCTGGTTCTTCCCGGGTTGGCTACTATCCCTTCCACCTCCGTGGAAGGGCAGTTCCCCCTAGCCACATTCCCCACTTCCGCAGGGGAGCGGCACACTGCCGGCCAACTCTTCTCGGGGGCTGCACGGGTTCCCTTAGATGTTCCCCATAGATGTTCCTGATGCATGCCGTCTCTCTCCTCCTTTATAGTCCTCCTCCGCCAATCCCAACTCGGCTGCCCACACGCCGAGTACGCTGCTCTCCTCCAATCAGGAGCAAGTCCTACAGTTTATTAGTTGAACTGGAGGCAGCTGTGCGGAAGCTGTTTACTTCTCTCCCAGCGCCATATTGTGGGAGAGCAGATGCATAGAATAAGTCCTAATTCGAGTAACTTAGTCTAGTCCGGATTGCTCCCCACACCCCCACCATCTCTCCCTCCCACCTTCCCCCCTTCTCCTTTTCTGTGTCACTCTTCTTTTCAAATAAATAAGTAAATATTTAAAACAAACAGACACTAAATTCACAATTCCAGAGGCCTGGTTTGAGCCCTGACTTCCCCTACTTACTGGCTTTGTGAACTTTGTGAAATTATTCTCACTTCTTTATGCCTGCTTTCTCAGATATGAATAATTGGATCATAGTACCTACATCAAGGGGTTGTTGTGAAGAGTCAGTGACTTAACACATTATCAGGTGTTTGGCACTGTGTTTGATATGTGGTCCTGTGTGGTAGATATTTTTATGTTTATATTATTGTCATTGTCAGTATTAGTACTTTATTTGAAACTCAGTTTCTTCAACTAGAAAATTAGGGGGTTGAAATGATTATCTCTGAAACGAACTTCAGAGTTACACACAGTTTTTTAATTTATATAAAGGGAACAAATTTCATATATTACACATAGTTTTAAAAACAGTTTTTTAAAGCATAAAACTCATCCAATAGTTTGTAAAGAGTGTGCTTTGTGTTTTAAAGACAAAAGAGATGAACACAAAACAAAAAATAAAAATACATTTTGGTGATCAAAGGACATTCAGTAGAGTATTTGGCACCCAAGGATGCAGAGAATATAGAAGAAAAGCAGGCTTTGGGACTTTCAGAAGCTGTAATATTCCATAGGGATGATTAGGAGATTACATGACCAAGGAGGTAATAAAGGCATTTGTTAATCATAAGGAATACTTATGATCTATTTACTATGCTAATGATTTTCCAAGCATTACAAATACTAACATGTTTAATCTTCAGTTTATAGGTCAGATAGCTGCCACATACAGGAGTTACAGAACTTGATCAAGATGATATAATTTACCTAAGCATTCTGACTTCCAGAGTTGTGCGTCTGGTCCCTGTGCTTCCCTATCTCTGAAAGGCTTGAAGAAAAGCACAATATTTCCTGCAGTACTTGGGGTACCGAGTAATTGGGTGAGAGCAGCCTGTAGGGCTTGGGGTAACAGAAATCAAAGTTAGGGGTTGGAGAACTAGTGTGGCCATTATTGTAATAATGCAGACAAAAATGGGAGGGACTACACTAAATGGTTACCATGGTGATGTTGAGGCAGGCCTGATGGAGTGGATCTTTGATTGCTTGCATCACAGACTGTTAAAGATCTATGAAGCTGGGCTGGCGCCATGGCTCACTTGGCTAATCCTCCGCCTTCAGTGCCGGAATCCCACATGGGCACCAGGTTCTAGTCCCGGTTGCTTCTCTTCCAGTCAAGCTCTCTGCTGTGGCCCAGGAAGGAAGTGGAGGATGGCCCAAGTGCTTGGATGCCTGCACCTGCGTGGGAGACCAGGAAGAGGCACCTGGCTTCTGGCTTCGGATTGGCTTAGCTCTGGCCATAGCGGCCATTTGAGGGGTGAACCAGCGGAAGGAAGGAAGACCTTCCTCTCTGTCTCTTCCTCTCACTGTCTGTAACTCTACCTGTCAAATAAATAAAAAAAGATCTATGAAGCTAAGGGCTTTCTCCCAGAAGTTTTTGGAGCACACAAAATTGTGAAGAAATATTCATGAATTATTTGATGCTTTTATCCAGCTTGAGAAATACAATAATTTCTTTGTTAGAACAATTTTATATTTACATAAAAGTCTACATTTTATTCTGTTTTTCATTCAATGTTTTATTTAATCATATTTTAAAATATTTCATTTTCTTTAGTCAATGACTTTTACAAAATATAAACTTGGCAGCTTCCTGATGACCTGCTCAACTGTGTCTAAGTACACAGGTGCATGTAAGTCCGTGATTGCAGTGACATGGTCTGCAGTTTGCTTTTGTTTTGCTTGAATCCAATTGTAGTGGAAGATCTTGTGGCAAGCAGCCTTTACATTATCCCATATCATCATAAACACTTTTATCTGGATGCTATCTTGGATGGAAAAAGGTTATTTACATTACAAAGAAGAAATGAATTCTATTTCTAAAACGCACCCTAAGTGGCCTCTGGTGGAGAATCAGATCCAAGATTCTCTCTTTGCTCCTAGAACACGCTCTTCGGTCACTTGAGGATGGAAACCTTCTGGGTAATTAGAGTCCAGGGGTAAGGGAGTTCAGAAGAGATTGGATGACTGATTATTGTTTGCTTTGTTTATCACTGGGTGTGAGAGTTATAATTGGGTCCCCTTTGGCTGTATGGGGAATCAGTCTTGCCAGTGCCTGTGGGAAATTGCTCTAGTAAAATTCACATGCTAAATAGTATTTTGCTTTTTTACCACGTTGTAACTTGGCATTTTCATAGACTGAGCTCATAGTTGTCTTCCTCAAAACATTATAAAAACCATTTGTCTTCTTTATTTCTCCTTATTTTTAATTTGACCTAAATTTTAACTGTGTTTTGGATGGTTAAAGTTAGGAACATGGAAATTATTTCTTTGTAGTGGTAATTATAAGCGTGCAGATTCCTAAAAATCATGATGTTATTGACCAGTTAATTTTGAAGAAAGAGTAATACCAGAAAAACAACTTTAGGGATTTCTTCCTTTTCTAAAACTTCAAGCTTGTAAAGCAAAGTTGCTTTTAGTTGGTTTTCTTATATTTATAAATACTGAGTAGAATATGAGATTTTTCTTCTTCTAGTTTTAGTGAGTGAATACATTCTGTGTATCATTTAACAACAACAAAAAAATTAGGCTTGCAACTTAGGACATTAGAAAACTGAAGAATATATTTTTAACTTTTTAAATTTCTTTTCATTTTATGTGAAAGCAGAGAGTTAGAGAGACATAGAGACAGAGGACAGTCTTCCACCTCCTGGTTCACTGTGCTGAAGCCAGAGGCCAGAGTTTAGCGTGGGCATCCTCCCTCGTTAGCAGGGACCCAGTACTGTAGCCCTCATGTGCTGCTCCGAGGGTGCACAGCAGCAGGAAGTTGGATGAGAAGCTCAGAAGCCAGGAGTCAGGCCAGGCACTGTGACAGGGATGTGGGTATTCCAGCCCAAGACTTAACCATGGCATTGGACGATTGAAAAATATTTTAAGCTTCATCATGAATAACTAAATTTGATATTTGGAAAATGTCAGTCTTGCAGTGATGTGAAAGTCCAGAAGATAATTTGAAATTATTATAAACATTTATTTTTTATAATAAGCAGGGAAGAAGATATCTGCCTGAAGGTGAAATTATTGTATAACTAAGACATCTCTTTTAAACATTAAGTCATTTAGAATTCTGTTTAATGATAGCATTGAAATTGTATTATGCCTTTCCCTTTCTTTATAGCAGGGTACACTGCTAGTAATGTGGAATAGGAGTCATGTCTGTAGTATAGACTATGTACCGTCCCAGCACCAGTGATAGACCCGATATCCCTGAGGACTGCTGTGAAATATACAAGAGGAATTGTGGACATGTATTTGCAGTCAGGCCAGGCCACCATCTCTTCCTATTTAATGTGCTGAGAACTCCTTTCATAGGGAGTAAGGACATCGATCTTGTGGTGAGGATACATAGGCTTTCTCTAGATATAGGATTGCACTGTGGTTGGTGAGGATGATGGGAACCAGAGCTCTAAGTGGAACATTATTGTGCTTCCAGGGACTTAAAAAGTAAAGTACAACTCAATTGCTGGAGCAGCATGCGCTATTACACTATCTTATTTTGTATGTTGTGTTATTACTTTTCTGTGAACATGGCATTTGTGTTACATTTGGATTAACCTGTCAGTAGTTCTAAATTCTAATCATGATGATTTCTTGAGTGGAAATTTTCAGCCAAAAATGATTTTAAAAGATGTGGTAATAAAAAACTACTATATTTCTATTCTGTCAGTTCTACATTCTGTGTATGCAATTTTAATAAAAGCACTCACAGTGCTGACTAAATGACTCACCATCATGCCTAACTGAGTGTCTTTAACCTGTATTGTAAAAAACTGAAGCTTTTTAGATATTTTAAGGAACTGTAACCTCAAGTCATATATCATGAGAATTATTTTACTCTGTTTGTCATCCTATGTGTGTTAGGAATGAGTTAGATACTCGAGTTTTTAGCTGTTCTTGACAGCTGTGTTTCATAGTGCATTTTTCATTTGTGGCTGCTAGGAGATTAGGATTCAGTCTGGCTGGTCGCTGATAGCTTGTTGAGCAGGTACTGAGAGAGGGGGAAAGGAGGCCCTTCTAACCTGTTTCTGACACTTAAAAGTGCGGAGATAATGTTACTGTGTTAACTCTCATCACAAATTTCACAATCATAATTGTTCTCTTATTAAACTGTATATCAAGAGCGTGTTTGCAACTTAGAAAATTGTGTTTTGGTGTTTTTTTAATAAGAAATATTTGAGCTGCTTTCAGAAATTCATGAGACTAGCATTTGAGGAGCTTGAAAACACTGAAGCACTGTTGTACTGAAGTAAATTTTTATTGTTATTCAGTTTAATTTTATGTCACAAGTTATAGATTCATCTATGATCCTACATTCACATATGAGAGAAATATTTAGGATTTCAAGATTTATACAATGGCTTTTGTTCCTTTCCTTTATCATTTTTCTGTTGCATGTGTTTGACCATAGTCGTCTTTTTTTTTTTTTTTTAAAGATTGGATTGATTTATTTGAAAATCAGACTTACAGAGAGAGAGAGAACAAGTGAGCGTGAGAGAGGTCTTCCATCTGTCAGTCCCCAAATGGCTACAAGGATGAGGGCTGGCCCAGACCGAAGCCAGCAGCCAGGAGCCTCTTCCAGGAGCCTCTTCCAGTCTCCCACGAAAGCACTTGAGCCATCTTATACTGTTTTTCCAGGCACATTTGCAGGGAGCTGGATTGGAAGTGGAGCCACTGGGACTCAAACTGACACCCATATGGGATGCTGGCTTCACAGGCAGCGGCTTTACCCACCACGCCACAATGCCAGCCCCTATACCATCTCTCTTACCCTATCTCTTGGCATCCATGATCTCTTTTCCTTTAATGCGCACTTTAAGAGATGTATATTAAATTGAGTTTTTTGTTTCTAAGTTGTTTTGACTGTTCATTGCCATTTCTATAATTACATACTTTTAGATTTGAACAAAGCCATTTTTTAGAATTCTAATGCCACAGAAATTTTACTCTGATTGTGAGTAGGGAGGGAAAAACAATCTGTTCATTCTAACCACATTGGTGTGAAAATCTATCAAATGAATCTTGCTGGGCTAGACATTCCATGGAACTGGATTTTTAATCTTTCTACTTAATTATTCTGATATTTATTGAGTATTGATTGGTTGACTCATTGGTGGGAGTGAGATTGGGGAGGGTTATGATTAATTGACTTACTGGTTAGAGTGAGACTCAGGGTTCCCTCTAAATCTGCAATTGATATGACCATTCTAGAAATCTGTTTTCTAAGTTATTTGAAAATTTCTTTTATGTACCAACTATGCCCTATAATTGGTGGAAAATCTGTTAAGAGGGGCCCTTTTTTTATTATTATTTTTTGACAGGCAGAGTTAGACAGTGAGAGAGAAAAACAGAGAGAAAGGTCTTCTTCCATTGGTTCACCCTCCAAATGGCCACTATGGCCGGCGCACTGCACTGTTCCGAAGCCAGGAGCCAGGTGCTTCCTCCTGGTCTCCCATGCAGGTGCAGGGCCCAAGGACTTGGGCCATCCTCCACTGTCTTCCAGGGCCACAGCAGAGAGCTGGACTGGAAGAGGAGCAACCAGGACAGAATCCGGCGCCCAGATCTGGACTAGAACCCTGGAGTGCCAGTGCCGCAGGCAAAAGATTAGCCTAATGAGCCAAGGCACCGGCCAAGAGGGGCTCTTTTTTGAGGAAGGGAGTGTAATCTGTTGCAGCTTTATTATGAAATGGCCTATTTTTCCAGGTGATGAATTAAATGCATGTTTGATTTTAAATCAGAATCGACAAGTTCTTTTTAAGGATACATGGAAGAAAGGAAAATTAAGTTGGAAAGGATATTATTGTTATTTGTGAAAGCACTCTGGTTTTAAATGAATGTGTACAGATTATGACTAGGGGAGTGTGCAGTTGAGCTGCTGATCATCTGGAGCTCCTGCACGCTTCTGTATTAGTCAGGTGTTTGAGTAGTTCTTAGGAATGGGAAGCAGAGGCAATGGATGAGAGCAGGCCTGGCTGTCAGAATGAGGCAAACAGGGCAAACATTACCGAAACATGGGCAGGCCCTGAGGGCCTGATTTTTTGCTGCACCCTGCTGTAAAGCCCACTGGGAGTAGGGAGTACAGAGCCAGGCCAGGGGGAATTAAGTGCAGATCTAGGGATTTAGATCCTTGGCTCTCTGGAGGGTGATTCCCAGGCAAAATATTTAGATCTTCGCTTCACTGTGGTACACAGCTTTGTTATTTTTTAAATGTTCACCATTTATAGGCAAAAGCAGTAGTCTGGCAATCCTTAAATTGCAACTCAAGGCTTGCATTATTTGATACCATTTTGGATACAGACTTGCCATTTTATCAACACTCTTTCATAGAAGAGAAAGTGTACTAAAAAAAGAAAAGAAAAACATTCTGATGTCTCTACGTGTTAGAACCACAGAGCATAGGGGTGGTGGTTGGGCATAGAAACTGTGGATATCTACAGTTGAATGATGAATGTGAAAGAGTTCTATTTGGGCAGAGATGGATTTTTTTTTTTTTTTTTGGGTACAGATTTACAGATTAAGAGTTGAGGACTAAGAAGGCAAGTATTACTGTTTTTCAGGACTATTTTCAATATGGAAGTTTCTAAAGTTCGTATTTACTTTAAAATACATAATCAAATTGCTGAACTTCAATAAAGCAGAAGTCATTGGTTATATTTTGCATCTTCTTTGGGTGTTGAATTGACAATTCTGATTGGTTAAGTGTGCCTTGAGTCAAATAAAATTTTAGAGTCCCTGGGTAGTCTTCATTTCTATAGGTTAATTATTATGTTTTAAGGGACTTGCTCACCTAGGAAATAAATTCAACTCATCTTAACTATCTATCCCTCTTTGTTGATTTTAATCTCCTCTTGGGATGTATTTCTGTAGAAAAAAGAAAAATAATGTTTGTGCCCCACAAATAAATAAATAAATAAATAGACTCTGCTTAAATTTATCCTGGTGAGAAGACTGTTCGCATTTCTCTAAGTTTGTTGCTCTGGAAATTACTCTAAATATCATTTGCTGGAGATGTAGCTGTAATCACTTCATGTAGTCCTGAGAGCCAATATACTTGGGATCTTTCATGTTGTCACTGAATGTATGTGTATATTTCAAATAAAATATCACTATGGAGGAAACCCTTATAGATCCATAACTTTTCTATTACATATTTAAATTTTTAAAAAGTATTTATTTTGAGTTTAATATTTTAATTGTTAATTAAAATTGTTAGTTCTCTCTGAATACTCAATAGGATATATTTCAAAACCAGAAAATATAATTTTACTTTTATCATGAAAGTATATGAAATGATTTGCGATTTTCATGGCCTTCATGTGAATCACTGGATTTGTGTGCATAACTTTTATCAAGAACAAAAAGCTAGGTTTCATTTAAAGTTTTCAGTAGTACTAAAATATTTTGAATCTCTTTTAAGATAAAAATATTGTCAAATAATCTTGCATGTTATCATTATTACATAAATCATAATGTAATCCATTTTCAATTGTAATGAAATGAGCTTACCAAATACCAAAAATTAGCTTTGAGACAGAACTTCCCAAGGTGGCATGCGCATGTGGTTGTGGACTGATACTTATTTCTCTGTCCTTGGATACAGGGACGGGTGGTGGCAGGAGTATAAAAATGTTGTGCATGGAAGTGTAAGGAGTAGCTATGTATCAGTAAGCATATGTAAGTGAAACTTACTTTGAAATTTCATTAATAAGCTCTGAGAGTTCTTTTCAGGTACTCATTTTCTCTATTAGTCCCTATAGTTGGAACAATAATTCTTTTCATTAGTATCTGATCTTTATTAAAGAATTGCTTATAGGACATTTCAGGTTTAGGTTCAAAAGATACTGTGTATCTAGTTAACCAGAGGAGAAAAGATGATGACTTATTTCAATGAAAAAATAATTTCAGTATTAATGGGCAGTCCCCTTTGATTTAGCACTTTTGGGACCCACATAAAATAATATTGTACTATATTTGCATGTGAACATTCAGAAAAAACAGGTGAAGTCTTGAGTTTGCTAGTGAAATGAGCAGGACACATACTGTGTCTAATAATTGAATACATTTTAGGCTTTAGACCTGTGTGGTAATATTTAAAGGAGATGAGTAAGAAGATTCCAGCCTAGGACGGAAGAGGTTATCATAACAGTAGGTGGAAACACCACTGATTTAATATATTATATTTATAGAGCTAAGGGGAATTTTTTCAAGTCTGTGTGGGGTGGGATGTTTCTGTTTACACCATTAATGTTTACAACACTTAAGATGAGTACATATATTTTAACTTGACAGGCATCAGTGTGTGTAATGAAAACTGCAGACTTTCAGACACGCAAGTAATGAGTGTCTGCAGGGTAGCTTAAGTAGGACCCTCGGAAGAATGTGGCTGCAGGCCTTCTTAGAGGCTGGCTGTGCTCTCCAGATATCATGTTTTGTGCACCCTTGCACACTGACATTCTGTGCATGGATAAAGATGGAGCCCATGCTTGCAGAATTTTTTTAAATCAATAGAATATAATTACTTAATGTTATAACCCAGATAAATTTAGTGAAAAGTCCTTAGTACTTCCTTTTACATATCCTTTCGCTTTTTTGTTCAACAGTAGAATCAGATTTTACATATTTTGGTGACTGGTGGTAGAACTGTTTAATTTTTTTTAACTGGCATGTCATATTTTGGAATAGACACATTTTACTTTTCAAAATTTAAAAATAGAACTCCATCTTCTAGAATCATTAGAAAATTACATTGCAAAAATTAGATATTTATTATATACATCAAATAAGAAAAAATATAGGCAACTAGATCAGATTATCCAGAAACCCAGATATAACCTTAGGGTAGATAAAGATATACCTTTTTTTCTCATTGCTTATATTTTATCTGAATTATTTTTTTAGTTTTGCAGCTTAATTCGCTGGCAACTATCCTCAACAAAAGTAATAATTACCCTATATGGTAAGCTCTTCAGGGTCTGAATCTGCTAATGTTTGTTCCAACTGCTCACTTTTCTCTTGCACTTCTCACTGCCTAGTGTGGGGTACAGTGCATAGTTGGTGCTTTATAGTTGCTCAGTGATTGATTGAATAGCTGCTATGGTTTGATCAAAATAGAAGTTTATAACATCTACAAATGTCTATGAGAGGATTGAAGGAGTGCCGGTCTAAGAAGGTCTGGCTAGAATGTGTTTTAATTTGTGTCTGACATGTGATATCCCTGAGCTATTTTCTTAACATGTGCTGACATAAGTATCTCTGACAACCCTGTGCAGACAGTAGCCACATGAAATATGGGACAAGAGCTGTTCCTGTACATGTTCAGAGTAAAGACAGAGATGAAATAAACCTGTCTGGACTTGCAAGGAAATTGCATCTGCTGTGCTTGATTGACTGGCATGGAGCCTGTTGGTGGGGCAATGAAAGTGCCTGGTGTTTTATGTGGCCTTTACTTAAGGTATAGACCAGTGGATCTCAGTCTGGTCTTCATAGTAGTAGACCTGGAGTTCTTTAAAAACAAGCCTGCACTTGGGCCCTATGCTGATCCAGGTATATAAGAATCTCTACAGGTAGAGCAGGGGCTTTTTAAAGCAGTTGCAAGGTCCACCACTTTTGATACACTCTGAGGTTTTGTAGGTATCAAATCAAAGATGGAAGAGAAGAAATCACAAGGAATATAATTTCTACCCACTTTGTTGTCATTTACTAGAAGGATGCACAGTCTAAGACACCACTGACCTGTGAAAGTTCTTTCTTTTTTTTTTTTTTTTTTTTTTTTTTGACAGGTAGAGTGGACAGTGAGAGAGAGAGACGGAGAGAAAGGTCTTCCTTTTTGCCGTTGGTTCACCCTCCAATGGCCGCCGTGGCCGGCGCGCTGAGGCCGGCAAGATGTGCAGTTCTAAATCATCTTGTAGCCTTATTTATTTATTTTTTAAAGATTCATTTATTTATTTGAAAGTCGAAGTTACAGAGAGGAGAGGCAGAGAGAGAGAGAGAAATCTTCCATCCTCTGGTTCACTCCCCAGATGGCTGCAACAGCCCGAGCTGGGCAGATCCAAAGCCAGGAGCCAGGAGCCAGGAGCTTCTTCCAGGTCTCCCACGTGGGTGCAGGGGCCCAGGCACTTGGGCCGTCTTCCACTGCTTTCCCAGGCCACAGCAGAGAGCTGGATTGGAAGTGGAGCAGCTAGGACTCGAACCGGTGCCCATATGGGATGCTGTCACTGCAAGTGGGGCTTTACCCGCTATACCACACTGCCAGCCCTGCCATATTTTAAAAAGTAACAATAGAGGCTGATGTTGTAGCGTATTGGGTTAAACCACTGTGGTGACATCCATATGGGCATAAATTCAAGCCAAAGTTGCTCCACTTGTGATGCAGCTCCCAACTAATAGGCTGGGAAAGTAGCAGAAGATGACCCAAGTTCTTGGGCCCTTGCCCTCTAGTGGGAGATCTGCAAGAAGCCCTGGGCTTCTGGCTTCAGCCTGGCACAGCCCATCCATTGCAGCCCTTTGGAGAGTGAATCTGCGATGGAGATCTCTTGACTCTCCTTATCTCTTCTTGTAACTCTACCTTTCAAATAAATAAAAAATTAAAAAAAAAAACTAAAAATAAATCAGTGGTATTAATCTTACTAATAGATTTATTTATTTAAATATTTATTTATTTATTTGAAAGTCAGAGTTACAAAGAGAGAGAAAGACAGGCAGCAAGAGAGGTCTTCCTCTGCTGGCTCACTCCCCAACCGTCAGAGCTGTGCTGATCCGAAGCCAGGAAACAGGAGCTTCTTCCACGCCTCCCACATGGGTGCAGAGGCCCAAGGACTTGGACCATCTTCTACTGCTTTCCCAGGCCTTTGTAGAGAGCTGGATCAGAATCTGAGCAGCTGGGACTAGAACCAGTGTCCATTTGGGATCCCGGCACAGCAGGCGGTGGCTTTACCCACTGTGCCACAGTGCTGGCCCCAATCTTACTAACAGACTTATATCATCAACGTATATCCTAAATCTTATTTCAGCATTGAATAAATATAAAAATATTTATGAGGTGTTTCACTTTTATTTTCCTCCCTGCATCAGATGTTTTGAATCAAGGACTTAACTATAGATTTGTAGAACATTTTGGTTTGGACCAGATGCTTTTCAAGTGCTTAGGGGCTGTATGTAACAATCAATACCATGTTGGCCAGTGTGGATCTCAAGGGTACAGTGCTGTAATCGGAATCAGGAGACCTGTGAGTGTTGCTTTTACCACTGACTGATGCTTCAGGTTAGACAGTTTATTCATCCTCTGTCTGGACTTCACTTTCCTCTTATTTAGTATGAGAGGTCAATCTAGAAAGGGAGATCTCTGGGTTTGTTCCTAGGAGCCCCATGATTTTTTGAACAGCTGTCAGAGGGGAGAAGAAATGCGAAGAAACTGCCCTAAGTTCTTTTCTCCTGTGGGTATACTTGAATTTCCAAGTGTCATTTTGTTCAAGAGGAAAAATTTCTTTTAGGCAAAACAAAGGTTTAAAAGCCCACTTAGTCTAAGTATTCTTTGGAATCTGCGATCTGTGATGCTCTCTTCTCAGCACTTGTTAGACTACTCCAGGAAGAGTTCAGGCAGCCGGTATCCTATTCCTCCTGCTAGGGATGGTGTTACCATGACAGTGTCTCATGGATGTTTTCGATAAAATAGTGGGGATCCCTTCAGGAGTGGCTAGAGTGGCTCAGAGTTCAGAAATAGAAATCACAGCTCTCGCCTTCCTCCCAAGTGGTTACATCACTTAGGGCTACTGAGC